>NC_137916.1:10142646-10270146 GCF_963457725.1 Sprattus sprattus | reverse complement strand
TCTGTTCTGTTCTGTGTCTGTCGGTGCAACCCAAGTGGAGGCAAGAGTGAGCTTTTTAATAATGCAAAGAACAGAGCAAGCTAAGACATCCCTCTCCTGCCATCATCTTAAAAACCAGGAGTGAATTTGGGAAGAGATGTGGTACCGCTTACCCCTCTCTCTCTCTCTCTCTCTCTCTCTCTCTCTCTCTCTCTCCCTTTCTCTCTCTCTCTCACTCTCACTCTCTCTCTCTCTCTCCCTTTCTCTCTCTCTCTCCCCCTTTATCTCTCTCTCTCTCGTACTCTTAATCTGTGTCTTGAGTCTATCTCTGTCTCCCACACATCGCTTTTCATGCTCACAGTCACGCATTGTGCCCCACAAAACTTAAATCAGTCCCTCAGATGCACGCTCACACTCTTACAGATACACACAAGTACCGTTCTCCCCCCCCCCCCCCCCCACACACACACACACACACACACAGTGAGGCGTACACAAGCATATTCTCATACGCTTCTATTCGTAACCTTACCTCAGTGCACCACCATGTATCCACCTAACTTTAGTACACACTCTCACTCATACACACACACTCACACAGACACACACATATGCATATACACACACACACACACACACACACACACACACACACACACACACACACACAAACACACACACACACACACACACACACACACACACACACACATACACAGGAGACGGTAAAGGCTCTGAGGGCATC
Organism: Sprattus sprattus; assembly: GCF_963457725.1. Taxonomy (NCBI): domain Eukaryota; kingdom Metazoa; phylum Chordata; class Actinopteri; order Clupeiformes; family Clupeidae; genus Sprattus; species Sprattus sprattus. The sequence continues at coordinate 10,269,422 of NC_137916.1, read as the reverse complement.
AATCATTCCCCGATCCTTCAGGCAATGATAAATAGAAAAAGAAAATAAATGGATTCTTTCCGCTGAAATGGCGCCCTCTGGCTGTCAGCCAGAGATTTTCATAGGCCTGCGCCTGTTGCCATCCCCTGAAAGAGAAACCTGATTTCACATTACCAAAAGGAAAGGCGTGTTGTACACAACTCGTGCCAACCCTCAGACACAAAATAAAAACTTTGTGTGCAGTATTTCAGAGCCAGTGCTTTGTTTAAAGTCATGAAATATGTTTGTTGCAGGATATCTTGTATCCAACTCCATTTTGTGTATGGGTGTGTATATTGCCTGGGAACCTGCTGCTGATCATTTGTCTTTTTTCTTTGTTTGTTTTTAAAGGGGGGCTATGCTGCATACAGATATGCTCAGCCCACTACTCCTGCAGCCTACAGTGACAGGTGAGCCAACTTATTCACAAACAAACATACACATACACACACACACACTCACACACACACACACACACACACACACACACACACACACACACACACACACACACACACACACACACACACACACACACACACACACACACACACACACAAACACACACACAAACACACACACACACACACACACACACACACTATATATAAAGAGATATAGATATATATATATATAGATATATACAAACTAACAAAAATAATCACAATAACAAACAAATTGGGGAAAAGGGAGGATAGGGTCGTGTGGAAGTAGAGGGTGTATTCTGTGAAGGCTCAAGCATGTCACTGGTGATAATGTCCGCCCTGTCTGAGGGGCTCAGAGATCATATCGATAATGTAAGATTTATCAGACACACCACTTACGGACTGACTCTACGCCCAAGGAGAGCTGCAAATAAATAAAGAATTTAAAGATAAATACAGATAAATACAAATTGGACAGTGACTTTACGAAATCCGCTTCCAGGAATTCAGTTTCTGTGTGGCTTTGGTGTGTGTTTTTGCCTGCCCATCCTGATGTAATTGGAACTGGGATTTGTATTTTGCTATTCCAAGATTTATTTTTTCTTCCTTTCCTTATGTGGTGGATCAATCCAAGCCGGTGTGTTATCCTTTACATTTCACCAGATATGTTGGTAGATTAATCCACTGAGTTTATACGGTGGAAAGTAAAGTAAGGCCTCTGAGAAATGTTTCCAATCCAGCAAAACCACACAAACTTTCTTTCTACATCCCCTCTGTGCTAAAGGGAATTCCATTCAAATGTTAGGTAATCCGTGGTAGTGATGTCCTCCATGTCTACAATTTAGATTTATCACAGTGTAAATTAGTGATGTAATTACTTGTTTACAAGGCTTTTGGACTTTAGTTCATAGTCGTGTGCCAGCCGTACACAAAAACATAGCCCATAAATACCAAATCAAACAGTGCATCAGTCATGGAGATAGAGCTAGTGGCATTCTCTGCCAGCTTTGAGGGATTCTCAGTACACTTAATAAAACAAATCATTTGGAAATGAGAATCTTCAAATGCCTCACAATATTAAGCCAAGGCAGGCAGGGTGCCATTTTGTTTCTTAGACTCTTCTGAGTGGGTATATTTGGCTTGGTTATGCCAGCTGAAGTGAAGGACCCTGATTCTGTTCCTTTCCCAGTCAGCAAGGACTTAACATCCAGCATACCCTCACAGAGCCTCCTGTCCTCCCCCGTGCCTCCCCTCCCGTGAGTCCCCAGCGGGGCCAGTGTGCTGGGTCTCCCCTGTAAGCGCCTGGATGTCCTTGCTCAGGGAAAAAGCCTTTACCCCCACTCTCTCTTGTCTTTCTTTTTCTTTTCTGGGGAAAATGACATTTTCCCTTTCCCCCCTCCCCCCATCCTTCTCTCTGTATTCCCTTTTTTCCGTATTCCTGCTTGATTTGGTGCCCTCAGTCCTTGGCTTGGAGTGCGTTATCTGCTCCTCACAGACCCTCATTTGCAAGCGAGCGTCAGAGGAAGAGAGAGAGACGGAGGGGGGATGAAGTAAATAGAGAAATAAGTGAGGAGAGGTAAATAAATAAATAAATAAAGACAGGAAGACACATCTTGTCCTGTCTCTGAGGGAAATTGGAGGGATTAGTTCCAAACCACCAACAATGAAAAGCCAGGGCGTGAGCCTTCTGTGCAGCCCGAGTAAACAACTGCAGGGGTTGGGTGGGGAGGTGGGGGGGTTGGTGGGAGGGCATAGGTCCTCCCTCACTCACTCCCTCTCTCCCTCCTGGGTTCACCTCCACAGAGACCCACCAACTCATCAAGGAGACAATAAAAAAGGAGTAATTCAATTCACTGCAAATAACGCATAAACCTTTGAACACCTGGTGTAAAAAAAAAAGAACCTGGACAATTCAGAGTGTACAGGTTAATGAAGGGAGAGAAAGCAAGTGATGGAGAACAAGAGGGAGGAGGAGGAGGCAGAGAGTGAAGGAAGGAGGCTAATGCCTAGGCTACAGAAAAGACGAATATCTAGCCTGTCATGTGCAGTTAAGGTGCTATGTATTTAGAATGGTACTGAGTTGTTTATCAGTATATCTGCTCGAGTGTTCGCACTAACTCTCTGATCTAACCCCTCTCCAGCTATGGCAGAGTCTATGCAACGCCGGACCCTTACCACCACACGATCGGCCCAGCCACCACCTACAGCGTGGGGACCATGGTGAGTGACATCCCCCACCACACCCTGCTGCACTCACACACACTCACTCATACAAACACACACATGTCAGAAAATTTGTGTCTTACATATGAGCACAGTACCGTCCTTGTAAAGAGAGACGTTTCGATATCTGCTCATTTACTCCACCTAGTGGCCACTCAGTAGCACTGTTACAGTGTTGGTTGGAGTTGGCGTACTGAAAATACACATTTGCCTCCCTAAAATGACGGCTTCCGCAGACTCTAGAATGATATGTGTCTGATATGTGTAAGATGGTTATTGCTGACACACGACTAATCACAATCTGCCTCATACAAACGTTTCCTGCTGTGAGCACACTCTCCTACAAGAATCAAGTCAGCTGGTTAATGTTTGTTTTTAGCTAGCGTTTGCAGCTTTACATCAAAGATGAAAAGTCAAAATCAGTGAAAAGGCAATTCCTTTTTTTTTTTAAAGAAAGAGAAATATGTTCTCTAACTTTTATTTGATTTTTTTCCTTTTCTTTGGAGAGCGTGGGAGGGGGCTCTTATTTTCCTCTGATATGAGCAACTGTTAACCGCATGCAGCAGTGTGCCGTGGGACATGAAAGGGGGGAGAGAGAGAAAAAAAAGAAAGAGGGAGAAAGGAGGAAAGAAGGGATAGAGTATGTCTCACCCTCTTATTCCACCCTTTAGTTTTGATTGGGCTATCACTCTCTCCGTTAGGTTAGCAACTCAAATACTTAGCATTTTCCGGCATGCATGCGATTTTTTCTTTTTTGTCCTCAAAAACAATAAGAACAAAAATAAAGCTGTATTTAAAAAGAAAGAGAAACAGTTCCCCGGTGCAGCTGCTAGCTAAAAGCTTTCATTAATTAAGACAGTAATTTTTATGATTTGGTTTTCTAAGCCTTCATTTGAACCTAATTAAAAGCTGTGCTTGTGCATTTTTATGCTTTCCTCTGCTCCTCCAAACTTCCTTCCCTCGTCTCACACTCTCGCGTCCAGATTACATGACTGACACAATTGGCCTCAAAAACTAAAAATGTGTGTGAGTGCATTTGCGCGCGTGCGCGCGCGCGTGTGTGTGTGTGTGTGTGTGTGTGTGTGTGTGTGTGTGTGTGTGTGTGTGTGTGTGTGTGTGTGTGTGTGTGTATGGCTGTCTGTCTGTGTGTGTGTGTGTCTTGTGAACCAGGTAGTGGAGGAAATCATCTAGGCTCTTAAGACTTTTTTCTACCGAGTGCATGAAGCACTGTCAAACACAGTGAGAGTTGTTGAGGTGGGAAAATCATTTGGTTTCTAATTCTTTAATCATATTTGATTAATGCCTTCGAAGGAGAGGATAGGGGTGGAGTGAGGAGAGAAAAGACAGGGGAGCAGAGGAGAGGCAAGAGAGAGAAGGGGGGGGGGGGGGGAGAGGAGCTTTTTTGCATTTAAAAGCCATACAATAATTAGTTCCTCCGAGGTTGCGTAAAATTCTCTTTGCAGATTTGCAGCGTGCTGAAATTACAAATTGGGTTCCACGCTGATGAAAGTTGCACACAAGCAAGAGGGTTCCCTAAAATGAGAGATAATTAGCCTTTGAAGGTTTCAGGGCCTTGCCTTTGGAAAGAAGCCAAAAGAAGCAGAGCAGGGGCTGGACCCGGGAAGAGTGAGGGAGGGAGGGAGTGAGTGAGTGAATGTGTGTGTGTCTGTGTGTGTGTGTGTGCGAGCGCATCTGAGCATGGTGAGAGAGAAAAGGTGCCTGCTTATGTGTGCATGTGTGTGTGGTAGTGTATGCATCTGTGTGTGTGTGTATGTCTGTGTGTGTGTGTGTGTGTGTGTGTGTTTGTGTGTGTGTCTGTGTGTGTGTGTGTGTGTGTGTGTGTGTGTGTGTGTGGTTGTCTGTGTAGCTTTTTGACTGTAGTTGTGTGCACTCCCCTCAGGAAGCCGCTAGCAGTGAAGTTAGCCACATCCACCCTGTGTGGTGCAGTGCAGCGCAGTGGCAGTCAGGTGTGTCCCCCACCCTGACTGTCTGACTTGAAAGGGAACGATCGTTGCGCTCCTTTGAACCACTTTGCCTCAGCCCCAAACTGACTGCACTGACGACTCGCAAACCTGTCCTGGAGGGACAAGTCCCAGATCACACTGCCACTGTAATCAGAGGACAAGTAGGACACCGCTGCTGTTTTTCTTAATGAACCAGGACATTTCTTTTCGTGACTGAATCTGGCCCCATCTGAAGCTAGGAAATAAACACAGGGCACATTCTGGAAATTTGCATCTCCGAAAATGTTCCCGAAAATGAATATTGACTTTTTTTCTGGTGAAGAATCCATGTAGATGAAACCGTGGCATAGCATAAGTCACGTGGAAGTGCAAGCAAGCACGGAAGCGCACACAAACAAAGTCACACCAAAATGGCCGAGTCACACCAAAATGGCCAAAAAATCGTCGTGTCAAGGGAAGGAACTTTGCAGAGGGAGAGGAAAAAGGCCTGGTCGGAGCTGTCACCCTAACACTGATTGGTCCTTTTTCATCTTTGATGTTGCAGGCTAGCCTTTACAGAGGAGGGTACAGTCGCTTCACTCCCTACTAAAGAGAAAGCGAGAGAGAGAAACACAAAGACATTACCCAGACTACAACAACCAAACAAAACAAAACAAAAAAAAACAACAACAAATAAACACTCTCAAAAAAAAAAAAAAAAAACAATCAAACAAGCCACTGTATAAACACCTCATCCTACGTGGAGTACTGATTCAGACTAAAGCTTCCAGATCACAGGGCTGTCCTGTCCCCTTCACCCCTCACTTCTCAACCCTTGCCCAAATGATTCTCCTCTTTGTGTCCAAATGTGGGATGTTTGTCTGTTGGTTGATTTTACAACTGAATTGATTTGTTTTTTTTCTCCTGTCTTTCTGAATGTGTGTTCTTACTTCATGTAATGTGATGTGTTACTGATGATTTTGGAGGGGCTGTATATAGACGTCCCCATACTGTACATCTTGCTGTATGTCATGTCACCTTGGGTTTTTATTACTGTGAGTTAATGGGCACAATTCTCTTCATCATTGCTCCTTTTTTTTCAATAAGCAATGGGTATCAGTCTGAGCCAAATGGAATAGAATACCAGTTACTTGTTATATCAAATGGAAAATCATACCAATTACCTGTTATATCAAATGGAATATCATACAAGTTACCTGTTATATCACTTATCACCCAGTCTCTCTCCATCACCAACACAAAGCTGATTTAGACCCTCTGATGTTAGCCCTCCCCCCCCTGCCTTTGCAGTGAAGAAAAGCTCCATACCATGCTACTGTCAAAGAGTGTGTTCTTCCTCGGTTCCCCCCCCATTGATCACTGAGTGTTGGCTGCTTATTGACCTTAGGGTGCTCTGAGACATTGTACTCCCCCTTGTGTTCTGACTTGTATCTGTATTAATTGACATGTTGGGTTACAGGCATGCCATTTGTAAAACAGCTGGAAGCTTTGCACCGTGATGTGTGGCTCATGGAACCTACGATCTGTGGTTTATGCATCTATTATGCAAGTCTTCAGGAGGAATGGCTTGTCAATCCTGCACAAATGATATAGCTGTTCTACCTCACGATAACCCAAAGGACCAGTCGGATGTTTCATCTCAGTGAAGTGGCTGAAATGTTAAATTTGGTGTGTGGGCGCGATATCAGCCAGACTGGTGTATTATTCTAACATGTCCAGTTTGCCATTGAACACCAGTTCAAATGGAATTAGTTGACAAAGAGCCAGTTAAATATTGGCCCTGACTTCAAGTGAAAAGACTCCCTGATCACCTCAAGCACGTCTGGTGCTACAACTCAACTCGACTAGCTGACTTTTAGACTGAATCCATTTTCTGTGAGGATTCACTACACACCACCAATGTCGTTTAGCCCTGACCAGGGCTTCATTCTAGTCCAGGGGAAGCAACCCTGTGTCTATGCTAATGAGGCTCAGAAGGAAGATCTTCATTCATTCCTTCATTCACTGAAGTCCCCTTTTGTTTTGTCTGGTTTCCTTTCTCAGGTCTGAAATACGGGTGAACACTCTAAATTCTGGGAAAGTGCCGACTTTGGTGATTTTTTTTCTTCTTCTTTTTTTTTTTATCTGAACAGAGACGTAAGGATAAGTACAGGAAAGTCAATCAATATGGAGCTCCGAGGGCCCGATGGGGGTGGGGGTGGTGTTGGTAACAGACTAATTCATTCTTGAGTCTAATCGATATGGAGAAACTGCTCAGCAAATCATCCCTTTCCCTTAGCTAGATAAAGAGTCCATCCCTGTATGCAATGAGCCCCCCCCCCCCCCCCCCCTTGCCAGATGTCAGTACCACATTCTCTCTGTGAGAATAAAATATTCACCAGTTCTAGTGGAGAAGACAGACATTCAAACCCATCTCAGTGTTTCAGTGGATTTTAATGCCAGAACCAAGAACAAAACTTAATGGCAAATTATGCAAGAGAGCTGCTTACTTATCATTTCATAAAACCATGTGTGAAATTGTAACATATATTGTGGTATCCTACTCTACCATATTAAAATGCACCAGTCAGTCTACCGCCTCATAGCCTACAAAGGTTCTGAATTGAAAGTCCTCAGACAACATTTTTACCCATGTTTTTAATAGAACATATTCTCTAGCCAGCATTTTGTGTATGCTTGAGTTTTTGAGGGAGTGTGTGTGTGTGTGTGTTTGTGTGTGTGTTTGTATACGTTTGCGCTATGCGTTAGCTCATTAATTTTGAGTGGCACAGCCCTTCTTGTCCACTTTATTGTACTGCGGCGCGGCAGAGCAGTAGCCGGATTTTAAAGAGACTGCTGCTCACGCTTAAGAGCCCCCTATAGAATAAAGTCCAACTGTTGCAAACTTCCTTTAGCTAATTTAATACTAGCTCAGTTTTCCAGGGAAGAGACTCGAGGCTATTCAAAACAACACTTACAGACAGGAAGTGAGGGACCGAGAGCAAGAGCAAGACAGAGGGAAAGAAAACGCAGTGAGAGGGAGAGAGAGAATGAAAATTCTCCGCTCTCCTGTAGGCCTACGGTAAAAAAAAAAAAAAAAGTCTCATTCTCTTTGAGTTCTCTCCTCACCTTGTGTTCCATTTCCTAATGATGCCAGTCGTTGCAGCTGTTACTCCACGATCTCTCGCTCTTCTTTTGAATCTCAGACTTCCCACTTCATGGTAAGATTAATTGGAAACCGTGACTTCATAATTAGCGTCAATGCCAACTGCACTTTAAAATGTTGCCTCTATTTGCTCAAATGCACCTGTTTGATCTGGTTGTCAGACAGACAGGCTTACGCGCAGCGCTTCGCAGTGGCGTTCTATAGTAATTAGTCCGGACTTGAACCTTCTGACAGTTTTTGAAGCGTTGCACAAAGTGTAGGATTTGTTCATCGCACTGTGGTCCTGTGCTCTCGAGACGGAGAGGAAGAAATACTTTCAGTTCCCACAAACAGCCACTGTCCTGTCGGCTCGAGATCAGCTGAAAACAGTGTAACTTAAGATGCGCATGCTGCAGGAGATGTTGTTGGTTAGGTGCTTCATGCAGTTCATCTCCTGCCTGTGCTTTATTAATGGAGCCACGGATCTTTCTCTTGTCTTCCATAGGAGTCTGAAGTCTAAAAGTTAGTTACCTCCCTTCTGCCATACAGCCTTCCTAGTCCCTAAGTCAGACTTATGATCTCTACTTTTAATACAGTCTATTTTATTACAGTGTGATACAGTACAAGGTGGAAAGCCGTTGACAGTACCGTGTCTTGGCTCTTGTTTTGCAGTAAGCTTATAGAGAACAAAAAATATATATATATCAATATCACATCCTTGTTTCTAAGTCTTCTCAGCGTCTGTCTTTATGTCTGTACACCTCCTCTACAATCATTTCTAACACTTAGCTACTGTGTGCTTACAAAGGCTATCAAATGTAGTATAGACATGGACATTTACCAATAGTTACTGTAAGTGTGGTAAACGTTTAGTTGATGTTTAGTTCATCCTGTAAAGTATTGGTCAAGAGAGGATCAGCTGTGTCTGACATGTTTTTATTTAGACCTAAAATCCCTCCTCATGTCAAAATGTAATCCTAATTGAGGTACATACTGTGAAATCTTTTGTCTACTTACTGTGCTCATTTTATCCACTAACATGTGACGTGACATTGCATATTAACATGACTATATAAATATATATATATATCTACTTACGAAATTAATCTTCAGACAATATACTCTTTCTAAAGCCCTGATAAGCAAGCATTTCGTGCTTACAGTTGCCCAGTGCAGCTTCTGTTCAAATGGAATTTGGCAGCAGAATTCCCTGACTAAAGCTCTGTGTTAGTCCATCTAATTTGTACAAAATCAAGAGGAAACATGCAAAAAAAATGACAGAACCTGTACATATATATACATGTATATACACACAGTATATTGCGATTCTCTACAACAAGCTGTTTTATATGTTATCATATCCCAATCAAAGTGGTTTTATCTGTGCATTTGCAATTCTGCTAACATTGTTCAATGAAATGTACTGTAATTTCTTAATATGGTTTTGTCTGAAAGCTGTAAGTGACTTTTTCATTTGATATAGTTTATTGGTACTGTGTATATTGCTCTTATATTCTGTTCATAACACATTGAGTTGAATGTTAATATATGTGACGAATCTCAGTAATCTCTGGGTGTTTTGGGTGTCAGAATAAAGCAATTATACAAATCGTCTGATTGTCCACTTCAGAAATAACATGCACAACATGTTTCAAATTAATTCAAATGTTTTTTTATTCAAACCTATCTGTCATTACATTGAAAAGGCATATTGAAATTATTTGCTGATGAGATACAAATTGTCTCTGCCATAACTTCACTTTAATGAATTTTGACAACTAAAGTGGATAGTGATTTATAGAATTCCCTCTTCAAATGCTGCCCTTTTTTTAGATCTCTGCCAGATGTAAACCATCTTTCATACATATCATTCATAACTAACTCTGCAGCTGTGTTCAATTAGGAGTTAATATGTGAATTAATACTGAACATTCGGCTGATAAAGATGCTTGTCTCTTATCTATCATCATTATTTTGTAATCAAACAATTGATTTTACTTGTGTGACGTAGAACTAGCATGTCTGAAGCTGTAGTCCTCTAGTGCATCGTTAAAGACAATGATAAATCTATATCGTGACCTGTGGGTGAATGTATATTTATGCTGTGTGTGTGTGTGTGTGTGTGTGTGTGTGTGTGTTCGTGTGTTCGTGTGTGTGTGTTCGTGTGTATGTATGTATGTACTGTATGTATGTGTGTGTGTGTGTGTGTATGTGTGTGTGTGTGTGTGTGTGTGTGAGTGTGTGTGTGTGTTTGTGTGTTTGTATGTATGGGTATGTGTGTGTGTGCGTGTGTGTGTGTGTGTGTGTGTGTGTGTTTTTGTGTATGTATGTATGGGTATGTGTGTATGTGACTTCACTCATCTCTTAATCTTCCTGCCATATGTGGGACAGGGTCCTGTTGGAGCTGAACCTCTCCGAGATGATAAAGATTCTGTCGATTCCCTTAGTCTGAACAGATGTTTTGGTTTGGGACCCAGTCCAGTCGCTCTCTTCTCTGGACTTCTCTGTGGCTCTGTGAGCTCTTTGCAAAGGCAGAGCAGTAGTGGCCTCACTCAGTCCACTGGGCTCGGCCCTGCCGTGCTCTGTGGCGCTGGGTAGACATCTGTTAGAGAGAGTAGGAGCACGGGCCGCATCCACAGCCTCAGCCGGCCTCTACCCCCAGCACCACAAAAGAGAGAGAGAGAGAGAGAGAGAAAGAGAGAGATGGGGAGAGGGAAAGAGAGAGAGAGAGAGAGGGAAGGAGACAGACAGCCGTGCGATTGGGCTGGGATTAGTATGCTACTCTGCTGCCTGTTTATTTCTCCAGGGGAGGTGTGCATGAGGGGAGGGGAAAGAAACACTACAAAGCCACGTCAAAATTAAAGCTGGGTTTTATTTTCATCTGAGGGGGCCACGGTGCACTGAGGATCTCTCTGAATTAGAGCGACTGTCATGATGAGAGTCCCACAGCACCCTGCGCTCGCGCTCCCTCACTCCTTCTCTCTCTCTCTCTCGCTCTTTCTCTCATTCTCTTTCTCCTCCCCCCATCTTCTGCCCTCCCTCTCCTTTGCTCTATGATGAGGCTTAGAGTTGAGTGAACTCCTGTGTTAGTGAGTGAATACGTATGAGTGTGTTTAAGTGTGTGTGTGTGTGTTTTAGTGTGTGTGTGAGTGTGTTTTAGTGTGTGTGTGTGAGTGTGTTTTAGTGTGTGTGTGTGTGTGTGTATGAGTGTGTGTGTGCGTGAGTGTGTGTATGTGTGTGTGTGTGTGTGTGTCTGTGTCTTTCTTTCTGTCTGTGATCATATCACTGTGTCGCCCTGGGTTTGGCCCACGCTCACTGTCTCCTTGCTCCTTTCAAGCCTATACAATGAAACTGGCAAGAACAAAGACGAGCCTTTTTCAAAAGCCAAACGCACGGCGCTACATTTCTGCCACACCGCAGCCCTGTTGACATCTCTCCATCGCTCCGCCTCGACATAAAATAACATGCCTCCGCATCTCTAGCTTTCAAGGAATAAGAGTCATGGCTTAGAGATGTATTTTTATATTTATTTAGTGATTGTAAAGTAACTCCTGAGTAGGAATAAAGCAGGCTTTGTCAGTACTGTTGCATTGGATGAACAGGTCTTATATTGTGGGGGAACACTTTCATATGACTAGCATTGAATAAAAAGCCTGACACTGCAATGTGGCATTTCCTTATCTCATAATATTATTTTTTCTCCCTTTTCCTTTGCAGTAAATAAGGTGAAAGAACGCTGTGCTCAGTAAAGATGGACATCACACAAAAAATGAAAAGAAAGTGACGAACGCAAAGGAGAACTAGCTTTAAAAATGGCAACAAGAGGACTGGACGAAAGACGCAAAAAAAGAAGATGATGAAGAGACTAAGGCTGGGGCGGGAGGAATAGAGGGGGAGAGAGAGAGAGAGACAGCCGGAACAGCGGCCACAAAAAAAATTAAATTATATATATATATATATATATATATCAGCCAGCAGCCTGACAAGAAAGAAGAAACTTGTTTCCAACAGGGGACCACCAACACGGAGAGAAAAAGAGGGAGAGAGAGAGAGAACAGGAGAGAGTGTGATATAGTGTGAGGTGTGAATGAAAAAGGTAGAAGGAGAAAGAAAGAGGGAACACAGTTCATTATAACAATAACATTTTATTTTTCTATGCTTTTTTGTGCTTTAAAAACAGTTTAAGATTATTATGTGTATAAAACAGTATATAAGTATATGAACAGAGATGTCTTTATGTTAACGGGTAAAGGGGAGAAGAACAGATCCACCTGGATTGTTGATGTTCTCATCTGCAGGGATGAGGGGGACCCTCCTCTCTCTCTCTCTCTCTCTCTCTCTCTCTCTCTCTCTCTCTTTCTCTCTCTGTCACCCTCTTTCCCGCCCCTCTCATCCGAGACGGACACAAAGATAGATAGATAGATAGATAGATAGATTGCTTAGAGTGATGTCAGTGATGTCAAATGTGTAAAGGACAAGTATTGAAGTACTGTAAAGCTGGGCATCCTGGTGCAGCAGACCAACATCCTCGATGTGCGTGTGTGTGCTCTCTCACACAGAGGCTGCTTGGTCCCCAAGGCAACTTCCTTCTTATTCTGGGATGTCAGATTGTTTTCCTTTCTTTCTTTGTTGATTTCTTGTGCTCTCACTCATCAACCTTCCTTAGAGTAGTGCCACCCACCATCCATATCTCCCCAAGCCTATGGCATTGCACCCACTCCCACTTTGCATTGGGGGGTCAGGGACTAACTGCCCTAGAGGGAGGGAGGGGGGTGGGGGGTGAGGACAAGTGTTAATATGGGTTACACTCCCTCTACGGCAAGCCACTGATCCCAATCCTGCAGTGGATGTCACAACTCTACTACGTCCAGTTTTATCGCTCTCAGTCCTGAAGAAGGGGCAGATTCAGCAGTCAGCTTCCTGGGGTAAGTGTTTTAAGACGCTGCCCTTATTTGTGGAGGAGCCGTAGCCTGTCACCTCCTGTTTGGCGGGATAACGAGGTTTTTTTCTAACGGGGGTGGCCATATAAGGGTTCCGAGTGACGGATCGGAGGTGAAACGAATGAACAGGTTCCAAGGGTTGCGAGTTTGATCTGGTCTTCACTTACCTGCAAGGGTCACAGCCCAAGCCTTTGTATGTCACTCAGACAGTCCGGATGTCAAACACCCACGGATAGTGCTACGGACTGCAGTAGACAGCGCATGACACCAATAACCCATAATACAAACAGACATGAGAACTGTAGGCTTTGACCGACATTAGACAGACACTGTTAACCAAATGATGTTTGGAAGGTCGATGCTACAAATGGACTGTTATTGTTTGGTCAATATTGTCTGATTAGAGTATTTATTTGTGAAAAAAAAAATACTTAAAGGAAACAAAACAAAAAAAACATTTTTTTAAAGGTATTATCATGATTTATTTGCTGTAACGACCTTAATTATTATGAGAGCGTTCCCTGTAAACGTGTGTTTTTTGAGCAGTTCTTGAATGTATTTAAATGTGAAAAGATGTGATTACTTTTTTCTGTATATATATACATATCTATGGATGGTTTTTCAGGGGTGCATATAAGCAATTGCCTTTTTCTTTCGCCTCGACAGTACCTGAGGCCTCACGTAACCAATTACTTCCTCCAGACAGCCCCACCTGTACACTCACAATGACAGCACACATTCCACTTTATTAGTGAATTCTTTTGAGCTAACCTACATTTGTGCTCTCTGTCTCCCTGGCACACACACACACACACACACACACACACACACACACACACACACTGTATTTTAGTTGACACAGTTGACACTCTGCATCAGCTACGGTCCATAGTTGATAGGAGCTGATTGCAAGAACCCCAGAAAGTCAATCGTCTTTCTTTTTTTTCTTCCTTTTATTCTTTCTCTTTTTTTATTAAGCCTGCCCTGCAGTAACACACAAGTGCGTGCACACACACACACACACACACACACACAAACACACACTTCATAGAAATTGGATCAGTCATAAGAGCTCGCTAAGTAGAACAAGGTATTCCGGATGTCAGATGCAAAAGTTTATGAATATTGATTTTTTTTTTCTCATTTTTCTCTCTCTCTCTCTCTCCATCCAAAGTGTGAATTTAACACAGACTCTGAGGTCTTTGATCAAGAGAAAGCGCGGCATCGGATGGTGTGGAGGAGGGAGATGCCTATTGATGTGACCTAGTTTTGAAAGGAGATGCTACTGCTCCTGCTGCTGCTGCTGCTGCAGCACCAGAGAGCTGAGATGCCGCCAAGTTCGCTGGGTGTGCCCCGCACTTACAAGCCACTTGATCACAGCTTAGGTTAGGGGCCTTCCTACATACACCCTACACTTCAACACAACTTGTCTTAACTGTGCTAAACTGTGCCCTGCACTACAAAACAGTCGTCTTTAACAACAGTCCGATGCTTCCAAACACTGCTAAGGTTAGCTGTACCCAGCACATCCAAACACTGCGTTCTTACCCTAGTATGCCCCACACTTCCAGACACAGCTCTTATTTATAAATAGTCAGTAGATAGTCACCCCTTCACATATGCGCCCACAGAATGATGCTTGGCTCAGTTGATAGCGATATCACTACAGGGCGTTCACATGTAATACAGACTACTCCTAATTGCAATAGCTATAATCATCATCATCATCATTATCATCCTCTGAGGACTCATTGCACTTCAGTTGAGTCTGGTGTCTCAAAGTTAATTCACTTTTTTAACTGGTAGCTTCCAACAGTGCAGATGCAACCCCGGGGCCAGCACTTGATCCACCAAAAACCATGCATGTTACGGGTTAGCCTACAACATGCGGGTAAAGCAGTTCAAGTAGGCTAACTTTCTCCTTATTCAGTGCTGCCGAGACCATTTGTTTGGAGGCCAGCGGAGTCGCCCGTCGCTGAGGGTGCAGGTGGTTGTGGGTGTGGTGTGGTGTCGGGAGAGAATCTGAACTGAAGCACTTGAGCTATGACACTTGCAGGACTTCCCTCAGAGAAGAAACCCTTCTGGTCCTAACTGTTTGAGAAAGCCTCCCCGTCCCCTTTTGTATCCCCTCTGTACTGTACATATGACCCCACCCACCCAAACTACTCACCCGCCCAAGTCCTCCTTAAGTTCCTGCTCCCGCAAATCTCCCCCAACCCCCCCCCCCCCACCCCATCTCCTGACATCTCTGACTTTCAAGATCTTGTATTTTGTTCTATAACAGCAAAAATTTATTTATAAGGATTTTTAAAAAAATCTATCTCTCTCTCCTTTTTGTAAATGTTCATGTTAAATAAAAGTCTAAAAAGGTTAAAAAATGAAATGGATATATTAAAAGGTAAAGTACTGTAAGAAAAAAAAGAAACAAAAAAATATAAAACAAAAAAAAGCTCCTCCTATCCTCCCCCTCCTCCTTCTCTCTGTACTCTTAGACTTTGTGTTCTTTCTCCCTCTGTATGCCTCTCTTATGTGCTTCAGATGAAGAGTTCTATTTATTATGACATTAACGTTATTATTATTATGATTATTACTAATTATTAATATCATCATTATCATCATCATCATCATTATTACCATGAATAAAAATTGTCTACTTCAACAAACGCCTTTTCTCTTTGCTGTTGTTTTGGAGAATGTGGTTGTTTTTGTATCGGCGCGTTCAGGTAACTGCAAAGTTGATTTGTTCAATAGGTAGTCGAAGGGAAGCTTATGTATGTAGATGGGTTGACTGATATCACTGAACACAGCATACATCTATCACAAGTCAGAATGGTGTAGTATGGGATGTTCTCCAAGAGGGAAGAGGAGGAGAATAGCTTGGAGCTTCATTCGTCACACAAACACACGCAGAGAGAGCGAAGGAGAGAGAGAGAGATTACTTTGGGATTATGATTGCATTGCATGGAATTGCAGAAGATTGCATGATCATAAGACAATGTTACACGTTCTGTGTGTTTGATTCAACCTGAAATATTTGACTGTTCCTGAGCTCCTTAGTGGTTCATCTCAATTTAATATCTGCTTTTGGAACAGGAACGAGCAGAATGATCTGGAAAGACTGCCCCTGGCCTTTCCATGTTGGGTAACCAGCGGCCCATATGCAGAACACACGGACTTCCCCAGGAGGTCATAAGTATGTTTTATTAAAGGCATCACCAGTAAAATGTGCATATATGATTTCTCCAACGTTCATACATTCATTGTCCTCTGGTAAAGTATCAGTAGAATGTGCATGTATGATTTTTCCAACAAATATACATTCCTTCTCCTTTGGTAAAGTATCAGGTAACTGTTTTTGATTGTGCTTTACTTGTAAGATTTTTTATTTTTTATTATGTATCTCACTCTGTGTATTATGTCATGATAATCTTTACCCTCAACCACCTTCTATGTCAAGACCAAATTTACTGAGCTTGACCAGTTAGGAGTTAGGAGCCCCTATCTACTCATATGCACCAATTAAAAAAACATAGAAGTGTTGAAACTGTAGCAAATTAAGTAAATATGAATACTAATATAGTACCTTTAAGGGCACCAAACCTTTCATGCATTACAACTAACTATTCATGGGCCAGCAAAGTTTTCAAACTCCTTTTCCTTTAAATCAATGAAAAATCAGGCTATCTGTTTATATCATATTACCACTAGATGGCGACAAAATCCTGTAATTGGTTCCTGTGAGGCCCAGCACTAGCTGGCTGTTTCCGTGCTGTTGCCAAATACTGGACACACTGAGCAGTTTGTTTTCTTTTTAGTCCCTTAAACTGAGTTGATATGCTGCTGACCTGTGTGCACCACTGAAGAAGTCATGAAGGAGTACCACAGGCCTTGCCGTGGACATTGCCAACCATTTCGAAAGTGTACCAATATGGCCAAGAATGCCATAACACCACATAAGAGGATTTATCAAGGCAAAGAATGGCCAGTCACTACAGCCCTGTTTTTAGACCCGTTAAAACAGCACCATACTGATCATATGTGTGACCATTAAGAACAGTGTATCAGTTATTGAACGTTTTGAAAATTATGAAAACTTAAGTTACTAAGCAATTTAAAATGAAGCGCAACTGGCCCGTGTCTGTGAAAAAGTGAATCCAAATGAGGATTGAAATATTCAGGATGTAAGGTACAAAATCTCGGGTCACGAAAACAGTCAGGTCAAGAGGTCTTTATTTCCTATAGTTCCAGCTGTTAAAACGATATAGGCCTCTAAAGTAAAGTAAGATTTGTTGATGAGAGATAGCTCAGAAGTACAACTATCCCTAGGTCTCAATGTTTATAATTTAAGGAACTAAATAATTAATCAAGGGCAAGATAATGTTTCAATCCCAATGAGGGTGAATATTGTTTATGCAATAATGATACAAGAGATTTCGGGAATGGAATAAAATGGTATTGAAAGCCTCCGTGTGCCCATCAATTCTGCACGTACTGTATATGGACGTGAACAAATGAAATGCAAAATATGTATATCTTCTGCTCTCCAAAAACTTCATCCCAAAATTGGCGTATGGAATTATTAAAATTAAATAACCCAAAATGTTCCATAAATAACCAGATCTAACTCGCACTGAGAGAATGATGCTTCTTTCTTTTTTCTTTCATTGAGCTAATAAACAAGCTAAGGAAAGAAATATCCAATGAGAATCATAATTTTCAGTTCAAATGCATCCTTGGTGCAAGCAAACATTTTTTTTAAATACCATTCTTCATTCATTTGACCTATAACATTCACACCATAGGCTTAAATTTACAACATTTAACTAGGACGGAGGGAAACTGTCAACATATTACAGTAACTACGTCTAAATGTGTATTGTAACCCTGCAAACACTTTAAATATAGGCCTATTTGTATTTTAAAGGAGTTGCCGTCACAGAGATTATTACAATCCCGGCAACAACACAAACGTATTTGGCATTTCGCATACAACGCAAGTTTCAACATGCAAGAAAGTCAACCCCTTGAGAGGGTTCGGCCAGTAGTACGTGGGGGTGATATGACTGGCGTCCAAAAACACAAATGAATCACCGGGCTCAACACTGGGCGTGTCTGTTAACTCACTTCGATATTCGAAAAGGTCCGTATTTTATTGCAACAGTTCGTTCCCACTTCCAGCAAACGAACGTCATAAGTTAAATAGGTTGTAAACAATGAAATAGTTTGAAAGTTGTTGTTAGGAAGTTGGATACACGCATATTTCCGACATGGAAGCTGAGGACGAGAAGACGAAATATGGTAAGGCTGACTTGACATGGAAAAGTTGTTTAGAACTCAGTTTAAGACATGCGAGTGGTCTATTATTGGTGGTCACTTGGCACCGTAGAGACTACTGGATTCAATTACTATTGTCGTTGTGTCAGTTGTGACTAATTAATCCTGTATCGTATTCTACGTTAGGCGTCCAAGTCTGACACTTCTCCAGACCAGAGAGCACACTGTGGGGAAACGCATGCCCTTCATGGTTAATGTTTAGGTTACTCCTTGCCATGTTCGTGACACACACACACACACACACACACGATAGTCTTCTGCGCAGTGGAATCGTTACACATGCAGTGCCCTTAATGCATAATCAAATTACGTTTTATACACAACCTATGTTAAATCATCTCTTTTCCAGTACAGTCATCGTTTCATCTATTCTTTTGAGGCGATTTTTAGTAAACCAGTGCAGCTGTAAAATGATTACCACCAGATGGATGTTTGGCAAACGTTATGGAGGCAGATCTTGAATGCACGTCCCGGATGTCCTGATGTAGTTTACGTTTTTGAGTGGGACCCAAGTGTAGGTTACTGAACTTATCATGTGGTAGTCTGCCTACTCTATGACGTAAACATTTTAGAAGTTTTAGTTCAAGTGTATTAAGGAAAGTTTCAAAATCCAAGCTTCCTGTGCCCTCGTAGAAAGGTCCTCAGCATAACTGTAAAGTTTCTGTGATAGTCTTAACGTCATGTCAGTCAAGGAGGCCAAACTTTTGTCACGCAACTAAGCATAGCGTGTGATTTCCCAGTGGACCGAGTGGCTTAAGCCAGCTCTGCCATCGCGTGCCCAGGTGCCACATTCCACCTCCCCGTAGAGTGGCCCAAAGAATAGCTCCTCACCATTGGCAAGAGAAAGACAACACAGAGTTGTTAAAAATAGATGAGTTAATTCAAAGATGCCATAGGCCTTGTGCTCTAAGAACAGGTGCTCATCATTAGTAATGGTGGGGGAGAACTCTTGTCTGTTTCTTTTCTAATAAGAGTTAGGCCTGGAGAAACATTACAGTACAATGAACCACTTCATACACAATAATACTCTGCTATTCATGTCCTTCAATTTATATTTATCTGTTGGACTCATGTCATAAATGTAATTATGAGTTGTGCTGTATGAGCAAAGCCACGCCCTAGAGATTTCTGTATAGTAAGATAGCTCACACATTTGACAGTCTTCACTCTCTGTGCTATTGCACAGGGTTCCTCATTCTAGAGGAGGGAGAAGTCTAGGCTTCTATGTTTTAAAACCCAGTAATGTGGCAACATCCCACAGGGCAGTAAACCACAGACCTGATGAGTCACTGTGCTGAGTTTATAATCTCTCTCTCTCTTTCTCTTTCTTTCTTTCTTTCTCTCTCTTTGTGTGTGTGTGTGTGTGTGTGTGTGTGTGTGTGTGTGTGTGTGTGTGTGTGTGTGTGTGTGTGTGTGTATGTGTGTCTTCACATCCATCCAAATTAAACCATCTCCTTCTCCCTTGCTGTCTTATATCTAATTGCCTGATTACTGCATTTCCTGTCGCATTCCCTCCATGGCATGCCAAACAACCATGGCCTTTTCCGAGTGCTCTACGCAGACGCACAGACGATTTAAATCAGCTGAATCAAATAAAATTTGCTTGCTCTTGTCAACAGGGACAGATCATTAACCCAAGCTGTGGACTGAAGTGCACTTTGAATGGCATCTGTACAATTCGTGTCATAGCATTTGACCATATCCTGAGATTGAGATTTAAAGCCTGAGATCGTAAAACAGCAAATGGAAAAATTCAAGCAAGTCATGCTAATTACTAGGGCAGAAACAGTTGTTGAGGTCAGTGGCTTCTCAAGATGTTGCCTGCGGTTTTTCCTCCAGCTTCTGCTAAGTCCAGCACAAGACAAAGAAAACTATCAGACCTCAGACTCTGTGGGACTGTGTTTCATCGATTGCCGTTTGTTTGTGAACTCTGTGGCTCATACATAATGTATTTAGCCTCTCTATGAAATCAGGGTGAATTAGCAGAGCATACATTTGGCTCCACCTTCATTTTTCTGTTTAACAAGAGGAGCCCTGAAAGAGTAAATGGGTTTTGTTAATGGTGAGGCATAATGATATACAGACTGCATCCCTAGTCTCCCGGGGTCTCGTGGGAAGAAACTAACAGCTTCTAAGATGGAACAGAAAGGGGGGAAATGGCTTGGCTGCAAGTACACTTTAAAATGATGAGAGTATTAACGCAGAGTAGCTGGAGTAGGCCTGCTTGGTGTACAAAACATAAGACTTGTGGCACTGTGATAGAGTGCTGGCAACACCCCCCAACACACACACACACGCATACAAATACACACACACTCTGATTGTCTCATTTACGCACACCATGCATGCACTTCTTCATCCACAGATACTGTACACATATACACATTGAGACATATGCTACCTCAGGCTGTTGATATGCTTGGGTTGGAGCTCTCATAGAATAAAAGATGCTACTGCAGTGCAGTGTGTGCATGTGTGTGTGTGTTTTCATAAAGAACTGAGCCCCACCTGTGTCCAAGCAGAGTAAATGGGTGTGTTTCAGACAGGCCCTGTTGTGGGCTATATGTGGAAAGCCCAAATCACAGAGCTGCTGAGCTGCACTGCGACAGACATGTTTAGTCAGAGACTCGCCGGCCTTAGATTACATGTAATTGGGGTCTATATATATATCACACATATGTGATGAAAGTGGGGCAGAGCTCTGTGATGTTTATTCCCAGCACTGATGGGGTTTTTGTGCTCCACTGTAGTTTAATGCTAGTTTGGTGCCCATCAGGCTGGGAGCTGCATCACAGCTGGCTTCCATTACCGCGCCCTGTTCTCCAACATTCTCCCCACTGTACTGCGCCTGTTCCGAAGTAGGGGAGGTAGAGGGAGGGGAACAGACAGAACAGAGATGCCCTGCAGAGGGAGACATGTCTCTCCACATCGCCCCCCGCTTACCTGCCTGACTGCCATTGGGTCCAGACAGGCTAGAAGTGTTCGGGATAGAAGAATGATCTTCGAAAGAGTGATGTGTTTATCGCTGTGATGGGGGCGGGGGGAGGATTTAATAGAGTATTATCTTTAATAGTCAGGTGAATTAGTTATTGTGAAAAAAGCGATTTTATTTACAGTGCCCTTCAGAATTATTGGCACCCTTAGTGAATATGAGCAAAACAGGCTATGAAAAAATGTCTTTGCTGTTTATACCCTTGGTCTTTCACTCAATATTCACAAAAATCTTACCTTTTTATTGAAGTAAAATTATTGAAAGAAAAATATGTTGACATTAAATAAATATTTTTCTCCAAAACATGTGTGCCACAATTATTGGCACCCCTAGAAAAATCTTACAAATGAAACTGAAGAACATTTCAAGTAATTTTTTCCCATTTTTAAGTTGAACTGCTTTGATTAGGAGCTCTTAAGTGACCAACCATGACTTCCTGTTTCACTGGCATATAAATATGAGGTGACACAAGTCAAATTCCCTTAGTCATTCATTACTATGGGAAAGACCCAAGAACACAGTGAAAAAGTCCAACGTAAAGTTGTTGAGCTGCACAAATCAGGAAATGGACATAAGGAAATCTCTAAATAGTGAAAATACCCATTTTCACTATCATAGAAATAATTAAGAAGTTTAAAGCGGCAGGAGATGATAAGAATGAGCCATGAAGAGGACGTGTGTGTACATTGACCCCACGCAATGTGAGGAGGATGGTTCGACTGGCAAAATAATCTCCAAGGATCACAGCTGGAGAATTGCAGAGGTGAGTTGAGTCTTGGGGTCAGAAAGTCTCCAAAACTACCATCAGATGCCACCTACATCACCACAAGTTGTTTGGGAGGGTTGCCAGAAAAAAGCCTCTGCTGTCAATTAACAACAAACTAAAGCGCTTACAGTTTGCCAAATGTTACTGGGACTTTCAATGGGACCAGATTATATGGTCAGATGAGACCAAAAAAGAGCTTTTTGGCAATAAACATCAGAAGTGGTTTGGCATAGACAGAAAGACAGCCATACAGAAAAGCACCTCATAGCCACTGTGAAGTATTGTAGCAGATCTTTGATGTTGTGGGTCTGTTTTTCTTAAGTCATGGACTCCATCAAATACCGGTACCAGCAGATATGAAATGAAAACCTAATAGTTAGCTTATCCAGTTAGCTTAAAATGGGCCGTGGTTGGACCTTCCACCAGGACAATGACCCGAAGCACACCTCAAAATCTACACAAAAATGGTTCACTGATTGCAGAATAAAGGTTTTGCCATGGCCATAACCCCATAGAAAATCTGTGGGATGAGCTGAAGAGGAGAGTCTACAAGCGTCGACCTCGGAATCTGAAGGATCTGGAGAGATACTGTATGGAGGAATGGTCTCAGATGCTGTGCCATGTGTTCACCAACCTCATCATGCATTATAGGAGAAGACTCAGAGCTGTTATCTTGACAAAGGGAGACTGCACAAAACATTGAATGAAAGGGTGTTAATAATTCTGGCACACATACCTTCCCGATTTAAGATTTAGGGTTGACTGACATAGATGACACCGATGGCGGTTCAACCTCCTGTTAAAAAATGCAAGCAAAAGAGGACCCTCTGTGTAATGCGACATTTAAATGGAAGAAATTATCAAGAAGTAACCTAGTGTGCATTAGCAATGCACCAATATCACTTCAGACCAATAACGAGTACTTACTTGCTGAAACTGAGTACCGATATGAATACTTTATAAGGCAGTACTTCTATCCTACAAATTACAATTACCATTCAAATGGAATGAAGTTGAAGACCGTTTTTATTTTAATCAGATGTGCTCTGGATGTAACGAAATAAAATATAAATAATAATATGAACTATGTATAACAGGAGACTATTTTCTGTGTAAACCAAACAGTGGTATCAGTGCGTGGTATGGCAGAATTACAAGTATATGCAGCATTATGCGCACAGTTTGGGCCAGTCTTGGTATCAGTATCCCTAGTGTTAATATAAACTAAACATACAAAAGCATGCCCTGTTGAGGTTTCACATGTTGAAGTACGTGACAATCTCCCTCCACTGTGGCGTGTAGTTGTCTTGGCTGTAGAGGTTCACTAAAGGACCACCCTCTTGGAACTATTCTGGAGTCTATTTTTATTTTCACCCGCCTTGGCTTTCCTTTCCCTTAGGGCCTGGCTGCCCTAAACTTGGCTCACTCCTCCACCCATACAACATGGCTGTCACTTTTGGCTGACTAGAGTGCATAGTAGTGGGGAAATAGCCCTGCCTCTTGTGGTGGTGTGAAGTGTCCTTGTTATGCTCTGGAGTTAATTATGTGTTTCAACATAAGAATCATCAAACAGTTTGGCACAGAGGAATTGAGTGGTATTTCTTGGCTTGATTTAATATGCACAAAAGCAGCATTCAACTGAAGCCTAGCAATATTTATTAAGAGTGAGCATAGGAACAGAGATATACGCATAATAGCGTGTGCAGCATAAGGACCTGTCTTCTATACTAACACTTTCTTTGTGCTGTCGTTTTAGTAATGTGATGTTTGATTGAATGTAGTAGTAATAACAATTTGGGTCCACCAGGGGGCATCAGAAAACATTTGTTTTTGATGTCTTCCTGCTAGGACAGATTTTAATATTTTTTTCAACCTTCTATTCCTTCCTATATAGCAATATAAAACTTTACTGTAAATTCACAGAAAAATTGGTTCAAAGTGACATAGAAGTGTTTTCCAGTTAGCAGGTGACAGATTCACTGCTGATTACTCAATATGTCAAATGGACTACACCTGGAGTTCAGCAGATTTTACTCTTGGATTGTGATCACAAAGGGATTTGTAAAACTGAACTGTGCAGGAAATACCACCACTCTCAAAAGGGGAGCCAACTGGCAAGGTTTAAGCAGAGATAATAGACTCGGGAGTGTGCTTTTGTGTCTGCTCCACCCTGATAAGTAAACGAGTTCCAACCCCCACAAAAGAGCTACCTGTGGACGTCTCAGGGGGACTGGACTGAAGGAAACAAACAACAAGGCAGGTGAGAAGCCAGGCAGGACAGAGAAGAGAAGAGCTGAGCTGAGCTCAACTGCTGAGGGGGGAAACTGTGCTGAAACCAACGCTACCAACCCCGCTGGACAGGTTCCCCCGGTCACAGCTCCTCCCCCGTGCGTGCCTACTTCACTGCACATTCTACACGGAGGACAGGAGGAAGTGTGGTGGTTTTGAGCGTGTTTGGGTGTCTGAGGTGGAGAAAGAAAGGCAAGGGCAGTAAGGAGAGAAAGGAGAGGACCTGAAACAAACCACATACAGGACTCAGAAGATGGCTGAGGAGCAGCCCTACTACGGCAAGCACGGTAAATGTCAACCCTCTTGCACATACATGAGGTCTGTAGAGAGTTTAAGAGGGAGGTTTTAGCGAGCACAGGTGAACAGGCTTGGCTTGATCACAGGAAGCTTGGAGGGAGTGTATGAGGCGAAGTGATTCTGTGGTATGACCGGTTCAGCAGTACCCTTGGCTGGGGTGTCTCTCTACTGAAACTTCAAAAAGTACAGGTGAACACAGAGTGGAGTGCAGAGAAGGCGAGGTCTAGCATTACCAATTGTGGAGAATGGGGAGAGTATGGTTTCTCACTGTGCATTCGTGGAAAAAAAACATGGAATTAAAGCAAAGGGTTCCCCACAGAGGTGTCATAGACGTCAGTTTGCGGGTTAAATCCATGTTTGCCAGTAAATATTTCAACCTTTTTGGTTGAAAGTTTTCCGTATACCTCTTGTAGGGCTTTGCTTTTGTTTGTCTTGGTTGACCCACTTTCTTGGCTAGTAGGTGTTCTAAACTCTCTGACACACACACATACACACCACACACACATTTGCTGCTGAGTGGTTGAAGAGGCAGCTTAGGCACTTTTATTTTCTTCGCTCTGTGGAAGTCTTCAATGAAAAACAAGATTCTGTGTGGTTGTAAAAGCCCATGTCATCAGACATGCAGGAGACGCTGACTGCATTAGAACAGCAGCACACCTCCATGTATTATTGATTTAAGGTCAACGCAGACTGAACATCACACCAACAGATCAGTGGCCTGCTTCACTGCAAGAACACCAAAGAGTCGGGCTGTTTGAGGCCAATATTTAACGGTAGAGAGTTTACAACATGGCCTCCCAAACATGAGCGTCAGTCCATTTTTGTGGACATGCAGAGTGAATTTCATTTCACACTTGAAAAACACATGCTCTTGTGGGATATGAATGAAGTATAGAGGTTGGATTTAACAGATATTTTTTTGCTCTCTACCTTTTGCCAAACACTCCTGGGCAAAATTAAGCCAAGGTCCTTTTTTAACCTAAATGTTGTATACTTTTTTGTTGACCGTAACATTGAATTGTCAGAATGGAATGTCAGCTAATATAAAGTCTCTCCTGAATAGAGTACTAAGTATATTCTATTAAAGAGGCACTGTACTTTTTGAAAGAAGTGTCTTGATGTAGTCCTGACTGTCAGCCTTCATTTAGTGGTTATTTTTTAACTCTTCAGACGTATTTATTCTTAGCTGTTCTAAACTCTGACAGTTCCTGTCAAATTGCCCTCAAGTTTTGAGAAATGACAAACTTGAGTGCTCTGTCCCCTTTGGTTGTAGTTACTTTAGGTCATGAGCATCATCTATATAGACATTGTTGCTACTTTAAATCTAGTGAATTATTGTATTTGAGGCGAAGCGATTTCTCTCTCTCTAACCGCTACCCAATTCTTTGTGACAAGGAATAGAGGGATTTCCCCTCTCTTTGTAATTCTAAATTTGTCACCATGTCTTTTCTGCTTAAAGTCTGTTTGTAGTGCAGTTTCTAAGGCCCACAAGAGCAACACATTTCTTTAATTTTCACTTGTTTCCCTGCTTTCTTACCATCTTTCTTATGTTAGGTGAAAATTCACTCAGGTTATCTCTGGACTTTGCAATTGTTACTGAATAAATATAGTGATCTACAATTCCGATCAGGCCCACTCAAAGCACAAGGATGAAAGTGAACTTACTTACATTGCACAGGGTTTATATACTTAAGAACTATCTAATTCTGACACTATAAATGTTTTTAATGTCAGCAAGAATAGCCACACTCGACTAAAAGTCCTTTTGTGTCATCCCAACTGCGCTTTCTGAAATGCAAGGATGTCAGTTTTACACAGGGTAGAACAAGCACAGTTCGACCCTTCTTATCACCTCTGAGCTCATCCAAACATATGCAAAAGGTCTCTCTCCTTACGCATTTAACTCTTACTCGTATGCATAGTCAATGGCGTCAGCACCTAATAATCAAAGTTACACACACAAACACAGAAAAGCCATGTTCCTGTTTACATGATTCATACAAGGTCATTATTATTACAAGGCACTCGATTAATATATTCTTAAGTCATTAACAGTGTTTCAACATTATCTCTAAACGTATGACTGAAGTTATGAGACCGGGTAAGCTAGTTTCCACTTCTCTCTTACAGTCAACATTGACATTTACACCTTTGGGAAAATTGACAGTTTGACAACCATAGTCGTGTACAGGATGAAGTGAGGTCATCTCGTCAGAGGCCACCAATTTCATCTGTTCTCAAAAACAACTAAATTGATGTGCACTCTTTTATATATTATTGTATGCACATCATAGATTCCAATACACATCAACTATTCCAAGTCAAATGTGATTAAGTTTTAAAACCAACTGTGTAACATTTTGTCACTCGTGGTTGCTTTGCTTCATCTCTCCCAGATGTGAGGGAGGTTCCAGTGAATGTCTTGGCATTGTTGTGTTGTTGACATGTTGTGTTGTTGACCTTGTTGTTCAGGCAATCTCAGTGTGAATATGCATCATCCTGCCAGTATGGTGTGAAGATGGCGGTCAGTGGGGTCAGAGGCGGCCTGTGTGAATCACTAGGGAGGAATGTTGTGGGTTGCCAGGCGTGTCCGCCCGGGGGATGAATGACATTTCACTAGTGGCTGTTTGGGAATGCCACATGCCTTGGCTTCTGAAGAGCCCTCATGGCAACACAGCCTAGATATCATGTCCTTATAGAACATACTAAGTAATTGAAGGACAATCTTGGTTCATGGTCCATAGAAATATTATGTAATCATTTCTATTCCAGCACCTTCTGTGCACTAACCTAAATCAACCTAATATTAAATTACTTACCACTAAATAATGCTTTTTTCCCCTTTCTGCAGGCGAACCCAGGAAGTATGACCCCACCTTCAAAGGGCCAATCTACAACAGGTAAAGAGAATGAGACCTGAAATGTAATACCAAGAGGTGGAAGACCTTTCTCTCATTCATTCTGTTTAACTCCCACTTTCCCTTTCTCTCTCCATCTCTCTGGACCTCCAATGACAGGAGCTGCACTGACATTGTCTGCTGCATCCTCTTTATTGTTGCCATCCTGGGCTATTTGGCCGTGGGCATCCTGGGTGAGTGAGAGGGTTTAACACCAGTGTGCCAGGTCAAAAGTAGTCAAGTAGTGTAATGGGTGCACAATATGAAGATTGATCAAATTTCAGTTATCATTAGACCTTTATGTGCTAAAACCTTATTATGATGACATTAGGTCCAGTTCTATAAAGCAAAAATCATTTCTCTAATAAGAGGCCATGTTATCTTGTGTGTGTTGTTTGTGTTGTGTGTGTGCGTGCATAAAGAGCTTTTGCATTCTTAGGACATTGATAAGACCAGCCCTGTAGATTTCTCCAGCATTGTGTTTGCCATGTGATTTGCTGTGTTCCTGAACCTTGAGTTTGTGGCAGGAACACACCCCGTCACTCTTGTCAGTCTGAGCCTGTGCAGTATAGTCTGTGATGGTGTGTTGATCTCTCCTCTCTAAGCCTGGTCCCAGGGTGATCCCCGCAAGGTGATCTACCCTACAGACAGCAGAGGTCAATTCTGTGGACAGGCTGGCACACCACTGGAGTGAGTTCTCCCTTTTGCGCAGATGTGAAGATCCATATTTCGTATTATTGCTACTTTTTCTGCGTTCCTTTTGGCTATTTTGAAAATGCAACACCTGACCACATACCACATCCTTGGTTTGCAGCTGAGCATAATCTGTAAATCTCTCAATTCAATTCAAAAGGTGCTTTATTGGCATGACAAGGTCACTTACATTGCCATAGCAGTTGTATACAATATACAACCATTTCTCTCTCTCTCTCTCTCTCTCTCTCCCCCAAACTCACACATGTTCGATGTCAGGAAGAAGACCAAGCTGTTCTACTTTAACATCATGAAGTGTGCCAACCCCATGGTGCTGTTGGAGTTCCAGTGCCCCACCACTCAGGTTGTGCCCCTGTCCTCACCTCCTTGTTTACCTCTCACCCTCCTCAGCCTCTGCAGTATCCATTACCATTTGTTTCCTCCTGTCCCCGTGAATGATTGTGATTTTGCTTTTCATCAGTTGTGTGTAGAGAAATGTCCAAAAAGCTTCATGACCTTGGTGAAAGCACGAGCCGTAAGCAAAGACTGGGAGTACTACAAAACATTCTGCAAGGAAGGTTTAACTTCCTCATTGGTGAGTATAGTTGGTGCTATAGACCACGTTTGTGTGTGTGTGTGTCTGTGTGTGTGTGTGTGTGTGTGTGTGTGTGTGTGTGTGTGTGTGTGTGTGTGTGTGTGTGTGTGTGTGTGTGTGTGTGTGTGTGTGTGTGTGTGTGTGTCTTAACCAGTTGATCTGAACAGTTTCCTTCTTGTCGTAGACTGTAACACAGATTCTGAAGGAGGGCCTGTGTCCTGCCATGCTTCTGCCAAGCAAATCCTGTAAGTGTCAAGTCCTGAATATCCATGCATTTGTTGTACAGGGTGTAATTCCAGCTTCAGTTGTGCATAAAATAATCAGTGAATACCCTTAACTTGCAGTGTACTGAATTTAGTTTAATGAAAAAAGGTACATTTTATGGCCCGGACACATGAACAAGTCCCCCAAAAAACAGTGAAGATGCACAGACTGCACAGGGATATTGTGAACAATTGTATAATTACTGAGACTCTCAGCATTTTTATTCCATAAAAAGAGAAAGTAAACACCTCCACCTTTTAAAGGGCTCTGGGCATCACCTTTTTTCCACCACAAGCATATGAGTCTGCCTGCCTGTCTGCCCCTGTGCTCACTAACCTGCCTGCCTGTCTGCCCCTGCAGTCACACGCAGGTGCTTCCCTGCTCTCAGCAGGAAGGGCCAGGATGTGCTTGTGGGAAACCAGAGCCAGTTTGACGATGGTGTTGGTTTTAGACCTGCCAAAGACCTGATCGATGGAGTGAAGTGAGTTATTTTTTTTTTATATATTTTTCCCAACCCTATATGGGCTTCTGCTCACCATCTACTTTATGTACACAAGAAGCTGATGCCTTAATAATGTATTTTGTGATCCAGGTGGTATCATCATTGTTACCAATACGAGGGAAATGTGGGAAGGATTAATGATGTCTTTGATTGAATTATCAAACTCTGCTTTTCCTGATGAACAGAAATGCCTCTGTGGTTATTGAAGCACGACAGGTGGCCATGAAGATCTTTGAAGACTACACACAGTCATGGTACTGGATCCTAATGTGAGTACACCATTTAAGAGTTTAGTATTTTTACTTTCACTTTGCCTGCTCTTGTGGAAATCTCACTGAACAGAGAACCTTTTAATAATCTTTTGATCCATCATCGTCATTCCTTAGAGCACTTGTGCTGGCCATGGGACTCAGTCTAATATTCATCGTCCTGATGCGGTTCTTAGCTGGCATCATGGTCTGGGTCATGATCGTCCTGGTGATTTTGGTGCTTGGATATGGTAAGTCCCTCTTCTCCCCTTCATCCAGATTCAGCTAGATTCAGTCTGAACCCCCATGTCCCTCTGTCATCCTCTGGTCACTCACTCCTCCAGGGATCTTCCACTGCTACATGGAGTACGCCTCCCTGAAGGGGGAGCCTGGAGCTGACATCACCCTTCAGGATCTGGGCCTCCAACTGGACTTCTCCGTCTACCTGCAGATCCGACAGACATGGCTGGCTTTCAGTGAGTACAGCACAAGCCTTTGATAAAATATATATGACTGTGTACCCTCCCTATTCTGAAATAAACAGCACAATAGCTCCTCAGGTAAGTATTAGTGCTTGTGACTGGCCAGTCATTTTTAGCCGGTCAGTGGTTACTACAGGGCTCAGAGGGAGATTAATACAGTAGTGACGGCACTTGGGCGCAGCGAAATGGACCCAGCTGTCCAAGCGTCTGTTTTAGGTAGTATCCATGTTTAAGTATGGATTTGAGTTTTTTTTTTATTTTCACTGTTGGCCAACTGCCATTTTCCCAGTTTGCCTCCATGTCTGTTCGGTGTCGTGCATGTCCTGATCCATGCCTTCTGTACATAGTGATCATCTTGGCCATTCTGGAGGTCATCATCATCCTCCTCCTCATCTTCCTCCGAAAGCGGATCCTCATCGCCATCGCTCTCATCAAGGAGGCCAGCAAGTCAGTGGCGGTGCTCACTAATCCACGCACAATCAATCACTTCCTGACACTGACATGGGCAGAGAAACTAACAACACTTCCACTTCTGTGTTTTGTTTTCGAGGGGCAGGGTGGTGGTGTCCAAAAGACCTCACACTAGCTGCCCGTGTTGCGTGTGAGCTGCTCTAACTGCAACGTTTCTGTCCACCACAGGGCCATCGGTCACATCATGTCCTCCCTGTTCTACCCCCTCCTCACCTTTGTGCTGCTGGCCGTTGTCATCGCCTACTGGGCGGTAACCGCTGTGTATCCTTTCTGCTGGAGAAGCCCAGTGCATTATGGGTTCATCAAGCCCTTATCTCATACCCTGCAGTTGTTTCCTTTTTCTTCCTAACTTTTTTTTTTGTTTACAATAATAACTCAACCAGGAAGCTTTTGAATAGCTGGGCCAATAGCTTATTGTAGCTTATGGTGGAGCTGGTGTCAGATTGGGGTTTGTCTGCAGACTCACTAAACATAGACTCACTGCAGCAGAGTTGGGTGTGAACTGGACCTTATAAGGATTATATTTTGATAAACAGACACAGTGAGCATGATCTCTACCTCAGACTTACTCTCTTGTGTAAATCATCAATGATCAGAGAATGTATCCTTGGCATCAGTATGGGGGGAATGGGTAACATTGCCTGTTTACAATACACTCTGTCTGCATTCCTTGACCCACCCTGGTCAGGTTCCTCTCCACCTCCAATGAACCCATTTATAAAGTCTTCAATGAGACAGATTGTGAATACGGCAGACAGACGTGTAACCCTGAGGTAAGTGTGCACATACATCAAGAATTCACACATGCATACACACCGACACACCTCACATACACAATTAAAAAAGTTGAAGAAAATCTAATTCTAGAAGTGCTTTTGAATTCCTAGGTTTTAAATTCCTTAAACAGAAATTATTTTTGTGTCTTGTCTCTTCATATTAAATTTTGTGAGATAGTCAGCACTGATTGACTGAACTCTGCAACTTTTCATGTCCTAGACAGCCAGTCTTGACATTCCTTTGTTGTGGCTTTTAGTTAAATCTGACACACTCTCTCCTCTCTGCAGAACTTCACCACCTCTGACATGAAAACCAAGTGCCCTGACTCTGAGTGCCTGTTTGCATTTTACGGAGGGGAAACCGTTTACCACAAGTATCTAATCGGCCTGCAGTTCTACAATGTCTTCCTGTTCTTCTGGTGTGCCAACTTTGTGACGGCGCTGGGGCAGATGACTCTGGCAGGGGCGTTTGCCTCCTACTACTGGGCCTTTGTCAAGCCAGACGACATGCCTACCTGTCCGGTCTTCTCCTCCTTCGGCAGGGCTCTGAGGTATGTGGTGGTGGGTTCTATTGTGGATTGTGTGTATATGTATGTGTCTGTGGGTTTATGCTTCTGTCTATATTTGTGTGTGTGTGTGTGTACATGACAGTGCACACACATTCATCTTTTTTCCCTCACCCTTACCCCTCCCTCCCTGTACAGATATCACACAGGTTCTTTGGCCTTTGGTTCTCTGATCCTCTCCATAATCCAGGTGATCAGAGTGCTGCTGGAGTACGTGGATCACAAGCTCAAAGGTGAAGCTGCGGATCTGCACCTGCATGTCTGATTTACTGTGTCCCCAGTCAGCCATCAAAGAACACACCTTTTAGTCCTGTTACGTGTGAAACGATCAGAAATGAATAGTAATTTGTAGTAGTTTAGAATTTAACATTTGCATTATTGTTGTTGCTTTTTATATCTGCTGCCACTCTATCTGATGCTATCTGTGTTCTTCTTTTTTTAGGAGCCCAAAACAAGTGTACGAAGTTCCTGTTGTGCTGTCTCAAGTGTTGCTTCTGGTGCCTTGAGAAATTCATCAAATTCCTAAACAGGAATGCATATATCATGGTATGTCTTACAGAGCTACATGCCATGGAGAATATTTCGATTAAAGGTGCCCTTCCCTTGGGCTCAGGGCTTGGGCGAGGGTCAGTCGTTGAACAAGCCCCATACTTGACATGGTCTTACAATGTTGCTGGTATCAATATGAAAGTGACTTACTGATGTGTCTAGAAGTTTATTTATTAATCCTCTTGATCATTTGCCCTCTTCAGGTAGCCCTATACGGCAAAAACTTTTGCACTTCGGCCAAAGATGCTTTCTTCCTTCTGATGAGAAATATCGTAAGGTGAGACTGATGGACTCTAGGTAGAGGGAATGCCATGTAATATTGAATGTCAAGGTCTTGCCACACTTACATTCTGACTCGCGTGTCCCTGTTAATCTCATTTCTACAGGGTCACGGTCTTGGACAAAGTGACTGATTTCCTGTTGTTCTTGGGGAAACTTCTCATTGTAGGACTAGTAGGTGAGAGAAACTATCTCTTCCCAGGAGCCTCAACTCCTATTACTAGACGAACACTGGAAAGTGAATTTCAGTGAGCTTGGCTTAGTGGCCTGCCAGTCAGAAGTTACTTTCTTACCTTAAACAAACTAACCCAGTTATGGGATCTATCCTCCTTTCTGCCTGCCAGGAGTCTTTGCCTTCTTTTTCTTCTCTGGAAGAGTGAAGGCTTTTGAAGACACAGCGCCCACCCTCAACTACTACTGGGTTCCCATCCTGGTAAGACATTCAGATTTTCATTCCTTCCTTCATGTAGTATGCCATAGAAATAGCATTTTTATAAAACCTCATACGTTTTTTTTATGAGTTAATTTATTCCACATAGTTGTTGGAGATTGATTTGTTATTATTTTCAAAATATCTTCAAATACTGTATTTGTACATCTAACTAAACACTAACATTTTCTGTTGTGGCCATTTGTGGATTGTTGTTTTAATGAGAGTGTATGTTCTTTGTCTATTCATCTCAGTGGTGTCTGACAAGTTCTTAGTATGTATTGATGTGTGTGTGTGTGTGTGTGTGTGTGTGTGTGTGTGTGTGTGTGTGTGTGTGTGTGTGTGTGTGTGTGTGTGTGTGTGTGTGTGTGTGTGTCCCTTTCCACAGACGGCTGTTGTTGGGTCTTACCTCATAGCCCATGGCTTCTTCAGTGTCTATTCCATGTGTGTCGACACGCTCTTCCTCTGCTTCTGTAAGTCTGACCACCACAGCTGTCTAACAGACGTTGCACTTGGTCTTCAGCTGGGAATAGCCGTTTACAAAAAGGACTTGTGTGTACCATTGCGTTATATTCAGTAAGAAGTGAAACCTTTTCTGTGGTTGTGCTGGTGCCTCACTGTAACCTCAGAGTTACACTTGGTCTTTTGTGCTGCCTGTGCCATATTGTGAATGTGAGACTGGTTGGCACTGGCAAAGTCCTGTCTTGTGTGCTAGTTTATCTGACAAACCTCATTCCTCAACCACTAACACTGGACACCCTCACCTTGCTCTGTTCTTCTGATTATACTGAGGCCCCTGTATTTTAGACCTGTATATTCAGCTCTGATGGGCCTCTGGGTACTGTACAATAGCTGGAGCACATTACCTTTTGTGTACACAATGATCATTTGACCATCCTTTCTACATCATTTCTTCTTACTGTTCTGTGCTATATTAACCTACAAACAATGCAAGGCTCATCCGTACAAATGACATCAGTACATACCTGTCAAGTTGACTGAAATCCGGGAGCCGCACAAACACACCCACACACAAAAAGACAACAAGCGCAAGCATATTGTTACATTCGCGCAACATTTAGTAGACAGGTTTGCCCATAGACAAGTTCTTCAGTGATGAAGGTGCTTACCTACAGAATATTGAAATGTGGTTGACTAGTATAATGGATAATCCGCCGTAAGCCACAGAGTGCGAACACGGCAGTCTCTCACTCGCACTGGATTGTAATTATTATTCTGTGCTATTGAGTGTGAAAACCCATGAGTGTCACTGATAAATCGTTTGACTTGACAGGCATGTCGGTATCTGTCGCTATGTACCTGATGCATGCTTTTGCTGACATTCTATGCCTCTTCCTTCATTTTCGCTCCTGACGCATTTCCTTCTTCTCTTTTCTCTCTCTTTTGTCTTTTCCTCCATTTTCTCCTTAATCCTAAACACTGGCACTGCTGTGACCTCTCCAAACAAACTCACTTTCTGCACTTGATCAAATCACACCCTTCTTCTTTACATTTCTGTATCTCGCCCATCTCACTGTCCTATCCATTTGAAACTGTATTTCACACACACAAACGTGCGCGTGCGTGCGCGCGCGCACACACACACACACACATACATACATACATACATACATACATACATACATACATACATGCATACACATATATATATATATATATATATATATATATATAAAAACACATACACACACCTCATAACATTCCCGAAGGTGAGGATCTGGAGAGGAATGACGGTTCTGCAGCAAGGCCCTACTACATGTCAGCGGAGATCCATGAGATATTCTTTAAGGGCGACCAGGCATCACCTCAGGAGCCGGAGGATAAGGACGTCCACCTTAAGCCACTGCAGCCCAGCGATGAGTAGAGTTCAGGAGGACAGTGCTGAGGTTCTTCAGCCGCTCTCCATGTCAGACCATCGCTCTTTTCAGACACTTAGACGTACATAGAGAGAGTGAAACACAAGGCTGCGTTAAATATTCATTACCTCAACTGCCATTAAACGTCCTCAGACATGTGGCATTAATGATGGATTACTTCTCCATTAACTATCTTAACAAATGTGTTTTGGTAGGACAATTTGGTTTAAATAAACCCAAGCAAACTAATTACAAATTCTGAGAATTATGTGTGATTCTGCAGTGTTGTCAAGTGGCAGGTCTTTTGGTTATGAGCTGATTGAGGTCGATTGAGGCTTCCTGTTTTGGAACAAATGAATGCAGTCCACATCACTGTGTGTGTGTGTGTGTGTGTCCGTGTGCGCGTGTGCGTGCACGTGTGTGTGTGTGTCCATGTGTTTGTGCATGCTTGTGTCTTTGTCTTTATGTCCCTTGTTGATTTTATGATGAAATGACCGTGGCCGGTGGCCGTTCTTATCTGAATGCCTACAATGTCAATGGCATCTCACATGCCTATAGCAAAGCATAAGCTCCCTTAAAGCGGAGCTCGCTCTTACCAACATCTGTAGGAACAGCAGTACGAGCTCCGAGTAGACAGATGTTCGCCCCCCTAAAGGAAAGTTCTCTGTGTTTCTGTGTTATGTTTGTTTCATTTCTCTCTTTTTTTTCTTTACACAGTGGAGGATTTGGAGAGGAATGATGGCAGTGCAGAAAGACCCTACCTGATGCCTGACAATCTGCTCAAAATCCTAAAGAAAAAGAACAAGACAGAAACAACAGAGTAGAGCTCCCCCTAGTGACCTGGAAGAGGAGAATGACTGGAGCAGGCCTACTGTACATCTCCGTTTAGCTGGCCTTTCCATAACTGCCATATAGACTGTATATAGTGAGTATAAGACTATACTTGACAACACTCAAAGCAAACTGATCAGGACCAGAAGGTAGCCTACATCGGAAGGTCTCTTTTTTTTTTTTTAATCAGAAGAAAAAACATGTACTTCCTAATCTATACATTTCTATGCAAGACGAGGATGACTGGACACTTTTCTGCAAATGTTTTAGATAACATAATAAGTTCCATAAAACTATCCATTTGTAACTGGATTATGACATCACACCAAAGCATATTTATTTAAAAAAAAAAAATGTATCAGTGATTTTTGTGTCTTTGGCAAAGTAACTGAAGTATGTTACACAACAGAGCCTTAAAGTGAGCTGTTTAGAAAACTGATGTGATTCATTATTTCGGCACTTTGTAACGTTTTCTACTAAGCATAAATATTGGCTCATGTTGAAAATCAGTGATCATATTTGTAGAAATGGAGTAATGCTTTGTGATTTGCTGCTTTGTTATAACATTAGTTGAAGCCAATCTCAAATGTGCCTTATCCCATCAAAAGAGCTAAGGACACAAGTTCACATCTTTCCACATATGTGTACAGTGTTTTTTATTTCTTGTTTGCTTTTACAATCTGCCAAAAGACAACACAATTTTAATACAGATAAGTTAAGCCTTCATTTGGAGTTGATGCTTAGAAGGTTCATATGTAAAGTACGGAGAATGTCCTTCAGTATAAATACTTTATATGTTTTAGTTTTGTTTCTGCATGGAGGTTTCATTTTATGATTTTATATTTATAGTTTGAAAGCAAAATAAAGATGGAATTATTTGTACTGTAATATTCTCTTTTTGTGACTTGGATGAAAAATCTTCGTTTTGTCTTTTGCATATTATGTCAGAATGGTATTGATCCTTGAACTAGTTCACATTGTATTTACATTTGATCTAATCAAGGCTTATTCATTGAGGAAATTTACATTTTTTTAGCTCTCCACTAGAGGGAGCTCTTGGAGCATGACTTGCAGAGTGCTATACTACAACTTAGGAAAAAGGTTTAAAAAAAAAATGGTACATGGTACAATAACAAAAAATTAAATAACAAGAATTGGAATAATAAGAAAAACTAAAATCGTGACACAGTTGTCCATTTTGATGTGAATATTTATTGAGGCATTTAAAAGGAATTATTTGTGTCTGTAGAGGTTCACAGTGTCGTGTCTTCACTCGTGGCAGCTTTGGCCAATAAGAATGTTTGTGTCTTGTTACAATGCCCCAGTTGTCGTGGATTCGTGCATCAGGAGACCAAAATCTAATACAGGTTGCACAACTTGCTTACATGCTTTCATGTGGCTGGCTCAACACTCCAGCTGGGCGTGGCAGAGGAGCAGAAAGTACTGAGATGACGCATGTTTGGGGACATGGGCATAATGCAATCACTGTAACAATCTGTTGATCTCTCCCCCCTGCATGTAAACAAGACTTAATGCCTATACCCAGCTCCTCTAAGCATAGATACCAGAGTTCCAGTGATATTACAGTTTTTCACTATTCTTAACACACGTTTCTCAAAACAATAACGGCTTTCTCAAAACTGCTAGCACAAAACTGAAAACCTCACACACAAAATGCTAAACCTGACACTCCCTTTACAAGATGACTCTTTGCCAGCAAATCTCTTAAATGTCCACAAAATAGAACTTGTGTTTTCAGTTGGTACACACAGCCATATTTTCAAATGACACACACCATTCATTGAGTACACACAACTAAGCATTTGCTGCACACTTCCAAGCATTTACAGCACACTGAAGTGCAAAATTGAAAACACAATCATAGAAATGGAACACACTGTATGGATGACAATGACTCTGGAGAATGAGCCATTTATCCTTTTGTAAAATGCCTCAGTGTAGGCCTACTTTTTTCATAGTCAAGCATAAAACAGGACACAAATATGCAGCAAAAAAAGTTTTATTTCGGTGGACAGAGAAAACAGTACAGTACTGTAAACCGGCCTGCTCAAACCCCCCACCCCCCCAAACTACATTTTATTAGGTATTAGCCTCCGGTTCCTGTCTGGTCAGAGGGCCTCATCCACATCACAGGCAACAGACCTGAGATTTGAATATTTGTGTGTTGTAGGTTGATGCTTTGAGATTTTACTTTAGAAGTGTGTGCAACAACTGAATGTTGAGTGTAGTGTTTTGACAATAAGGTGATGTGCATTTGTCATCAGAGTGTAAAGAAAGAAAGTCAGAGTCTAATGCAGATAAGGGAGTGTGTAGTAGTGTCAAATTGGGACCCTGTTGGTCTGTCTATGTATTTTTGCCTGTGCTTCTGTTTAGTCTTGCTTGACTTGCAGGGTTGGTGTGTAGCTGATTGGGGTTTTAATCCCATTGGGCCTATAGAAGTGCCAGCCCTATAAAAGCAGCCGGATTCCATCACACAGGGCTTGCTTTGGGGATCGCGGATTTCTGTTGTCTGCCACACCTCGTTGCCGCTAGGCCCAGCCTCGGGCCTTGCGCGCACCACTACCATCTTATTCGCTACTCACCGGAGTCAGAGACCAGGAGAGAGCGCCAGACTGTTGAGGCCTATTCTATAGGCCTTGTGTTCTTGATTTTTTTAGTTAATTTTGAGCCTTAGCTTAATTATTCTATTCTTTGTAAAATAAATTCAAGATTATTTTTCTCTGTTGTCTGCCCGTTTTTTAAAACATTTGTCATGTCCTAAAGCCCTAGACAGGGACGTGACAGACAAAATCAATATATCAGATTTAGCTAGATCAGCCAGCAGGTCCATGAGTCAAGGCAATGGCCTTCAATTCCTTGCATTCTCTGTCCAGTGGAATTTGAGGTGTTTCAAACCTCATTCTTTCACTGTCAGTGACCTTCTTTTTCTCAGGCTCAGTTTTCATGCACTTGAACAAGGGTGGGTTTAGTGCATACTCAGACTTCTTTCCATACCAAGTTTTCAGTGATGTTGACATTGTGTTGACATTGGCTTGACTTGCATCATATTTTGGGTACATTGACAGAGAAATAGAAGTATGTGTGAAATGTGTCTCATTCCGTCAAGGAGATGATTCTATCATTTGTGAACTCTAAGTGCTTTACTAGCACAGATTTCTACGTATTCATAAATATCTGCTTTCACTTACTTTCTGGTTTAAAATCTACTCCAAATAGCCTACTTCAAATGTATAAGAACTTCCTGTTTAAAATGTATTGATACTTCATAACCTCACTTTGAGTTTTAGTGGTAAAATGAAAGCAGAAAATTCAGCTTTACCTTACTGTAATACTTAAAGCAACATTGAAGGTGTGAAACCCAATGACAAAATCTTTGCTATGGGAGAAAAATAGAAATCTTAGAGGTTAACATTTCCTCACGGTGAATGTGATGTCCGTGGTCCGGGTAAATGTAATATCTGTCATGTAACAGTTTCATAAGAAGGGAAAATTTTATCTTTTGAAGTAATCATAAAAAAAAAAAAAAAAAAAAAAACAGGCTAGTTTTTATAACCTTAGATTCATTTTGATGGCCATGTAAGAGAGAAATAACCACACCTGTCGTCTCCACAAGCTATGTGCTATAGCTGTGTGCTCCAGGTGGGAATAGCATGATGTCACTAAATACATCCTGAAGTGCTGGTTGTGTTGTTTTTGTTTGTGAAGCAAGTCTTTTGGCTGTAAGCTAGTTAGAACGCTAGTTTTAGACAAAAACTGTAAGGCCTCTGTTAGACTTCAATCACACCGTCTGCTATCACCATCAGAATTTGACTTACTGATACCCCTGATTAAACCCTCTATACCCAAATGGAATTCAGGTGTCAGTAAGACACAGACAATCTAAATTGTAGGATATTAATGTAATTAACTACAAAATATTAGTTGGCTAGATATTTAGAGCTAGTTTTGTGGAGTAATAGGAACAATGAGAAGTGTAACCAGTAAATCTCAGTTTTTTGAATATGTGCCGAACTGGCAAGAAAGGAGGAGGAGCATCCACATAGCTAATAACATGGATCAAAATCAAGCATTTTGTGTCCCAAAAAAACAAGAGAAGCTCATTCATGTAATGGTAATGGTTTCTTAACTGGACTTCCCAAAAGATCATTAAACAGCTGCATCTCATTCAAAATGCTGCTGCTCGAGTTTTATCCAGAACCAAGAACAGAGCACATTTCTCCAGTTCTAAAATTTTTACATTGGCATCTATTTAGTAACACAATACATTTGGACCAAGAATCCATCTCTGATATGTTTTAAAAATATAAACCAAGTAGGTCCATCTATGAAGATCCATGGACTCAGTCAATTAGAGCCCAGAGTCCTAACCAAACATGGTGAAGCAGCAGCAGTTGGCTGTGCCACATGCAACTGGAACAAACTGCCAGAAGAATTTAGCCTGTGCCTAAAATGTAGCAATTTCTAAAATCCAGGTTAAAAAAACATTTCTAATTTATGGATACAGCTCTAAAACTTGCACTCTTTACTTACTGCACTTTACTTTAAATTAAATGATATGACTTATTGCTCTCTCCCTCTCTTTTTCTTCTCTTTATTGATTTGCACTATGTCTATTTGTTTCATTTGGCTGTTACTTTTGCTTTTATTTATGTAAAGCACATTCAATTGCCTCTATGAAATATATGCTATATGTGCTATACAAATAAACTTGCCTTGCCTTATACATTCAGACTGGAATGACAATTGTGTCTTGATCCAATGTCCTGTTCAGGGAGGCATGGACATGTGACTTCAGTGCATTTAAACTCCAATAGTTAAATACACAACAATTTCACACACACAATTATTTCAAAGCTTTCAAATTAATTGTTTTGCCTTTAGCCAAGAAACACACAGCTATATGAGCATCACTTTTGCTTAACATACACTTGTAAAACCTGCAACTACCCACATGTGTTTTGTGGTAAATCAAATTAATACATCTCTGTGGCCATGGAAATTGGTTTTATTCTCCAATAAGAAGAATGGTTGCGCACACTAAAGATGGGTTGGTTATAAATAACGTTTACCTTGGACTTGGGATGCTCAGTTTGTGCCACTTTCTCTGTGACCAGTCCTTACTCAGCTTACAAAATAGTGTAAGAATGCTAAGCTATATTCAGATGATCTGCCAAATATAAGCAGACAAAACTGCTCAGGGCTCAGACAACAAAATCTTGTTTGACCTAGTTTATTTGTTTTCCCGGTTGCATATCCTGCACTAAGAGTTTGGAAATTAAGTGCGGATGTGTGGCTATTCCCAGAAGGAAGACTTCTGATTCCATTTCATCTTGAGCAAAAAATCAAGGACAACTTCGTGACGTTATGTGACCAGGTATTGATACGCATACAAACTGAGCTGACTAGCACCCAGAGAGCGGGCTTTGCACAGGCCTAAGCCAGTAGTGAGCCCGTATGGTGTCCCTGCGGGTTTGACAGCAGTCCACACGCCCTCATGTGAGCTCTCAAATAGGGACTTCTCTTCCCCTGTAGACACCACCCACCTGACAGACAGCGTGCATTCACAGGTGAAGTTGCTCAGTGAAGGAGGATCTGCTCTGCCCTGGGTAAAGGAACAGCTCTGACTCGGATCGCGTTCAACATTATCCTGTAATAACTTGTGAAGAAACGCGTTTTAAAGCGTAAAATCGGTATCGGCGATATATGCTTAAAAGATGTGACCAATTTTGTACGATTTTTTTTATTTTATAATGAAGTGTTATTTTAAATAGATGCAATTTTATATCAAGTGACTAACAAGTTGATGAGATATAAACATGCAGCCTTAAAGCGTTGGCGTTACTCTCTGAAGCGGGTTAGCCTACTTATATTTTTAATACTACGCTGAAATGGACGAGATTACTCCTTGAAAGATCCATCGAAGAGCAGCGGAAGATGGGAAAATGGCAACTGACTATGGTAATTTGACATATTATAGCATATCATGTTCTCGATGATTTCCATAGTCGCATGTCTAGCCTGGAAAAGGCGATTTTCATTAAATGTATGCTGTCAACGAGTAAGTAAAACTGTCGTTAAGTTTGTGCATGTTTTTTTTCTGCATTTCGTTGACAAACCAGCTCTGTGCACTTCATGCTCTTGAAAAAGTGGCGTGTATCAAGTTCAGACACAGTTAGAAGGGAGACCATCGTTCCACTTAAACACCTGTTAGTCATAAGTCAGTAATGTGAGTCGAGTTGGAGGGAAGGGTGTCTATGAAGGTCTACAGCCCTCAGTCTGTTTGACAGCGTGTGGTGTGAGATTTTTGGACAGCACTGTCTTTG
The DNA here is from genome assembly GCF_963457725.1 of Sprattus sprattus. Classification (NCBI taxonomy): domain Eukaryota; kingdom Metazoa; phylum Chordata; class Actinopteri; order Clupeiformes; family Clupeidae; genus Sprattus; species Sprattus sprattus. The sequence goes on along the minus strand of NC_137916.1, from coordinate 10,227,246 downwards.
CTAAGTTGGGAATTTTGTAAAAACACTTGACTTGACTTGACAGTTTTTTAGGGTTAACTTGTTGTAGGAATGATGCTTATGTCTATCACCTGTAATCTTTTAGGTGTTTAGATGGGTGTCCTTTGAATGTCCATTGCTCACTCTGTATAGATGCAAATTATACAATTACAATCATTTTTGCACGCCAAACTTTTTCAGTGACCGCATGTAGAGGTAGGGCCTACACCACAGGATTGTTATGGAGTGGAGAGAATAGCTTTTGGTATCAGGGACAGCCATGGTGCCATCAAATGTGACATAATAGCGTAATGACGCACCAGAAAACAGGGGTCAGTTCAGACCTAACTTTAATAGCTTCATTATGGTCATGTGCCTTCTTCTGCCTCTGAGAGGAAAGAGGGCAATCGACCAGTCTGTTCTTGTAGAAAGTTGTATCAGAGAGTTCCAGCGAGACATTTTAGCACAGCTTCTGCTCTGGGCTCTTATAAACTCACTTTTTTCAATTATTAACTTGACTCTTTAATTTCATCCCGAACCAATGACATGTGTTTTGCTGCTGGTGTCTTAATCATTAGATCAGTGTCTCTCTATTGTGCATCGAGGACATGATGTACAGTCTCCTACCTTGGTTGGCACTCTTGTCATGTGAAATCGCAGTGATATGAAAACTGATAGGAGCCTTTGTCTGCTGCTTGTAACTCAGGGCCAGGATTTGCTTAACAGAAACTAGAAGCTTGTGACGTGATCTGGTCTTCCAATGCTTGTATCAATTCATCTGTTAGAAACCTGACAGTTCAGTTTTTAAAGAGAGCTGGAAGGAAGTCAAGGACCGCAAACAGAAGGAGTAAAGAGAAACTTGGCTCTGCCGTTTAGAGAAGGAAAAGAAGGACGATAGTAAGATGACATGAGAGACAATGTGAAACTGTATTTTAATAGGGTGAATAGAGAATGAAGGGATGGTAGATGAAGAGGGCCCTAGTATTGAAGTGCAGATTTATGCTGATGCTAGGAATTGGGTTACGTCATAGCACCCACTCACAGGCTTTGTTAAAGGTTGATTAGTCCCAATTTCCCAAGCAGCTGTTCTTCATTATGCTTTTCTTTTTATAAGTAGGATCATCTGTCCTTTTGTGTCGGTGCGCCGCACGTGTGCCCGAGGAGCATCATCAAGTGTCTCTCTTCTTTAATAAGGCTTCATTTTCCTTACAAGGTCGAGTAGTTGGAATGAGCCTGTTAGCAATAGCAGTACATATAAAATGAGGGGGAAGAAGCAGCAGTGAAAGCAGTAATAAGAAAAATCCAACAAATGACAGACTGTCTGACAATATAGAGGATGTTAGTGCAAGCCTGCACAATCCATGTATTTCACATCTTAATTTTACACACACACTGAACCTTTCTGTTTTTTTATTTCGTTATTTCTAGATGACCAACCATACTCTTTTGCTAGCCCATCATCTCATGAGCGTGTCCAAGCTTTATGACGGATAAACACTGGGCATGTCCACTCAATGGGGTGCTTTAAATGGCTGTCTGAGTTATATCACCTCATGAATGATAATGACAGGTTTGCACCAACTAGACAGTGGTTTTGCTGATGCTTGAAAGCTTCTGCTTACCATGCATGCTACATTGAACAGCCAGCCTCCAGGGCCTGTATTGCCTTGTCATGTCTGCCTGGGATGAGGTCGAGACACCTTACACCCTTGGGTGTAGAAGATAAACCTTCCAGCATATTTGTTGTGAGCCAACTCAGTGCTACTTTTAACCCCTCCTCAGTCTCAGTGTTATTTCAAAAACATCAGGGAGTGATGGTAGCAAGGTCAAAGATCTGAAAAGATCTAAATAATCTGGTGTTACCCTCGTGTTGAACTTCATCAGACCCTTTTCCCCCCGTTAGCTCTTTAGTATGGCTTCTCTGCAGCCTGCATTAACAGTGACATTGTGTTTGTTCTCCCCTCTTTGGGCCTCTTCTGCAGGACCCTGTTCAGGAGTGGGGTGAGGAGTTTGAGGATGGTGCTATCTATGGGATCACCCTGCGCAGGGAGCCGGTTCAGCCTGCAGCAGACACCAGCACGGCAGTGTCCTCCAATAGCTTTGTCCAGTACCGGACGTGTAAGGTGCGCAGGCTGAAGGCGGCCACTTTGGACCGGCTGGTGTCCCAGCTTCTAGACCCGTGCTCACAGGAGCAGGACTACAGCCGTATCTTTCTGTCCACCTACCGTACCTTCACCAGCACCAGCACACTCGTTGAGCTGCTCATCAGTAGGTAAGCTGGCTAAAGAATAGGTCAGCTTCTGACCATGTTTGATGCTCGCTAGTCTAGCACAAAAGTCTAGCACCCTAAATCTGTGTCAACAGTCTGTGATCTCACCTATCTGTAGTGGCAGAGATGAAAGCATTTTGCCTTCAAAGCGTTTAGTCATTACTTCTTTAAAATCTGCACTTTTTAGACTAGCTGGTGTTCTGACACATAGGATCTACCTGTTTATGTCCTAACTTACAAGGCACAAGATCAGCATCCTTGCTGTGAGAGATAATAAGCATTCTACTAGGGCAGCTATTACAGGTTGTGCAAAGTCTTGCACAACACAGGAGAATCCACCCACAACAATGGTGTTTTGGTCTCTACCCTCACATTATAGACTATTTTTGCTCTGCCCAACAGAGACAGCCTCAGCTCCGAAGCTGACCTCATGCGGTGTCAGAAGAGGTAAGACCCACTCAGTCAATCCTCTAATTTGTGACCTGCTGACTCTAGAGCACAATGTATTTGGAAGACATTCCTTTATGCAATAGTGGTGGCTACTAGTTGTCTACATGCTGAATATATTTACCAGCAGTCCTCTGGAGGCCTTAGTGCAGACATGGTTGGAAGAGTACAGTGATGACCTTTGGGACCCTCCCCAGCACCCGTCTCTCCGCTTCCTCTCTCTGCACCTGAGGCAGCACGCCTCCCTGTGCTCTTTAGCTCAGCGTTCTGAAGCGCTGCTTAAGAGTTTCCAGAGTCGAGGTACTGTGAAACTCGCCTTTTACATTTCATTCTACCAGAAAAAAACTCTTATATGGTTCAAGCAGTTCTACAGTCAAGATTCAATAACTTGATCACAAATCTGCTTGAAAAGTATATATTTGAAATGTGCCTTCATCGTTTTTGACAAATGACAGTTGTATTAGTCCTTCTTGTGTTTATTTGTTTTGCCCACAGTAAACCTAAACAATGGGCAAGCTGGTCTAGTTGAGGAGCCAGATGTGGATGAAGATGAACTAGAACCAGACAGACCATTGGCTCATCAAAACTTTATGGAGTTCTCTGTGTTGGGCATCGCTGAGCAACTGGCCAGGCTAGACTCTGTGAGTGTTTAATACCATGTCACCACAGAGACTGTTTTATTTTTTTCTCCTTTGACCCACAGTGAGGACTCTAGGAGCTATGGCTCTGGGTGGGGCAGTTTCCAAAGCAGCATCCCTCTAATCTGCCTCATTTGCCTGTTAGGAGCTGTTTGTTAAGGTGCATCCATTCCAGTGTTTGGGCTGTGTCTGGTCTCAGCGTGACAAAGAGAACCTCTCACCCACCATCCGTGCCACCATTGCTCAGTTCAATGCCGTCACCAACCAGGTCATCTCCTCCATCCTCTGCCAAGCAGCCAGCTCCAGCCCGAGCCCGGCCTCCACAAGATGCCCCAGTCAACCCCATGTCCAGAGGGCAAAGGTTATAGAGAAATGGATGAAGGTGGCACAGGTGAGGTCACTCGCACCCCAGCATATCTCATTTCTGGATGGCAGTTTCTGTCTACATTCAATGTCGAGCTTTTTCGTGTCATGACTGTAAATGTGATAGAAGTTCATCTGGGGTCTGCTTGTCTTGTTACAGGAGTGTAAGCAGCTGAAGAATTTCTCCTCTTTAAAAGCAATTCTGTCAGCCCTACAGTCAAATCCCATCTACAGACTAAGAAAGACCTGGTCTGCTGTTAGCAGGTGAGCGTGGCATTAATGTTTAGGGAAACTTAATCGTCCTTCAATTATTCCATATCTTGTGCCACTGTACACTGTCAAGTATCCATGTAAAGTCCGACATGAGAAATGCACTCCTCCCTCCTCCCTTGTGTATGTCTGTATATATTTACAATCCCACTTTCGTGCTTTCGTATTTCCATAAGGCCATGTGGCCATACCTGTGTGAGATAATGAGCCTATGACTCATTGTCCCTTCATGTTGACAGCAATGTTTTTCTCTCCTCTGTCACTACAGGGAGAACGTGGCCATGTTTGAGAGCCTGTGTGAGACGCTACCAGATGAGAACTGTGTGTTGACCAGCAGGGAGATCTTCACAGAGGTGAGGGAAAGGCCCACTGGACATGCAGACAGACAGACAGACAGACAGACAGACAGACAGACAGACAGACAGACAGACAGACAGACAGACAGACAGACAGACAGACAGACAGACAGACAGACAGACAGACAGACAGACAGACAGACAGACAGACAGACAGACAGACAGACAGACAGACAGACAGACAGACAGACAGACAGACAGACAGACAGACAGACAGACAGACAGACAGACAGACAGACAGACAGACAGACAGACAGACAGACAGAGAGCCAAAGGCAGAAAAAGCTGAATTAGAATGAGCAAGAGTCTTGTCCACAAAAAAAGTCTCTTAAAGTCCTGTTAACATGACACCTAGTATAGCATATTGCCGTTACATAATGCATGTAGCTTATAGGGTGTGTTTACCTCATGTCTCCATTCTTCTCATGTTAATGTTTTGTGAAATGCTTCACAGTTGTGTGTTCATTAACCTGGGCTTTGGCCTTGTCTTTGCCTGAGTCTTAAGCACACAACTTAAACTGATCAGAAAAGTTGGTTACTGCATTGCAAAGTAGCATTTCTGTTATTCTAACTTGGCACCACGGAGTCTAATTCAGTCCTTCTGGAATATCTGAAATATACATAAATAAATAGGCAGGTGTGTTTTAAGGTTTGTAGTTGAATTCTGGGGGCTTGGTGGTGGGGGTTGAGTAGGTTAAAATGGATATCTGTTTTTGTCCCACATGGAGGCGTTTCTGTTAACCAGGATACACAGCAACTATAACCCACATGATGAGAGAATGAGTTTCAGGTGCTCCTTGTCCCAAGGACTTATTTTGTCTGTGTAAACAGTACTTTGAATACGAGCGCTAATTTAGCTCAAAACTTTAGCCCTGTTCCCTTAGATGAAAGTACCATTGTTCTCACTGCTTTTAAAATATCAAGAGGAGAGGATCCCTGAATGCATTTTTGTTACTAAGGACATCTTCATGTGAGACTGAAGATCAGACTACTTTTTTGAAAAAGTATTTAACAACAGAAAACCTAAAGTCCGATAGGAAAGCCTCAGAAAACATCCCACACGTGAATCACATAATATCCCACTGCAGAGCAGCTACATAACAGGAGAGAGAATACAACCTTTGTATGTAAGTGTTATATGATCTGTCGTGCTTGTTTTGGATTAGGATGGAAGTCAACAAGCTATGGAGAACATTTCTCCCAAGATGTTGAAAAGATGCACCATCTCAAGACAAATGGTAAGAAATTCCTTGTTTAATAGTGTTTATCACATGCTCAACTTTTGGTATTACTTCCTGTTTCTTTAGAAAGTACTTTAAATAGAGGAAAAAGGAAACCTAAACTGGCATTGAAAATGCTGACTTGGGGAGTACGGAAAGGGAACATGAGGGCTGTAGTTTGTTCATTCTGTAGATGTTAGTTTAGATCGTTTTATCTTCTGGAAAATCACATGTAGAATCTTCCATCTCAGCTGAGAAAAGGCAGATTTCTGTTTTGATTGTTACCTGAGGAGACATGACTGTGTCCAATATCTCCCTATACATTATCTTTAGTCTATAAATGTCAATGCAACGTCTTGTTGAAATCTTGTTGATTACAAGCTTTTGCCTTGAAATTGACACAGTTATTCCTTGTCTTTTTATAGAGTGTCACTAATGGAGTTGTTCCATACCTTGGCACGTATCTAACTGTTCTCACGATGCTAGACACTGCCTTGACAGACACTTTGGAGGTGAGGCCCCTGTGTTATAGCTGACAAGAATGGCATCATAGTGTATAGTGCTCAAACTGTACAGTCTGGGTTAATCTACAAGTATCACATTTTTTTAAATGCAAGAAGCAGCAAATTATATGAATGTAATTTGAGTGTGAAGAAGGCTGTTTAAATTGGCAGTTATTCAAATGTATAATCTTACAGCACTAATATTATATAGACTTCCTTTGTACTTCATTATTAAATTGTGATGAACACACATGAAAACATTAAAGGCATTTATAAAACATGGTCCATAGCTACCTCAAGGAGGTTTCATCTTCTGACTTGTATTGTCTTTCTCTATTTTGTCTGTCATCAGGGCGGCCTTATAAACTTTGAGAAGAGGAGACGGGTGAGCTCCTGCTTTCTTTCCACCAGTGCATGAGTTTACTCCATTTAGATCATGACATTTAAGAATGAAACAAATAAATACCAATAAATAAATATTTGTTAACATATATTTTGTATATCTCATGTAACTGATATAGGTAGCTGTCCATATCACTCACTGTGCTTGTCACACTCCATCTCTACAGGAATACGAGATTCTCTCTCAGATCCGCCAAATGCAGGCTTCCTGCTCTCGATACAGTTTGCCTCATCACCCCCAAATTGCTGCCTGGCTCCAGGACCAGAGGCTACTCGCAGACCAGGAAAGGTGGGTGTCCGTCAAAGAAACAGTTAGGTCAATTATCAGTTGTCATCACTTAGGTAACTATGATTACAAGCTGCAGTCAAGTGAAAAAGTTAATGTGAACGCATTGTATACATAAAAAAAGACGATCCCTTGCTGATTTGTATCAACCCTTATATTATTAGTAATTTACATGTATGTTTCTGTCTGATCAGCTATGAGCTTTCCCGTCAGTTGGAGCCTCCTGTGGATACTTGTACCCCAACCTCCAGTTCCTGGAGTCACCGGACCCTCACCAAGAAACTGTCTTCGTAAGTGTTTGGGCCTTTTTCCTCAAAATAACTAGAAATTGCTGTGCTTCACCGCTGGAAAAGTTCAATTAAGGGCAGCTGTAAGCCTCTCACATTGAAGTTCTGAGCAAAGAAGCATTTATTTAAGGGTTCACTAAAATATTTTTTTCTGGGGCGGGGTTTTTTTCAGCCTTCTGATGAGTGATGGATCCAAAAAGATGTACGCAGACCAGATCAGTGTCTCCTCCTCTGGTTCCAGTGGCTCCGAAATGGAAGACCTCTCAAACTCCTCTCCACTTCAACTAGAGGTACAGCTGATTTACCGTATACTCGTCGCACCCCCCACCCTGGCGTATGTTTCAAACTAGTGAACCAGCATCATTTCCTCAATTGGTATTCATTGCAAGGCAAACATCCAGGTCATTCCCAGACTTTCATCCCCACAGGGCAATACACACAGCCAAGAGACGTGTTGGGTCACTTATATTTACTTCTCATAGTGCTCTGCCCAAGCCTCAACTAGTTTACCAATCTGTTGGAACCTCTGTCCTTGCTGTGCTGCACCAGTAGATCAGTAGTGTGGGGCCTGTGGGGTATAAAATTGGTAAGAAAAGAAGCAAAAAGTGATCACTAGATCCACCATAACAGTTTTTGACACTCATTTTAAGATCTAATTTAAACATTATTTCTTCATTTAATGCTCCAGTGATTTGCTCGATAACATTATAGCACAACTGTTGCATAATATCAGTATCAAACCTGGAGTTGTGGCGACTGCATTGGTCTACTTACTGAACATCTGCAGCACTGAACATGAAACTACATCACGTTAGATTGTCTAATTAGCAAGGGTAACCATACAACCATAAGAAGGCAACCATTATACAAGGCCACAAACCTAGACGGTTCTTTTCTGACAGCTGTTGTCGTTTCTTCGATGCATGGACTCTGAAAAAACTGTCCTGTCACGGCATGAAGCACTTATACAAAGGCAACATGCTTTAACTAGGAATCGAACCCAGGTCTATTGCCCAAGGAAGCCAGGCACCACTGCTAACCACTGCACCACAACACAACAGATTCTCACTAACCACTGTTTTGTTTTTCTTCATCCAATCCAAGTGCCTGTGCTTTCATTTTGAATAATATGACAGGTTGTTTCGTTTCCCTCTTTAGCAGTGCTGTAGCCTAATAACAAAGCTTCGGCAGGCTAATGCCTTCAGGGGTTTCTGGACACTTCTGGACGGGGGTTTCTGTCATTGCAGTCACCTACACAAAATAGATTTAAAGGGGGTTCTCACATAATTGTCACTGCTGTGGACTAACATAATCAGCTTTCCTCGGGGGCCCTCTTTGAGCTTTGGCCTCAGGCCTGTCACGATGCCCCTGGCCGGGTGTGCCAGCTTTAGACTTAGATGGCACAGTCACATCCTGGCACATCCACTCATGGCTACATTAGTGCCGTCAGGGTCGACCCTAGCACATTTGGCGCCCTAGGCAAGCTTCACTCCTGGCTCCTTGCCTCTTCATAGTTTCTTTTGTTGACGTTGCTTGGACACACACACCCAAACCATACCCCTCAATGTGATAGCATATTCTGACAACACCAATGAGGTACGTACCCCTTCCTCTTCCGATTTTTGGCTCATTTTTCCCTTATGTTAGATTTTTTTTTTAATGTAAAAAAAATTGGTTGGAGATAAAGAAGGGGTCGCGAAAAACTCTGCCCAGCAAAAAAGCAGAATTACAAAACATTTTTATTTTGTGTCATTATTTTAAAACTGCTGGGCGACATTTTTGGCGCCCCCCTGAGGGGTGCCCGAGGCAACCGCCTATGTTGCCTGTAGGAAAGACTGGCCCTAAGTGCAGTAGGTAAACTGAGTTTTCAACATCAACATGACTGAAATTCTTCTCTGAGTGCAATACATCCAGTGTTTACTGAAGTGCTGTGCAGTCTGAAAATGACTTATGCAAGTACTCTATGAGAGACATTATTATCACATCAGATATTGCTGATATTTAGTAGTATACTCCCTCCACTTCTCTATTAAAATTCCACATTCAAATAGCTAGAACCAGAATGATCCCCAATGATTCTTATCAAAGGCTATCACTTGATTTCCACAAAATACACTCTTAACAAACTACTCTTTCCCTCTTTACCTCCTGTAGTCACTCTCCAGGTCCTGCCAAAACATGTCTGACTCCTTCCCATCCACTGCATCCTTGGACACTAGCAGTGCCTCTGGTTCCTCTACCTCCAGCTCGCAGCCAGACCTCTCCGGTCTCCCTCCCATCCCATTCTCTCCAGCTCCACCCAAAAGTGCTTTATCCTCCACACACAAACGATCTGTGTCTATGACATCGCTGCCCGTGTACAACCGGCAGGTGGCCGACTCCTGCATAATCCGCGTCAGCATTGCAGGCGGCGAGAGCAGCAATGGCAACATGTACAAAAGTATTATGGTAAGACTTTCTATGCCATAAAAAATGTGCCATATGCTTAGTCTATTATGAGTCTGATCAAAACATTTATAATATGATTTCTCATCTTGTACTGCCATTGATTTGGATGTGGCCTGTTACTTACTTTAGTAAAATAGGGTAACATTAGAAGTTATGTAAAGGGCTACTTTGAAACGACCTAGCTAGCAACAGCAATGTTATTTAAACCATGTGTATCCTTGATCCTTTTTGTCTCAAAATGCTTGAAAAATGGGTGTTTAAATGTTGGGCTATAACTTAAAAAAAAAAATCCTCAGGGGTCATACACCCCTGATTTGATTTTTACTACCACAAAACATGCCTAACCATAAAACCCATGGTCCACCACTGGTAATCATTTATCTTGGTAAATATACAATTAAGGATGAAAAGTCTCATAGCTGTTTAGAATTTGAGGTAGTAAGTGCTCCCTTATTCACTTACATTGTTATGATGCTCTAAATGAAGAGTTCAATGATTTATTCCCAGCTCACCAGTCAGGACAAGACAAGGCAGGTGATTCAAAGAGCCTTAGAAAAACACAACCTTGAGACCATGAGGAGCCACGATTTCACCCTGTGTCAGGTTCTTTCAGAAGGCAGAGGTAAACTTTCCATTGACTAGGCTATTTTTAAATAAAATTCACTTTTGTTGACTGGACCAGTACAGTACTTTTCTGTGTAGCTCTAAAAGAGTGCATATTCAAACACATTGTAGGACTTGGCCTGCATTATATTACAATTCAAACTGAAAGTTTGTCAAAGAACAACAGTGTCCATCTAATTTCTCAATAATCTTTTCACTGTTCACAGAGCTTCTCATCCCAGACAAAGCCAATGTCTTCTATGCCATGTGCACATCTGCAAACTATGACTTTGTTCTACACCACTGCCCAAAAGGATACCACAGGCCCCCACTCAGTGCATCTGGTCTTGGTTCACTAACTAGAGGACACAAGTAACAGCGCCATCCTGAGGCTGGATTTCATGCCATTTCATGCTTTTTCATTGTTTGGCAAACTGTTAGCTATATTTTTTTATATTGTACATTTTATGAAGAAAAAAAAATGTAAATGGACTTTATAATGAGTAAGTTACTTGATCTTTTTGTAAAATCTTTACTTCAAAAGCACTTTGAGATGGATCATTGCATCAACACTGTGATTGAACACATGTCAAGTAGAGGCCAAAGAGTTTTTTGTTGTTGTTGTCTTTTACTGGCAGCATGAGTATCACATGTTACTGTAAAGACCGGTCAGCCACTTTAAAGAAGCAAATTATCCTTTATGAACTGTACTAGCCTGTGCACACCCTCCTACCCCCAACACACACACACACACACACACACACAGTTTAGTGCAATGCGGCTGTTTCAAGTCCTAATAAAAGTGGTGTAATTTGATATTATAATACAGTCAGTCTATGTATGGTGACCTTTTTTGTCAACAGAAACTACTGAAATTGTTTCAAACAATGAGTTTAAGTTCATGGACTAATGAATTTGGCAAGTCATCTTGGCCTGGGTCAGATAAGCACATAGTTGGGTAATTAATTTGTCTTCATCTGAAACACATATCTTATTTAAATGGATGGATCCCTGTGGACACGTTGGGATATTGGATGAGCCCCGTTACCCCCAGCCTGAAATATATATTTTGTTTACCATAGTAAGTTACCATACTACAGCTAAGAAGGCACAGTTTCCTGGAAAGACTAGCTGTCACCATTTGTTCATAGTGTGCTGAAGACCTCCGGCTCTAGGACCAATGGACAAGTGAACCCCGAAAGACAGTATTTAATGGCACAATTTAATATCACTGTTCAATGAAATGGGAGGAATGGTCTTAGTTTTCGGCTGCCGTCAGGAAACAGACGTGTTGTAACCAAAATTCCTTGTCACACATATCATTGCTTCCTTGCATCGTCTGCATTCCTCTCATCTGACTCTGAACCCGCCCAATCGTCATACGAACACGCCCTTGCGAACAACTAGGCTTTTGCTATAGTTCGATCCAGGATGCATGATCCACAACCGGGAATTTTTCAGGGGTGGTGGCTGTTGGTGGACGATTGACTTCCAGAATTTTATGGTTAAGCGTGGGAATGTCAGCGTTCATTTGAAGATATTTTTTTCCCGTTTTGTGTTCGGCAGGTCTTTTACTGGGATCTTAAATCTCAACATTAAATCTCAACATTAGTGAACGGTAACCTCAGCAAAAGTGGAAGTTTAAGCTAACTGTTAGCTGTCTGTTTTCTAAGGCGTTTGCTAGCTGAGCTACGTCCAGCTAGTTGGCTAACAAGTTAGCGGTTTAGCTTGATAGTTGGTAACAGCACAGTCAAGTCAAACATTTAAGATATTGCGGACCAATGCAGGCCATAAAGTGTGTAGTTGTTGGAGACGGGTAAGTACAATAACAACAACGGATCGACAGTAATTTGCATGGATCTTTTTAAATAATTTGATCAACGTCACATTAAAAAAAATTCTGTTCGCCACTTAACTTTGCGAACTTTAAATAGCATTTCGTCAAATTGTGGGCTATTGCACCAACTTATTTAGCTACCTAGCCAGCACACTGAGGTTAGCATGAGCCTAAAGTGGCTGTAGTTGTAACAAAGCTAGATAACTTGGCTAGTTTATAAAACGTGGATGAATTGAAGCAAACATACCTTAGCCGTTTTCCTTTATGGTGTGTAGTGTACATATTTGCCATCTTCATACATCTTGTGAACGTTTGTTAGCTTGCTAGCATGCTAGATGTTAGTCCACCTTGTTGACTCAATCTGTGCTTCACTCTTTACTAACGGGGTATCTTTTTAGTTAGCGTCCTTAAAATGCTTGGTAGGTTAGCATAAGTCAACGTTAACAACAGTTGTTAACAGAGCGAGACACCCTTTGCTACGCTTTCGGCTCTGTTGAACAGCGTGACATTAAACCCAGTATCTTTATGTCATGCCATTCGTCCGTTGTTACGCGTATTAAGACGTTTACTTACCTGAGTTAGTTTGTGTGCGTTAAATGTGAACTACGAATGTAAACAAAAATGAATGTTGTTGCTTTCAGTAGTATTGTATTGGTATGTGCTGTTTACAATGTGCAATAATTTGTGACTCGCTAAGTGAAATATTAATAATACTCATTCTCGTTTTAGCGTCGTTCGTTCTAATCACAGATTTGTTCCCTAGTTTTAGCGCCTCCCTGCATTCCGCCAACCGTATCTAATGATTGTTTTTGCAAGCGGAGGAGTAAACAGCGTTTGGCACAAGAATACCCCCCCCCCCAGTTAATCATATCATATGAACTCTGATTTCTGATTTTACCTCAACAGGGCTGTGGGAAAAACATGTCTCCTGATCAGCTATACTACCAATGCCTTCCCTGGGGAGTATATTCCCACAGTGTAAGTTATAAATCATGCAGTGATGAATAAACTGTTATGTTTCATTAAGGACAACAGCCAGTGCTGTCAGTTCCAGCATGTTGCACAAGAATAAGTGTGCATGTCTTCTGTATGCTGATATGGCAGCATAGACAAAGTGTTCATCACAGGAAATGTAGAGATACAATTTCATAAATGCTGTTAAAATATTGCTGTTCAGGAAACTCGATGCAGTATTTCCTGATTTATTTATTTATTGTCCTCCAGGTTCGATAACTACTCTGCCAATGTGATGGTGGATGGTAAGCCTGTCAACCTTGGCCTGTGGGATACTGCAGGACAGGAGGATTATGACCGGCTACGCCCTCTTTCCTATCCACAGACAGTATGTTCCTTTTCCCACTGACTTACACTAAAAAGAAAACTTTAAGCAAGATTTGCTGTGAATACTGGCGTAGTTGAACGTATTAATATTAATAGCAATTTCAGCCATGAGATAAGCAAAAGATCTATTTTCTAAAAATCTATTTTCTAGTGCCAGACTCTAGTTGCTGATGTTTTTTACACATTCAAACAAAACCAATGTTGCCTTCATTTGAGTAAAGTCTGCTGGACCCATGTGTGTGAGAGCACTACACTGATATTGCACATCTCATCTTATCTTCAGGATGTGTTCCTGATATGTTTCTCCCTTGTGAGTCCTGCATCCTTTGAAAACGTTCGAGCTAAGGTAATGGCATATCAAAGGCTTTGGAAAAGGAAAGCATCCTTTGATTTTTTTTTCTTGTCATTGACACTGAGTACATTACATGTAAATGACTCTCTTTCCATTTATTGACAGTGGTACCCAGAGGTTAGACACCACTGTCCAAACACTCCCATCATCCTTGTGGGAACCAAGCTTGACCTGAGAGATGACAAGGACACAATCGAGAAGTTGAAAGAAAAGAAGCTCACACCCATCACATACCCACAGGGCCTGGCCATGGCGAAAGAGATAGGTAAGTGTTTTTAAAAGTTTTCATCATGGGTTGTTCTGGACAGGGATTCTTATGTGGCCAAAATGGTAGTCATTTCACTAGTTTAATTCAGGATCTTTGGGAGAACCAAGGTGTAGTTGATGCTTATTGGTGAATGATGGGTAAGATCAAGAGTTGGAAGTGCAGTTGTGTTTATGCTATATTTGTTTCTGGTCATATTTCTGTATGTTGCCCAGTAAATGACTCGGCCTGTGTCACACCTCTTTGCTCTGTTGAGAAGAGACCATGTTCACTCCTTGTCAATCCTGACAGCCATTGAATAGTATCCATCCAATCACAACACAACTGAATCGGCCTTTGACCTGAACATGCTGTTTCCTCCCTCAGGAGCTGTGAAGTACCTGGAGTGCTCCGCCCTGACGCAGCGTGGCCTGAAAACTGTGTTTGATGAAGCCATCAGGGCTGTCCTCTGCCCTCCCCCAGTCAAGAGGAGGAAGAGGAAGTGCTCTTTGCTCTAGAGCTGCTCATCACTGAGAGAAGAGGGAGTGAGTGCGATGTTATATGGGAAGTCTGTGTTCTCACAACCGTATCCCTGCTTATTGTAACTACCACTACAAATGTGTATCAAGAGGAAGCAATTTTTTTTTTTTACCTTTACCAGGTTTTTGGTTAGTTGTCTGAATGAAAACTACAAATCAACTCCAAGTCCTACTCTTTGCAGACGCACCAAGCATTTGAAATTCCTGCGGCCTTCTTGAACTTCGGTTTTAAATATTCTCAGAAGTTTTTTTTTCTTTTTTTTTCTCTGTTGATGTAATGATGTACTTTTTCATTTAGAAGTTTGTTTACAGTACTTTTTTTGTACCGTATGAAGAGCTTGCCAACATGGCACTGTGTCAAGCCCAGTTTATATTACAAACACTAATTTCCCCCTGCTTGTGAAGTTACCAGAGAATGGGGCATTTAATGAATCACTGGAAAACAGTTAAGAGGTTTGCAACACACTGTTATTCTCTCTTAATGGGTCTCTGTGGATGACTGTGTACCATCTGCGGGTAAGAAGTAGGTGAACTATGACAAGTTTGACTGGAGGATCAATAGGGGGATCTTGCAGTATTTCTCATGCCTCTTATGTTGGTGAAATCTGATCACTACACCTGTCTCTATTAGCATTTTTTATGTTTTTATCAGCACGAAGTCAAATACTTAAACCTTGACTGGGGAAACCCCTTATGATGTTGAAGTTGGGGGCCAGGCCATTTGTAAACATGCCGCATATTTCAACGTGCATAAGGTGAAAACTGATGCCAAAATAGCTAACTTCATTGTGCTGCTGGTGTACAAGGAA
Organism: Sprattus sprattus; assembly: GCF_963457725.1. Lineage (NCBI taxonomy): Eukaryota > Metazoa > Chordata > Actinopteri > Clupeiformes > Clupeidae > Sprattus > Sprattus sprattus. Next base: position 10,212,035 of record NC_137916.1, on the reverse strand, counting down.
GTGTGATAAAGTACATATAAAATTAAATGATTCTTAAAAAAAACAACAAAAAAAAAACATTTCACTCCATACTTGATCATGACTTCTTGTACCACAAATACTCTTTTCCTGGCATACTGTAGTACTTAACTGTTAAATGTTATTTCATGAATCAGGTTTTGGCATTAGACATTATGAAATGTGCAATACATAGGCTGCTGATACCTAAGCATATACATTCTTTGAACCAGTGACGAAGGCAAAGAATAGGAAATATGTTAGTGAATACATTTCAATTACAGCCAGCAGCGTAACCCAGTTATTATGGGTAATTGTATAAGAAATCCACTTTTTTAAGAGAAAAAGGCAAATAAAATGTAACTCATCATTGTCTTGTGGTTGCATTTATTTAGAAGTTATTTGCAAATACAACCTTTACAATTTTTACACCCTAACAAAATATTTCACATTTTAATGTGAAATGCCAGTTCTCCAACCTTCAAATTCAACTTGAGGCAGTAAATTAAATCGATGCATTGTCAGTCTTCAAAGTTCATCATTTTGGAGTTCATGTGTCCACATACCGAAGCAGTGTTCCTGAGGTGGTCGGTATGCTGAAGGAGAAAAGGACCGTAAGGAAAAAGATACTTTAAAATGAATCGTATGAATAACTGTAGTGTGAGAGTTTTACCTTTCCACCAGCTCTGCGCCCATGAGGTCATGAATGTGATATTTCATGGGAAACTTCACATGGGAGGTTGTTCGCCTCTCCTCCAACTCATTCTTCAAGACCTCCCCATACCTTGCCTTTTTGATCATATTCAGAACAGCCTTTCGTCCTAAGACAAAGACAAAGGTTACCTTACTCCAATTCATGATTTAGGGGTCTGTAATGTGTACAAAGACATTACAAGCAACAGTGCTGTCACCACCCACTGTCACCCTGTACCTTAAGTGGTAGAACAAGTTGCTATTATCACCAAGATCATATGTTAAATTCTCAAGGGGATCATAAAATCTCTGAACATTGAATTGTACAAAAGTATCTTCTTAATGCACAAACCGAAATGTACCTTGTATAAAGTACTTGGTGAATTTGCCCGAGTTGGGAACTGAAAGCCACCAGCTGCCAGCGTCTCTGACTGTCAGTACACCACACTTTACAAGTTGCCTTAAGGAAAAGAGCAAATTACAACTCTTCAGTCCTCTATATCAGTGACAGTTGTAAAGTTAAATTTTAGTTTTACTTAGTTTTGTTTTCCTACGTGATCTCTGAATCTGTGAAGAGGAACTCCTTCAGCATTTTGTCCTTGTTGAAGCTGAGGTCTGTGCAGGATGGCACCACTTTATTCAGAAACTTCTCTACTGTTCCTTGGCCCCCTGTGCCAGCCGTCCCTGCCAGGGTCTTTTCTTTATAGTCTGCAGTAAACACCAGACCAAAGGTGTCTGCATCAAAACCCAGCTGGAACATCATTACCTCTCCCTGCTCCCTGAGCAAATTCTGTTCATGAGATAAATAAGGTCACAATCATTATAGGCAAGTTCATGACAATGCAGTCACAGACAAATCACAGCCATCTTTAGTGATGATTCAATGGTTGTTAGTGTATCTGCATTATATTGGGAGCACAGAACCAGTCGGTACCAAAACAATGCCACCAGACTCCTCCAACTTCTATAGACCACTCACCAGTTGCCTGTCCACCGTGGTCTTGGCACTGTGTATGCTGTAGAGTTGGTGTTTCATGACTATTAGTGGCAGAGAGTCATTGAAAACCTTACGAGGGAAGAGTGTCATGAGGTATTCCAAACTGGATTTAATGTCCAGAGGGCCATCTAGGTCGTAGGGAAGGAAAGAAAGGCACAATTATTGAGACGTTTTATTGAAATAAAAAAATAATCTTGGCAATAACGTGTTTGCAAAGACAATGTTTTTATGAGGTACAAAAGATACAATACAAAGATTGACTTACCTTGGTCTGCCTCTCCACATTGTGGTTTACCAAACGTGTTCTCTGTGAATCGTCGTTTTGTAACTTTGAACGTGTCTGAAATCAGTGTCCTTTTCCTGTTCATCCCTGTAATGAAATTACAAGCAGATCAAAATTAAGGTTTCCCCCTGCTGAGTCAACTCAACTAATCTATCAATGACTACTGTTCTTTTAGTGGATAAGCTATAATATTCAAGATTTGACAATACCAGGCTAACTTATCTGCTGCAGACGACACAGCGTGATTTAAAGGTTACATATCAGGGAAAACTAGTGTAAGTTTTAAAATTAAGTTTATCACTAACGTCTGGTATGTCTTTGGACATGTCTTACCTGAACATTGATATCATGCCTACTTTACCAGTGGAATTTCGCAAGCGATAAACAATCCAGAAATAGCTTGCTTTCTATGGCTATGTCCTGACTTCCAGCTCCCTATTCAAAACACTGAATTCAATGAACTACTTCCGGGTCAGTATCGGATGTTTGTCAAAGTACAAGTCAGTGTGAATCAACCACTACAACCATATTTTGTAACAGATTAATCAACCATTCCACTGAAAACAGAACACATACAAAAAGTAGCATATTCTAATGTGCTTTCTGAAACATTTAAACAGTGTAAATGTCCCTCTTTTTAAGGGGCAAATGTTTAGCTTGAGTGATTCTGTCAGAAGGTTTTAAGGAATTCGTTAATTGATTAATTCATCAATTTATGGATTTATCATGTGAACAACTGCATCAGCTCAGACACAGCAGTCCCAGACCTTCAAACACAAAATACAAACTTAATATACCTTTCATAAATGCTTTGTATTGTTGAAATGCTGTAAATTTAATGCTATTGCTTTTCAAAAACCACAAGCTGGACTTATTCTTTGTAAAGAGTGAAAACTCAGGTACAGGAACAGACATATCACTGTATTTCTGTCTATGCCCTTTCAGCATCATTGCTCTACATGTTATAATGTGACTTTTAATCGTTTTACTGTCTGTGCTAATAAGAGGATACAGACCCGGAAATACTAAGAGCTCTGTTATGGTTGGGGATGTAGGCAAAGTCCTGTAAGAATACTCAACTTGGTATAAGCACAAACTGTTGTTATTTAACGTAGGCCAGGTATGTGAAGAAACGTTTGTTTGCACGTGTATGTCGTCGACGATGGCCCTGGAAATGCATCGTTGTATTACTCCGTGTTCAGTGCGAATGTAATGGTCTTCCGAGTTTTTAAGGCTTCGCGCTAGATTCCTAGTATGTATTATTTTCTCTGAAACAAGCTGGGAAAACCAGCAGGTCTGTCTTGTACACTGTCAGACGCTGCTTATTGCTACAGCTGACAAAGTGTAGAAATAGACGTCATCTAGCCATCGTATAAAAGATATTACCTTGTCAGCTATTTGTGAATATGGACCGTCACCACAACAGAGGCCACCCCAACAGAGGCCAGCCCAACGATCAAAATCGTTTCAGTCAAGAGAGGTCATCCCTGAAAAGAGGTCGTGAACATGACCGGGGAAATGAAATTCATGCTAGGCGTGTGAGACCCAATGAGTCTGCTTCGCCCCAGACCTTAAGAGTTTTGCGCCAACTCTATGACAGAGACTTTCCAATCTATAAACAGCCTGTTGAAGTCGGATTCTTTTCATTAGATTCCAAGCGCAATTTTTGGAATGACGCAAGGCTACTTCGTTATTACGTTGAGCCTGAAAAATGTCCCAACTTTGACCTGAGGGATGGCTATCGTGATCGTTTCGTGAAAAGGGATGACGGCATTAAAGAGAAACTTGACCACATTCTTCGATGGATTTTAGCGAATACCCACAAAATGCAGTCTAAAGATGCCACCTGGTAAGGACGTTACATCAAATTATTAACCGACGATTCTAGGCCTATCAGTCTAACACATTTTGTCAGTCCTAACAGTGACCACCTGTTTGGGGTAGTTGCCAGATTTGCTCAAAACAAGTGATCTTGTGAACCATTCTCATTCCCAGTCCGTTAGGTGTAGACTTTGTTACTTGGCGTGGCCACCTAACCAAGCTGTTAACAACTCCATATGAGACACAGGAGGGTTGGTTGCTTGCTGTATCCAAACTGGCTGGGACTCTTTACATAAGCGAAGTGGAAACTGAGTATGCCCGCAGAAACCGCGAGAACCGGACAGAAAGACATGAAGAGATGATGTATTGGGGCTACAAATTTGAACAGTACACTTGTGCAGGTAACCATTCCCCCGTCCATTTGAAACTTCATATTTTTTTTATCCTCTTTACTGATGAAAACATGTCCCGGTTTTCTCCTCAGATGAACCAAAGACTTCTCCTGACTCTGGAGGGGTGGTGAATACCAATGAAGCATTCTGCACAGTTGTCCAGACACGACTTGCTGAACACAAGCTGCTCTTCTCTGGGGAAGTAGATTGTCGGGAGGCCAACCCTCAGGCACCCCCTGCTCCAGCCTGCTATATTGAGCTGAAGACCTCTGCTGAGATCCATACCCCCAAACAACGCAGCAACCTCCATAGGTCTGAACAATCATCCAGTTCATTTGTTGAACTTAGAAAACAATCACTCCGAATCTTACCTTAAAGTGTTCTGTGTTATACTTAATTATCCACTGCGTTTTTGGTGTAAATTCTGAACTGCTTTCAGGTACAAGCTTCTTAAATGGTGGGCACAGTCTTTTCTTCCTGGAGTTCCTAAGATTGTGGCAGGGTTTCGAGACAATGATGGACTAGTGGTTCATATGGAGACATTCAAAACGTCCCAGATCTCTCAGCTGATAAAGGTTTGTCTCCATTAAAATTTTTCAAGACGCCTTGAAATCAATCAACATTTACCAGATGCAGGGCGTTCTGCCTAGAGTGAAATGATGGTGTCTTTTCAACAGACATGTCCCAGATACACATGTGTAACAATGTTTGTCTCTTACTTGATGCAGACGGAATATAACTGTTGGAAGCCAACAGTTTGCATGAACTTTTGCAGTGACTTTCTGTCCTTCGTGAGAAGGACCGTCACAGAAGATGATCCAAGGTGAGGATGTCTACAATTTGCCAATGTACACACTGTGCCATTCCTCAAAACATTGTATTATAAAAAATATCACTTCTTTCTTCCAGGTTGGTGTACTTGTTCTCGTGGGACCCACACAAAGATGTCACATTCACAATCCACCGAGACTCCGAATACACCTTCCTGCCGGACTGGTTTGTGAAAGAAATAAAAAGGCTTTGTTGTGAGACTCATGTTCCACCACGAGCCTGAGATAAAGAAATCAAAATACTTCAGCTGCATAACCTTCAAGTTGAACTTTTTGTAGCTTGAAGGGCAAAGTCGGTGCCTGAAGGCTCAGAGCCAAGGTTGGTGCACTGAAAATGCATTTACATGTAAATCTGTGATGCAACACATCAATGGATATATCTACATTTTTTAAATTCCATTTCCTTTCATTGTTCTTTATTTGTACACTGAATAGATTTGTGTTTAAGGGATTCAATTGGTTTGTGTGTGAAATACTGCATGGTGTGAGGTACAACGCTCAAGTTATCGGAAATTCCCCCAAAATCTGGTGAAATGTGACCTGCCCAGGGATTTTAATGGTGGTTTATCAGAGCATTATACACTACTTTTTTTTTTTTTTTTTTATCTGTCGAAGTTTGTGAATACAGCAGGGTAATTACTATATGTGTTAAATATGTCATGTCCACAGATCACATAAAACCCCACCAGAGATCTGCTTCAAACAACAAGGCTTTACTGTCAGCTAGGTATGACAAGCTGCACTGTAATGTATATAATGACTAGATGACACCCAGACGTTCCTGTGTGAATGAATTGTTCTGACACACTAAATATGTTCTCTAGGTACTTTTTTCAGAGATAAAACAATGTCAGTTGTGCAAGAACAAACACAGAATACCATTCATTGCTGCTGTTATGTCTAAATTGAACTATAAGCTTTAACCAGTCCTCAAGTTAACATTTTTGCAATCATTTTAAAAGGGACATATTTCATTTTACTGTCCATATAATGCTGGTAGTTTTCAAAACACAAAATGGCAGCCCTATCATATGTCAATCCTTTGTCAACAAATCTGAAGCATACCTACACAGAATACATACTTCAGAATCTGTTGGTTTACAACCTGATGTAACTGCTTTCCCTCTATCGTGCAACCTTTTCCCCTGACATTTAACAGGTCATGGCTTGCTGTCAAAATAAACAGAATAAATGACATTACTCCAGTTTTATCTTTAACTATTATTTATTGCCCTTGTCAGGAAGGTCTATATGCAAGACTGCCCAAAAGCATGACATTGAGTAAATGCTTACAAATAGAAGACAAGTGGCTAACAATAAAGATAATTAATTAAAGCATGGGCCGTAAACAGAACTGCATTAGAATTGATCCAAGAGGATGTATGTAAACAGTACTGTAAACAATCAAATTAATAAAATGTTAGAAATTACAACATAAGGCCAAAAGACAGATGGAATAATCACTCAAATTAGCAGATGCTAGACTTTGTTGTTTAAGTTAATTTCATTGGCAAAAAGTACAACACGCTAACACATAGGTGCCTTCAAATTGAGAAGAATGACTAAATGCATATGTTACAGTTCAGATGTGGCTGTATAACGATGACACCCTGAGTCTACCTTTGGTCATTCCTTTACAGTAACAAGACAGACGAATTTCGCTAACAATCACTCATCTTCTTGTAATAAATACCCCTCTATCCTGTATACACACTGGCTCAACACTTCCCATAATACATTCACACTTACACAGAGCATAAGACATACTGTTTAAAAAGACCAACAACTCCAGTGATTAAGTCACACTAAAAAGCAAACATTAGTTTGGGTACATGGATCACCCCAGTGCAAACCCAGTGCTCTACCCATGCCATCAGCTGGTATGGAGGCACTTGATACATTTAGTTGGTTTTCAAGAGTGTGATATGGTTTCTCATGTCACCCATCATAATTACAGTAAGAACTTTATCGTTGTTATTGTGTCTTTAAAAGTGATGGAACATCAACATGCTGCATAGAGTAGACTTTTTATAATCCAGATGTAAAATCCCAAACATCTTATTCAGAGCTCATGAATATCTCACGGCTTACTATTCCAGACCCTATTGGCAAAATCGTATTATTTCTTGCTTTGTCAGTACAGAAGAGGACATTAACAGACATATTGGTTTGAAGCAAATATGTTAAATCTTATGTCAGCCTTGAATCAAAATGTCAGCTCATTTTAACATGGTAATGAAATCGCTGAAATCGGCTGCTTAAATTGATGTCTTATTTATCTCCACCAGCCAAACTGGTGAATGACTACTACAATCAGTTTAGACAGAGGGCGTTCTAATAATATATAAGAACTTCACAGCAATTAAATGCATTTCCTTCAAATCAGAGTTCTTTAGGCTTTATACAAGTGGACTATTTCTCACATTTAACTGCTTGTCTTTAACTGATTCTTAACATATTTATACAACACATTTCTTTTAATTGCTAAAATATGGAGCGAAAAAAAGCATGTTAAAGTGGGACTGTATTAACCAGTTAAATTTTCAACCAAAGAACAGCAGCCTTCCACCCAACTACAATCTATACACATTATGACTTGTTTCACATCTAAAAAGCTCCTTTTTTGCTTTTTGCACGAGAACACAAAACAAAAGTGGTTTTCAAGAATTTTGTGAAGTTTAAGGTGTTGGCAATCATAACAGTAGACACTGAAACCCAGCACTAGTTGGTATGATCCTGGGGTGGATGAGTTCTGCACCTTTATGTTATAATGTAAACTGCCTAATTAAATTATTGTCATTCAGATTTTTCTTAGTACAGCTGCAGCCTCATATCAACTGTGAGAAGAACTGGATTAAGGCAGTGCTTATTGTGACGCAACATTATTTAGCATTAACTCTATTGACCACTTTCTGTTTATTGGCATCACAACAAATTATTGATTTGCTTTAGACAAGAAACACGAAGCCCTGTAAAAATCACTGTTTAACTATTGGATCATTATTATATTAGAACATAAATTCTTTGTTCAATGAGGAAATGGTTACTGTGGTTTTATGGATGTCAAAATCTGTATAATTTCTAGTTTACGAGAAACACAAAGCAATGGTATGGCCAAATTAGTCCCCTGACCCCTGACACACTTCTTGTAAACTCCTTATTCTTTGTTTAAGCCCTGTGCCAAACATACAACAAGCACCCCCATCTACTCTGCGTAGATCCATGCTGACCTAATTCAAATGATGCCCTTACACACAATAATTTGTGAACCACTGAACCATCACAGTTTTCACATTAGGATTATTTCGTAAGAGGCACAAATTACTGGCACACATTCATCAAATGCGGCAATCTTTTAAAGGCATACATCAATTATGAAAGGTGTTAACAATGTTCTGCCCTTTGGGAACTAACACTGAAGCATACATCTCACTCACCCAGGCCAACAGCGGACAGCGTGACTAGAGTCACCAGTGAAGATGAAGCAATGAAGACTATTCCCGAGGTGGAGTGAGATCTTACTGAAAGAAAGAGGTAGTGGAGAAAAGAGCCTGCCTGTGGTTAGTTCTCAGAGAGCACATGGGTGGGAGAACTTTAGTGCTTGAGTTTCTGGTTAAGGCCCATGACCTTGAAAGTGGCAGTCATGATCTTCTCGTACACCACAAACATGAGGGCAGCAGTTAGCACCGTCTGAAGCAGCTTAGCCTCCAGGCCTTTGTAGAGACCCCACACTCCATGCCTCCTGCCAACAAAAAGGATGAGAAATATGGCCCCAGACAATGAGAAGAAATGTGGCAGCGTAGGACCTCTGTACATTTTCATTTACACAATCCAGTGAAAGGCATGATTTCAACCCAGGAGCACAGTATATTATATACTGGTTAACTATTGGATCATTATTATATTATATACTGTGATGAATAGTGTGCCTTCTGTGGATGAATGTGCAATACTTACTTGATTCTGTCCATCAGCAGATGCACCACATTTTGAAGACTTCCAAGCAAACCTCCTTTGCCCTCTGCTTTGTGCTGGCCAAACTGTGACACAGATACAATTATGTTCACTTTCTAAGTCTTCCTATTGAGTGTTGCAGGTTCTTGTTGTTTTTTAATCTAACTATAACTGAGAGAATGGATGGGTTACCCTTAGGATGGCCTGGACAGTCTGAAGTGGATAGGTAGCCGTTGTTGCAATTGCCTTGGCAATGGCTCCAATAAGAAATATATCCATAGAAGAAATCTGTTAGGAAATACACCATATCAAGGTTATGCATACAACCACTGTTCCCTGAAGGAGAGGAACAGGGCACAATACAGATAGTATGGGATATCACACCTGTTTGGCTGAAGACACCTTTAAAGATAAATGGCAGATGGCGCGTAGTGATGTAGGGAGGCCACGGCTGCCTACATAAGCCAGGTCACCAGCAACTCCTCAGTTCAACCCAGTGCTCTTCACCGAGCATTAGCTGCTGTGTGGGACAAACTACTGTTGTATCTTGTTCTTCTCCTTCAGGGAACAGTGGTTATATATGCACTTGATTCACTCAGTATGGAACCTATAATCACGCTTCGTGCAGCTACACAGAACACTCTACCGGCCCAGTAAAGAGTACAAAGGAAGCCACTGATGGGGCCACCGGGGTATAAACACAAAGAGGTACAGGAGGACGCCCATGACACAGCAGAGCACACCAACTCCACAGATACACCCCTGAACCAGGCTTGCTATTAAATGGCGGGGAGATAGCGTCCACAATCCAGCTAAAAAGACAAATAGCTGGTCACCTGACCAAAACCACTGCATAGGTTGCACGGTCTTGCACTTAGGGTGCAGAGACCTTAGTGTCACCAGGTGTAAACTGGGAGCATGAAGGATGTCCAGTTAAGGCCTGAATATCAGACACACGCTTTGCTGAGGCCAAAGTAAGAAGAGCAGCAATCGTGTAGGATAAAAACTTTACGTCCAAAGACACTAATGGGGCCAAAAGGAGAAAAGCTCAGAGCATCCAGAACAGGAGGTAGGTCCCAAGAGGGCACAGGTGATCTGATAATGGGCTACAGGCAGCACACGCCCTTCATAAAGCAGATAATAAGAGGGTGGGCCCCTGGCAACACCCCATCAATGCCACTAGGACATAGCCACTAGGAATAGTCGCTAGGTACACCCTTAATATTGAAAAAGAGCTGTCCTGCTCCAATAGTCCTTGCAAGAATGTCAAAACCTCAACCACAGAACACTTACAAGGAACGAGTCGCTAGGCTCCTGGTTGACAGCATGCTATCAAGCTCTGCCAGGCACATAACCTGAGAGAGGGGAGCAACCAACGACTTAGCCCAACCAAGGGTGGCTTGTTTGCGATATATCTTCTCCAGTTGTGAAGAAGAAAAATGTAAGAGCTGAGACTGGAGAGATGAAAGGCGATAGTTCTAACTTGCACAGATCCTCCATCTTACCAGCTTAGCTAGCATTCACTTCTCCACCTGGCTCCACCTCTCCTTCAGAGTCAGTCTGAGACGGTTCAGCAGATTAGGAGAGGAGGGGGTAGTGCTCGATGGCAGCTTGTCAAAGGATTTTTTTCAACAATCTTCACAGGCTGTTTGAGAGTGGAGCGTCTGAGCTGGTGACAAAATGCACAGGCATCAGGCTGCACCTGATTCCCCGGCAGAACAGACAGGCATGTGCTGGTCCTTCTCATGGAGAGAAGAAACGCAACTAGGAGGACAGGATTGAAAGGTTGGTTTAGTTGCAGCGCATGCAGACAGCGAGTTCATGCTTGACTAGGTTGGGAGACACGCCACATTTGAAACCTGTTGCAAACAACTCTTCAAAACAGCGATTAACACACCAATATATACCAATAACACACCAGTGGATGTTGTCGAAAAAAAAAAACAGTTTCGACCAGTTTAACTGCATCGATAGAAATTGCTAACTTGTAACACTTAAAACCAGCTTGCGAGCTAACCAGGCGGTGCAAGGTTGAGGTGTTCACAGTGAGGTGAAGAGAGCTTGAACTGAGGAGACGGTGGTGACCTCCCCACTTCATCTGCCTTTCAGGCGTGAATATAGGTCTCTTAAGCCAGACACGCAAGGGCGTGATATCCCATACTATCTGTGTTGTACCGAGTGAACCAACTGAAAGGGAATGACACCAGTTCTAATTTCTAAACTGAAATGTACCTTCACTGAAAAGTATGTTTTTTTTTTTCCTTTTAGCAATGATTTTACATAAAACAGCCTACTTACATCCATGGTGTTGCAACCCCACCTAAATCCAACCAAAGTGAGGATAGTACCACCGTAAGTAGACAGGTGTAAATGCCTCTCTTATGCAGCGGGCACAGAATAATAAAGACACTGACCCTTCTGCCCCCTGCTGCAGCCCTCCTCTTCATGGCCTCGTAGAACATGAACTGGACCGCAGGGTTAAACACCAGTATCAGAGAGGGCAGGGTCCCGTTCCACAGAGTGCCCACTCCCTCATTAGCAATGATTTGAGAGAAGGCATCTAAATGAGAGATGTAGACAAAGCAGATGTAAGCGCACTGTTAAGTGCACAGTGCGGTCACTTGGCTAGAGTTTACACAGTATGCCACACCTGCCATGAAGTCTTGAGAAACACAAATAAAGACCCTGTTTTTTATGCACCATAGCTATGACGGCTATCTCCAGCACACACCACTTACCAAAAATGCCTCTGTAGTGGGTCTGGTGGAGATCCTCATTCCTGAATTTGGCTCCTTGAAGCTTAAGGCGAGTGTTCACCACCCACATGGGTGTGGTGAGGAGCACATTCACTGCCCCTGTGAAGATAAAATGTCTCTCATTATACCTAATTTTTAATGTTAGCCCTTTGGTGTGAAACACATTTTGAGATTATTTGTGATATCCCATTCATTATTACAATCCTTTTAAATAAGTGTGAACCCTTTGTATCCAAGGCTTATTGAAACATGAACATCAACATACTGATTGGAGCAGAGTGACATATTGGCTCCCTCACCAGAGATAATGCCCATGAGCAAGTCCTTGGCAGGCCGTGGTTTGCCCATCACCAGAGCTCTCTTCAGGGTGTTAAAGGTATAGAAGTACACAAAGTTAGAGCAGCAAAGGCTAGAGATGACAGGAAACCATCCACGATACAGTGACAGTCTGCAAGAAAGACAAGACTACCAATAATAAATGAGAGAGACTGAAAGAGGCAAAGACAGAGTGGTGACAAAAGAGGTCAACTGGCCTCAGCTTTAGAAACTCAATGACACAAAGAGATTACACACACACAAGAGATTCTAAATGTTGCAAATCTTGGAGGTTATGTAAAGTATAAAGAGGGTAAGTGTTCACAACTGTGCTCTGTGGCAATCCAAGTGTACACACTTGCAAACATGTGGCTCTTCAAAAGACACTTACATGCCCTCTTCCTTTGCTATCTCTGCCAGGATCACAGGTGTGGATTTTGACCTTCGATTTTCATCAACTAAAACGGTTTAGAATGGAAAGACATGTCAGTCAAAGCATCACCACACAAACACTTACTTCTTTATACATTCATAGACACAATCAGAACTATTAACAAGAATGTAACACATAATCTTGGATAATCCTGAGTATACATTAATTCTCCCTCTATCTTCTGTGACCCCTTGTTCCAGTCCAAAGTCCATTAAAGTAATCCATCATCGCCCATTCTCTCCCTCTCTCACCTTGCAATCTGATCCTGGCTGTATCCAAGGGGAAGAACACGCTCATCGCCGTCATGCTACCCTGTGAAACAAACGCAATTATACTAAACAATAAGACACGATTGAGGGAAGGGTTAACGAATATATCCCAACGGTTGAGATTCTGCCGCTGGCAGAAAGCCGGACACCGACATAATCTTACCACTTCTTGCGAATGTCTGAACAGTTCAGAAGTCATCTCTATGCAGAAACTCTGGCAGACTATTTATCACACACAGATATATATGAAAATGTAGCTAACTCACCACTGCACCTGCCATTGCATGGACGAGGGTCTCATAAGACAGAAGGCCAACAGCCACTCCGCCATTGTCTGACATCCCAACGTTTTCAAAGCGATTACTTGATATGTAATTATTCGTGCAAATAGGGCAACGGCGCTGTCAAATGGCCTCTATAGTCATACGTTAGATAACTTGATAACTTTCGTAGACCTCAGACCATGATGGACAGACTTCCGACCCGGTTCATGTAAGCAAACAGTCTTCCCTTGACATTGTGTAGCTAGCTACAATAACAACATTTTCAAAATGGCCACCACTTGTAATTTCTTTAAAAATAAAAGTCGAAGCTTGTTTATTAGTTTCTAATTATACAATGACAAAATATGAAGAAAAATACAAACCAAACTAGAAAAAAGCTTAAAATGCCGTAAAAAAAAAAAAAGAAAAAAAGTTATTTGTTTATTTAAAAAATCTGAAAAAATAACAAATCCAAAATGTTACCCACAAAAGAAAAGTCAGCTGAGGCACATACACTAGGCTTTCTCTAATCACCTACTGATAAACTTCAAATTGTGTGGCTGAGAAAACAACACATTTTGCATAATTGATATAGGAGTGACATGAAATCCTTATAACAAGTACTGTAAGGAAATGTATAGATATTTAGGCCTGAACCGTCTTTGAAGGTGCCAGCAGGGGCGCTGCCAGGAATCTTGGGCCCTATGAAAGATTCTAGGGGAGAGGCATGTTTGCGCGCACAGCGCGCGGCAATTTTTTGGGGTGCACATTTGAAATAAATCTTCATTATCAATGATAAATATATTGTATAATGGGCTGAAATGGAAGGCACCCAATGCATTCACTTTAATTATGTAAGGGATAACGGCCGACGAGCTGTCCAGTTCTACGAAGTTAATGGACGCTGCGGGGCAAAGAACACCACGACGCGGAGCGGAGTGGTGTTGGTCCGCAGAAGTCCATTAACTTCGTAGAACTGGACAGCTCGGAGGCCGTTATCCCGCTTATCTCCCGTTTACAACATCCAAAAATGTTTTTATTATTATTATTATTATTATTTAGAATTTCCTTTATCTTTAGGAAATTTAATATGCATAATAACCTGATGAATTCTTGATTTGAAGCCTAGTGCTCCCGTTAGAGAAAGTAGTGCGTTTTTTGAAGAAAAAAAAACCGTTACGTTGGTTGTCAATGGTAACCATTCATGAGCATTGATATGGAACGGCGATTTAACGTTTCTACTGGGACTACGTCCAAGGTGTCCGGTTATACGAACTTAATGTACACCCCATTAGCCAATCAGAAAACAGTATTTCGTTCCAGAGGGAGATAAGTCAAATTAAGATTCACTAGCATTAATAACTGATTATAAAAACCAACATTCTATAGGTAGGGACTGATATTATTGTTTCGAAATACTAGAGAGATATATTAATGCAAAGAATAGAGAGATGTCGGTAGTTATTTCTTGTATTTCGAATTTGCTCGTTCACACTAACAAAATCGCTAGCTAGCTTGCTAGCTTAGTGTTAACATAGCCCACTACATTACAATATTCCCTTTCATTAACCTCAAGTAAACCTACATTTGAGCAGGTAACAATCGTTAACAACTACAGATAACAGATACAGCCACATTCTGTAACTACCTGTACTTACAATTTCACTCCTTGCACCGTTTACTTTGAGCTAAACTCCATGGCTATAATCCTGGCTGTCTTGAAGAAACGTTAGGCAGAAACAAATACATTGTAACGCTGGTTGCACAGGTTATGCAGACGCAGACCACTTTGATTGACTGACACACGCACACATTGTTCAAATCATACGCTGGACACTTTATTAGTATTTCTACATGGGTTTAGATAATGATCAGGCTATAATAAGACCACACTATGTAATCGCTGACAACCGGGACGATTTCATAGTGGTTGGTGTAAACCGGGACATATTAGCGTCCCGACAGGTTTTTGCCGGGACGTCTGGTCACCCTAGGTTAAGACCTGACCTCAGCCAGGCCAGCCGCTCTGTACACCTGCTGCCTGCCAGTGCCAGCATCTCGCATTTCGGATGCTGTTCGATTCAACGCATCGCGCGTTGCGGCCGAACCATTTCGCAAGCGCTCAGGGGGAAGGGCAAATGACAATATGTTAAATAACTAACGAAAACGTTATGGAAATCGACAGTTGTGATTTTAATACGTTTATTTCCTATTACCATTTCTTTGTAATGAGACATTTAAAAAAAAAAGGCAAGAATATTAATATTATATTATTAATTGCCATCCGCGGGCCGTGGGCCGTGCTGCGTTGGGCTGGGCCGTTAGAATCAGTACCACCTTTCCCCGCCAGTCAGCGCCCCTGGGTGCCAGTTTAGGGGGATGGAATCACACAGAAAAATACAACAACATTTCCTTCCCTTGTGGGTCCTTATTCTGCTGTCCAGTAAATTAGACATTAGATTACGCCCACTCTCAACTCAAGCGCAAAATATCTTCATTACAACCTGTTCCTAACCTGTTAGACTGTCACTAACAGTCTTCATATTGTTGTCATTGTAATGTTTGTCTGTCATTGGTATTATTGCCATTGGTCTAAGAAATTGCTACCATGTGTAGTACACATTTTATAATCCTTATGTAATAAGAGTGTTCCTTCATGTCAATGCAAAGTGTTGAATACTTCCTTGTTCCTTCCTAATCCCTTGTATGTGGAAACCTATTTGGCAATAATCCTGTATATGACTCTGAATCACTTTTGTAGGTATCAGGGCGTGTTAAGCCCCAGCTGAGTCACATGCAGTCGTTGCCTTCAGATATACAGTGAGTGACCTCCCTTATGTCTTCCTAACTGATATGGAGTCAAAGGTTACAAAGTCAAAGAGTATTTGCCATGTGTTTGATTCTCTTCAATACTACTTGTGGACATGCATCCTGAAAAAAAGAAATGTTTTTTTTTTTTTTTTATCTTTTTAAGGAATTTTAGTTTCTTTAATTAGTTCACCTGCTACCACTGTTGTAAAAGTGTGTGCTGTATTTATTGCTGTATGTGGGTTAAGAATTTGCATTGCATAATACATATATATATTAAGTAGGTCACATAATAAGATCAACTCACAACTACCTATTCATATTAAACACGGTCGACAGGCTCAATTTACTCTGTAAATGTATAGGGTGTTTTATGACACACAGGCAGTTTGAATAAAACGTTAATCCTTAAGTGTGAAATGCTATTTTCTGGATGTGGTAATGTAAAATACATTTTATGGGGGAATAAGATAATAAGCAACACAAAACTAAACAGGCTACCATCTCATTCCGCGGTTATTTGCAAGGTGCAATATGCCCTGTATTTATCTAGACTAGTAAGCAGCACAACAGCCATATCCCGTGCAAAAATCCGAAACATATGTCAAACAGGATTTTCAAACAACGTTTTTAAGGGAACTTTTATTTTAACTCTTTTCTGCGCCATATTACCACCTGCGGTCGCGAACAGTCGCTTATTGTCGCTTGCTCTATGGAACTTCCCTCCTTCCTGAGTTCTGCCCATAGACATGTATACGGTTCTGCCTGCCGCTTAACCATTGGCTTTGAATTTGCTAAATATATCGACTGCCCCCTGCAGTAGAGGAGTTTACACGTGAAGTAATTTTATAATGTATTTAAATAGTGTCCGAGGATTCGGAGGATCCACTACCCGGGAGAGAATAGCTTGGACAGAGTTAATGTGTAGCTAATGGCTAAGACTGTCGGTGCTTTTTACACAAATTAACTCTACTGCAAACAATGTCACTGTCAATAAACAAAATATTTACTATACTAAAGCTACTTTATTTCTTTATTTGTAACCAAGCATTGTCTATTTCCCACATTGAGCATAACCACTATTTGCGTACAACCAATGATGAGACGTTTCCAGTCCACAACGAACTTTGCTTTTGGTTTATGACTTGCCTTGTGATTATGTCCCTCCCAAACAATTCTCAGAGCTTCTTTTTTAAGCCGATAAGTAGGCTACAGCTGCACTACCAAACATGCTCAGCTAGGACCGTCCTCTTTAATTTAGTTTTACAGATTTTCTGTCTTCGAACGATTTTGACAAAATGTCAAGATATCACAAAGCAGCCATTGATGGCTATCTCGAACTTCTGAAAGAAGCAACCACGCAAGATCTCAACACTCCAGACGAAGATGGAATGACACCAACATTATGGGCTGCCTACCATGGACATTTAGAGGCTTTACAATTAATTTGCAGTAGGAGGTAAGCGAAGATAAATTGCAGAATGTATTGAAGTATAGAGTGAAGTAGGCTGAACAGGTGTGTAGGCTATAATTTCAGAAATGGAGGTAACTCTCATTCTGAATTGCATTACTATAACCTGTTCTTTGAGAACAGAAGATTGTTATTTTCAGTGGAAAATACATCAGTTTTTCTATTCAGAGTTATACCTAAGTTGAAGAATAAAAAAATGACACTATTTTCAACAGACAAGGATGCTGGTATCTGTTGCATTTGGTTTAGTCAGTAATCCTAATATGTTGAAAGGAGTAGGCCTATTGTTCATGTGAAAACATGTATGTTTAGAAAGGGTTAAAGTAGAACTTCCAAACTGTCAGTACCTAGGGCATCAGTGATATTTATATTTAGAATAGTTTGTTCAGAGGTGTTTGTTAAAGCGTTCATCTAGACCAAAGGTTAGTTTTATGATGCTTTGTTGGACTTTCTGAACTACATTCCAGTCCGCCTATAAAACCATCAGATATTATACTTTTAAAGCTTTTAGGAGAGCCACCACCCAACATAAATAACCTTTACTCCAGGCCCAGTGTCAAGTCATCCATCTGAGTTTGTTTCTTCTTTGAAAAATACATTGGGATATCTTCTCCATCTTTTTTAGCGTGAATACTTTCTGCTTTGATGTTCCCATGAGCAAATGCCAAAATCTGTCCAAATGAATCAGGCCAAAGTATTATATAAATGAGGAACAGAAGCAGCCTTTATGTTCTGTCTTCCACTGAGCATGGCTCTCAAAGCAGCAAAACAAAATAGATTGGAACTGACAGCTGTTTTTACACCGCAAGAGTCTAATTATCATCACAGCATACATTTAATCATAATGCAATTCTGTTAACATATAATGTGTTAAGTTTGACGGTAGGAGTGATCCAAATCTTATTTTTATCATGGAGTTTTTCGTTGGCCCTAGCAACCAAAGAATGACGTCAGCAGCAGTAAACGGGAAACTGAGATAAGCCTGCACACAGAAAGGGCGATCAGGAGTTTTATAGGACCCGTGGCAGCATACGAAAGGACTTTAGTTTTTAATGGATCACCAATAAACAAGCTTACAGACGGCTCATCACCTGCCATAATTCACTGTCAGGAGTGGACAGATACAATATGCTCCTCTGTCTGGTCTAATCCACATTCACCCACATACTCAAAGTCCTCCCACTTATTAAAGATGTCTCATGGCTTCTATATTTATACTTCTATATTTTAATTAGTGATAGTGAAGTAATGCATTGGCATTTATTTATCTCATTGTGTTGGTAATTGCAGTGTGATGTCATGATAGGTAGATCATGAGGAAATAATTATGCAGTGTTTAACAGTAGTGTTGATCATTTTTTTTGTTTTTAGGGGAGATCCCGACAGAAGTGACATTTGGGGTAACACTCCACTCCACCATGCTGCTTCCAATGGTCACCTGAGAATCGTCAGCTTCCTGGTGAGCTTCGGCGCTAACATCTTCGCCATGGACAATGACCTGCACACGCCCTTGGATGTGGCAGCCTCACGAGACAACATGGAGTGCGTGCGCTTCCTCGACAGCGCAGCCTCCCAACAGACCAGCAAAAATGCCAAAAAGGTTGTGGTTCTGAAGAAACGTGCCACCAAGGAGGCTCAGGAGCGTGTGAAGAGATGTGAGAAGGTGAAGAAGAAGCACCAACACAAGATGGACAAGCGGTACCGTGACAGCATCGTGCCAGAAACCAGCGCAGCTTCATTTAGCAACACGGGCACCATCAATAGTGTGAATGATCAATTCTCCAAACTCATTGCAGAAGATAAGTCAGGCTCTCTCAGCGCAAGAGTCAAAGGGACCCTTCAGCGAAAGTTTGGGAAGAAAGACACGGTCTCAGGGATGGTGCAGAGGCAGGGGGACAGCAATGTGATCTTCATCAAACAGAACGGTTCCACGGAGAAGCCGGAATTCGTTGGCATGTTCAACGAGGAGGATGAGGACAACGTGGATGGGAGTGGAATCGGAGATCCTGACGAGGACGAGGTTGATGATGAAGTGCATGAATCCATCTTCCAAAGGCCAGGTCTGGGCAAAATGGTGTTCCGCAAGAACTTTTCCATGGAGATGGGGGTGGAGCAAGAGGACCTCCCCATTGGAGACATGGGAGAGGACATGGCATCTTTGATCCATAAGGAAGTGTTTGAGACAGAGGAAGATGATAGTGGTGGTTTCGCGGGAGAGGGAAGTGTCCCTTGGAACCAGGATGAGATCGGGCTGGATGACCTTGAAGAGGAGACGACTGCTCTGGATGCATTTCTCTACTCTGTCAGCCTCATGGACTTTGCCCCCGTGTTTGCCCGTGAGAAACTCGACCTGGACGCCCTCATGCTGTGTTCAGATGAAGATTTGAGGGGCATCCGCCTCCAGCTGGGTCCCCGCAAGAAGATCCTGGAGGCGGCGGCAAGACACAAGAAAGTTCTGGAGCACCCTGGCATTCTGAAAGATACCTTTCTGTGAGGTGGCATAGGGGAGAAGGTAAAGCACTGAACTGAATAGTAATATCATGCTTCAGTAGGAGGAAGGGCAGACATTCATGACCTGTTAGCCGCTTTACAAACTGAACAGAACTGTAGCTTTTACTCATGTTTTCTGATGTTAAATGTATAAGTGGTTGGACATGTGGGGTGATTATGGGACCATGAGGGGTTTTAACTGTCTTGAGAGTGGCTTGGGTGATTGCCTTAATGACAAAACAACAATAAAACTAAAAAATCATGACGAAAAAAATGTATATGTATATCCATAAAGGATGAAAGCCAAAAATACATTTCATCTCTATTCCATATCATTAGAGTTTATACAAAGTTCTTGTGAGTAGTGGATTTTTCATCTTTTAACAGCCTTGCAAATAAAGAAATTGTATGCTCATCATTGTTGTCTTGCATATGTTCCAGACAGGGTAGATCCAAACACCAAATGTATGTAATAATCATAAATAGCTTTTGCCTGATCATGATCAATATCATAATGAAATGATACATTTTTGTTTAGGATGAGCCCATGGGATTTTAAATAAGCTCATAGTAAAACAATCGCCAAAGTCAGTCACTGTCAAATGACAAGTCAGGCAGAGACTTTTGAATTTACGGACAATGGGACAACAACATGGTGGAGACACATGTAAGCAAAAGTAGAGCTTATCCTCTGGTGTTACAATTTAAGGACACTCGATCCAACTATGCATACCATACCAATTGCACTCATTAATGTTGATACGCTAATTTGTTATTGCTGAACAGTGTTCAGATAATTGAATATTCTCATCAAGAATTTTAACAATGGACACTGGCATTTGCAAAGTCTGGTTATACCATAGGCCTACTTCCACAGATCAAGAAAATATTCTCTTGCACACGGGTTCACTGCGGTTACAACCATGGGCATCCTTAGTGTTTAATTTTGTAACATTAGTGTCAGACATTTCCTCAAAGTGCACTCAGCATTTTCCTGGTATAGTTTTGCCTGGTATATTGCCCAGATAATGGAATGGATATGTCAACGTTTTGTTTATTACCAGCATCCTTATGGGTGGCTGAATCACACACTTGGACTACCTTTGTAATCCTGCTTAGTTTAAGCATACACATGCAGATGTACAGACTGGTAACACCCAAGGCATTGAGGTCCAGACAGAAGAGACACACAATGACATCACACAATGACATCACCTCATTAAATGACCAGATTCAATCTTTAAACACTGAAAATGTCAATCACTGAGGGATAAAGTTCCCTTATTAAAAATTAGTTGAAACATTGTATTCTTTTTTAGGCCACTGAATGGTTTAAAGAGAAACAAAAATTGCAAAATTCTCCCATTTCTTCTAAAATCACTGTTTAATTTCAATAACAAATCCTGCCTTGTATGACTTTGTTTCATGTATTTTCCTGGTGTATTGCCACGATCAGCGCCCCTGCAATGGAATGCACCCCTACCAAATCATAATAGGTTACAGTGTGTAAGTGTTGTTACAGTGTTGTGTTCTACCCCGGCCTAGAGTCAGTCTAATTTGTAAAATAGTTTTTGGATTTGGATTAGGGCCGTTCTACTGGTAACCAATGTAAGATCCAACACAGACTCCTAACCTGTTCATATATCTATCCCGGGCTTCTTTCCATCATTTAAACACTACATTTCTTTCATTTACCATCTCTTCTATTACCTGTCCATTGTTATCTGTCTTTTCACCTCCCCACAGTGTGTTTGGTGCATTAAAGTCCCCACACCATATTACCATATTACATTATTCTACTTTCTCTAATTACTTTAACTCTAACTGTTTGCAAGGATTATAAAGTTTACCACCAGTATCTCCCTCTGTTCTGCCCATACCTCTACTACCACATATTCCTGCTCCTTCCCTACACCCAGTACTGTATTTCTAGTAACTCATTTCCTTTTAAAACTTGCACCCCCTGTACCACTCTGCCCTACCCTGCCTAATTACGAAATTGTCAAATAAAACTAAATCCATAATAGGTTTTAACCATGTTTCTTGGATGCATATTATATCTATAGGCCTACATTACAGTGTAAGATTAGTATAGTCATCCTTCACTATCTTGTCTTGGCTCAGACCATCACCTATTTCTTCCCATTTCAGACCCATCATATTTAATGATGTACCTCTTCCTTCGTAATAATTTCGATCCTTTCGATTTTGGCCTCTGCTGTTGCATTTATTTCTCCGGCTATAAAAGTGTTCAAGTTAACTTTCTCTTTTCATGTCTTTTTTCAATTTCCATTAATATTTCCTGTTTAGGCTGCCTCCTATTTTTCTCTCTTGATGCCCTCTTGTGTTCCGTTCGTTCACCTGTTTCATTCCCATTTTTCTCTCTTACTTGTAGCCTATTTGTGTCATCTCAGTTTCTCGTTTCATAGAAAGTTAAAAGGCGACAGAAGGTCTATAAAACTCCACTAGGTGGCAGTCATTTCTTATATTTCTCAGATGCTATCTTCGGAAATTCAGAGAAGAAGACATGGCGTCACGACTCCGCATAAACAATTTGGGGTCGACACTGGCAGAAATGTGAAGATCTGACTACTAAACAAAAATGCTTAACAGGTAACTTTGCCATCCGGTTTTTAGCTACGGTGCCTGTTTTGTTTTCTTATCTAGATGTGTGTGTGTTTACGGTCGCTCAGTTGACGGCAACACTAGATCTGAAAGCGCATGAACCATCTGTAAGGTAATTCAGTTCCAACCCCTATCAACATTTTCAAAGGTGTAAAGGTTTTGAAATCATGGGGATTATCGATTCATCGACAGCAGGGCTTTTAGTCCCATCATAAGCAGTGTTTCAATTATTATTTTTTCACCATGGACATAATATGAAGGCGAGAGTATAAGTCAGTTAGTTGTGATATTTGATACACCAGCGCTGGCTGTCAAAGTCGGTGATACTATCACCACATCCATGCATACGTTGCCTGTGCAGGTTTTGTAACTATCGGTGGGATATAGTCCTAAAGTTTAACATCTCAGACTTGTAGCCTACTATTTCCATGATCAGGTGAATTATAGGATGATTGGTGCCTATTTCTTCCATAACCAGTGTAACATAAAGATCACAAAAATGGAAATATTGGCTGTGAACGTGTCGGCCACTTCCCCTGCTATGGCCACTCTTCCTTCATCTCCCGTTCTGGAGGAGTCCGGTTTCCCCCTCTCCTCTTTGGACAGTGAGGAATACGTGTTTGTAGAGGCACGCCATCCCAACAAGGTGCTGGAAGGGCTTAACAGTCTGCGTCTGAACAATGCCTTCTGTGATGTGACACTGTGCTGCGGGGGACAGGAGTTCCCCTGCCATCGCATTGTGCTGGCCTCTTTCAGCTCCTATTTTCAGGTAAGGCCTGCATGTCACCGCTATGAGGACGAAACAACATCAATATAATTGCACACTGAATGTATAAGTTTGATAAGTGAATGCATGGAGTTTTAGCATTGCTCCATGGATTTAATGTGAGATCCATCTCTTGATGATCCCACCATTGCAATGCAAACAGCAAAGCACAGCTGTACCACACATTCAAACCTGCATAAGAGAGTTTGCTAGCTGTGCCTAACTAGTAGAAAGCTGTTTGAAAGATACAGTGCCCTCCACAAATATTGGCACCCCTAGTGAATATGAGCTAAGCA
This sequence comes from Sprattus sprattus, assembly GCF_963457725.1. Taxonomy (NCBI): domain Eukaryota; kingdom Metazoa; phylum Chordata; class Actinopteri; order Clupeiformes; family Clupeidae; genus Sprattus; species Sprattus sprattus. Next base: position 10,188,576 of record NC_137916.1, on the reverse strand, counting down.
GGCTATAAAAAAATATATGTCTTTGCTGTTAATCCTCTTGGTTTTTCACTCAAAATATTCACAAAAATCTTACCTTTTCATTGAAGTAAAATTATTGAAAAAAAAATTATAATATTTTTCGCAAAAACATGTGTGCCACAATTATTTGCACCCCAAGATAAATCTTTAATTAAAATCTAACTAGTGAAGTATATTGCCAGACATATTTAACATTTTTAAGTTCACCTGTTTGATAAGGAACTCTTATGAGGTCAACCATGACTTCCAGTTCCTCTGGCGTACAAATATGAGGTGACACAGGCCAAATTCCATTAGTCATTCATCACTATGGGAAAGACCCAAATAACACAGTGATGATGTGCGATGAAAAGTTGTTGAGCTGCAGAAATCAAGAAATGGACACAAGAAAATCTCTAAACAGTTGAAAATACCCATTTCCACTATCATGGAAATAATTAAGAAGTTTAAAGTGACAGGAGATGTTAAGACTCAGCCTGGAAGAGGACGTGTCTGTACATTGACCCCACGCATTGTGAGGGGGATGGTTCTACTGGCAAAATAATTTCCAAGGATCACAGCTGGAGAATTGTTGAGGTTAGTTGAGTCTTAGGGTCAGAAAGTCTCCAAAACTATACGCCACCTACATCACCACAAGTTGTTTTGGAGGGTTGCCAGAAAAAAGCCTCTGCTGTCAATCAACAACATACTAAAGCGCCTACAGTTTGCCAAATGTAAGTCAGACTTTAAATGGGACTGAGTTATATGGTCAGATGAGACCAAAATAAAGCTTTTTGGCAACAAACATCAAAGGTGGGTTTGGCGTAGACAGAAAGATAGCCATATAGAAAAGCACTCCATACCCAATGTGAAGTATGGTGGCGGATCTTTGATGTTGTGGGGCTGTTTTTCTTCCAAAGGCCCTGGACATCTTGTTAGGATACATGGTATCATGGACTCCATCAAATACCAGCAGATATTAAATGAAAACCTAACAGCCCCCTCCAGTAAGCCTTAAAACGGGCCGTGGTTGGACTTTCCAGCAGGACAATGATTCTAGGCACACCTCAAAATCAACACAAAAATGGTTCACCGACCACAGAATAAATGTTTTGCCATGGCCATCACAGTCCCCTGACCTAAACCCCATAGAAAATCTGTGGGATGAGTTGTAGCCAAGTCTACAAACGTTGACCTCAGATTCTGAAGGATCTGAAGAGATACTGCATTAAGGAATGGTCTCAGATCCCGTGCCATGTGTTCACTAACCTCATCACGCATTATAGGAGAAGTCTCAGAGCTATTATTTTGGCAAATGGAGGCTGCACAAAACATTACATTAAGGGGTGCCAATAATTGTGGCACACATGTTTTGGGGAAAAATATTTATTTAATGTCAATGGTTTTTTTTTTTCTTTTAATAATTTTACTTCAATGAAGAGGTAAGATTTTTGTGTATATTTCGAGTGAAAGACTGAGAGGATGAACAGCAAAGACATATTTTTTTTTATAGCCTGTTTAGCTCATATTCACTAGGGGTGCCAATATTTGTGGAGGGCACTGTATATCAGATACATAGGTAATTTACAGCCATATGCCGTTTTATTTCTTCTAGGGAATGTTTAATATCAGTAAAACAATATACAGCCTTTCCAGCTAAGCACAATTAGGATCACAACAAACATCTTGTAAAGATCACAATACAAAAAATCCCTGAAATCTAAAGGTCCAAGTCTTGCTTTCCTGTATAAATATAATTCCTTAATGAAAATACTTTAGACATAAATTATTCTAAGAATTGGTATAATACCAAAGTCACATTTTAAAGTGCTATCACATGCTAGTAAAAATAGTAATTCTACCACCATGATATCCGTGTAGATCTGATGATATTGTTATTACCCGGATCAGGCCATGTTCTCCACTGATCTGATGGAGTCGCGTCAGGAGCGCGTGGCTATCAACGGTGTGGAGCCGCAGATGATTGGCATGCTGGTGAGCTACGCGTACACGGCAGAGGTGGTCATCTCCAAGGCTAACGTGCAGGCCCTCCTGGCCGCCGCCAACCTCCTGGACGTGATGGCAGTGCGCGAGGCCTGCTGCCGCTTCATGGAGCGCCAGATGGACGAGATGAACTGCGTGGGCATTCACTGTTTCGCCGAGGCACACTCCTGCCACGAGCTGGAGCACCGCAGCATGGAGTACATCCAGCAGCACTTCAGCACCGTCTGCCAGCAGGTGGGATGGTGGAGGCCTACACAGTTTGATAGAGTTTTTTTTGTTCTTTATCGATTCCTTGGTTTGTAGTCGTTGTGTGTTTACTTTACGTAAATGGACCCGAACCAACAGGAGGAGTTCCTGTCTCTGTGTGGTGACAAGCTGACGGAGATCATCTCTAGCGACCACCTGAACGTGCCAAAAGAGGAAACGGTGTTTGAGGCAGCAGTGCTCTGGCTAAACAAGACCACGTCTCGGAGGCAAAGCTTTGAGAAGGTGAGTGCACAGACTGATTTTGGCTGGGTTTCAGTCTGCTTCTCAAAATGACGAAAGATTTACAGTCTTTGAGAAACCTCTACCTCTTCTGTTTGGTAAATGTGTTTGCTTTCATGTGTTGGTATTATGATAAAATGACCCTTTCAAAATGTATTTGTTTTTCACATTGAGTGCAGCTTGAGCTAGAGGTTTGAGCCCACAGGAGAGCTGGGATGCCTAATTCACCTCGAAATGTCGGGGATTGAGATGCTAAGCTCTGAAATCCATCCAGATCAGGGGAGAGGGTGGGTCCTCTCGTAGGGGGGCACAGCTGTCCAAGCTGCCCAATCAAAGTTATTGTTGTTGCAGATAACTCGGACATTGTTCTCTGCTATGAATATGGGTCATGTTTCAGATTGGTTAGAACGGCATGTAGAAATGAAATTCTCAGATTCAAATTAGAGAGGAGAAAATGTTGACTCATTTTTATTTGTTAAACATTTTGAGTGCGTGAAATGTATATGTTTGCAAGGCATTTGATATGTTTAGGAATAGAAAATTATTTGTTTATCATTAAACATGCCTTTTTTTTTCAACATACCAATGACTATTCAATTATGTGTAAATATTCAAATTGCCCTTGTATGGAACAGGTGCTTGAACACATTCGCCTGCCCCTCGTAAGCCCTTACTACATCCATGATGTCATTGAGTCTCTGGACGTGGTGAAGGACTCCCTCAAGTGTCAGCGGCTCATCTCTGAGGCCAAGGACTACATGCTGCTGCAGGACCGGAGGGGAGAGCTCTACGGCCCCAGAGCTCGGCCACGCCGCTCTACAGGTACCGCTCCGCTCCCTCCGCTTTCATGAAGTCAACACAAATCCCTGCTTGTTAAATTGGCAACCGTAACATCAGAAATATTCCACACTACTCACAATCTCGTTTGATCTTATGGTTACGTACCTTTTTTCGAAGAGTGATCCTTGGACCTTTACACGTTCATATGGTTATACTGATATTATAATAAAAATGTTGATGATTAGGAGGAGAATGAGGAGAATACAGCATGAATTAGACTACCATACTGCCAGGTCAACATGTTTTAAAATATATGGTAGAAATGAGCATCTCTTTATATAAGGATCCCCAAGCTTGCGTACAAACCAATGGCTTGCGGTCATCTTTTTTCCCTTTAAAAAGGGGCACAAGACAGGGCTGCCCACTTTCCCCACTTTTATTTGCCATCGCAATCAAACCACTTGCCATAGCTCTACGAACCACATCAGCATTTCAAGGCATATTTAGAGGGGAAACTGAGCACAGGGTCTCACTGTATGCTGATGACTTGTTGATTTATGTTAGTCACCCAACTACTGTTGCATCCTCTATTGTGTCTATCCTGGAGGAGTTTGGAATGTTCTCTGGATATAAGCTCAATCTGCAGAAAAGTGAGTGTTTTAAACTCAACTCTCCAGCTCCTTCCAGCTTAGAACCGTCCTTTCCTTTTCGCCTTTCTGTAGATGGGTTCAAATATTTAGGAATTAATATTACCAAATCTTTCACTTCTCTCCATGCATCTAATTTAACAACATTAGTTAACCAAATGAAGGATGATTTTAAAAGATGGTCTGCTCTACCACTTACTTTGACGGGTCGTATAAATGTAGTGAAGATGACTGTGCTCCCAAAGTTTCTATATGTATTTCAATGTTTGCCTCTTTTTCTTACTAAATCATTTTTAAAACAATTAGTCAATCTGTGAACTCATTTATATGGGGCACCCAGAGTTAAGAGGACCCTTTTACAAAGGCAGCATTGTGTTGGCGGACTTGCTTTGCCCAGTTTTATCCACTACTACTGGGCTGCAAATATTCAAAAAATAGTCTGTTGGCTACACTCTCCTCATATAAGCTGGTGTGTTCTAGAGGAACAGTCATGCAAACAATCTAGCCTCAGGGCCTTAATTTACTCATCCTTACCTATAAGATCTCCCAGCTTCACCTCTCATCCTGTAGTACTCTCTACTCTAAAAATGTGGAACCAATTTCGCTCTCATTACAAATTCACAACTGCCTCAACCCTCGGCCCTATTCACAAAAAACATATTTTTCGTCCCTCTATTATGGATCTTGCATTTATGGAATGGTGGAGGAAGGGTATTTACTGTTTTTAAAGACCTTTATAGCTCTAAAACACTGGATAGCTATGATAATCTACAGAGATTGCATGACCTCCCAAGACAACAGTTTTTTCAATAGCTCCAAATTCGGCATTTTCTTAAGGCTAATTTCCCCTCCTTTCCCTCCCTGCCTGAGCAGGGACTCTGGGAAAACATCACTCTTTTAAAACCAGAAAAAGGAATTATTTCAGTGTTATATCAGAAATTGCTCTCTTTGGAAGACCACAACTTGGCCAAAATTCGGGCTGTTTGGGAGGAGGAGTTAGGAATGGAGTTGGGAGATTATTGGGACCATTCACTGGAAAGAGTTAACTCATCATCATCCTGTGCTCGCCTTTCACTCATTCAGTTTAAAGTGCTACACAGAGCTCATTATAGTAAGGCAAAAGTTGCGAAAATGTATCAGGGGGCTGATGCTAGCTGTAGCAGGTGTTCCTTTTCTCCTGCAAATCTTACCCATACGTTTTGGTCCTGCCCTTCTCTTGAAACATATTGGTCTGGAGTATTCAAAATGTTATCTGAGGCTCTTAGCATTACCATTGATCCAAATCCTTTAATCGCAATATTTGGTGTTCCTACAGATACAGTCACTAAAGCCCATTCGGATGTTATTGCATTCACTTCACTGCTTGCCTGCCGTAGAATTCTCCTTATGTGGAAATCCACCACTCCCCAAGTGCTTGTTGGCTAGAGGATGTCATGCTTTTTCTCAAACTAGAAAAAATTTAATTTACTCTTAGAGGGTCCATGAAGAATTTCTACCGGAGATGGCAGCCTATTTTTGATTATTTTAATAACTTAAAGGAATTGGAGACATGATCCAGTTGGTGTACACTGGCCTTTCACACGGTCTCTGAGAGCATGCAGTGCTCTCAATCGCCTATTCACATTCGGGATACATAGGGCCTAAGATATACGTATGTGTGTGTTTTTCTTTGTATTACTCTTATTACTGTGGGGGTTTACATGTATATTTATTATTTGTATTATTATTTGTATTATTGTTTTATTCTGTATTTATTTATTTTATTTTGTATTTTATTTGTACATTCATCATTCTAGTTCAGGGTATCGTTGGATGATGTTATTGCTGTTTTTTAAAAAAAAGAAAAAATATGGAGAATGTACCATTAATGCTTCCCATTTTTCGCTGTATACCACCAATTTCCTTCAATAAACAAATTTATAAAAAAGAAAAAAAAAGAAATGAGCATCTCTCTGGCACTCAACTGTTCCTGACAGGCACAGCTGAAGTGATCGTGACTGTTGGCGGAGAGGATGACAAGGTGGTTCTGCGAAGTGTGGAGAGCTTTGACCCCCTGACCAACCAGTGGAAGAGCCTTGCTTGTCTTCCATTTGCTGTCAGCAAACACGGTTTAGTTGTTTCAGGTGAGACACCTTGAACAGCTCTAAAATTGATGTTAGCAGGTTTACCAGGTCATGTCTAACCCTGAAGTTAGAGTTTTGAGTCTTGGGCCCTTGGTGGACACTTGTTTCTATGGTGATGGGGTTAGTTGTTTATGTCTGTGCAGCTGGTATTAAACATTTCTGAATACCAGCAGAAAACAAATATATTTGCGCATCTGTTTCAGGGTGTACAGTGCCACTTTAAAGTATGTGAACCCCTTGACCACTTAGGAGTTTTCTGTTGTTTTACCATGATTTTTCATTTTTTTCATCACCAATTTTCCATAGAAGGAATGTCAGGTTTATGTTTATCATTTGCATGTACTTTTTTTAGAGGGAATTGTTTGAGTAGCCAAAAGACTACATGAAACATGGAATTAGTCCATTTCAAAAGTAAGTGAACCCCCAGCTGAATTGATAAAGTCAAGCAGGTAACAGATTCAGTGAAACTTATTTGGGTGCTTAATTAGTCAATTGAGCAAACCGATCATCTGAGACATCCTTAGGGAAAGGTTTGGGCAACACAGATTAAAAGAGGGAGGAAACCAACCAAACTACTGTAGTGCCAAGGTGTACCCACACAGATCAACAATGCCGAAAGGAAACGAGATATCCGAGAACATCAGGGAGAAGGTTCTGACAGCCCATCAGTCTTGGGAAAGCTATAAGACCATCTCCAAAAGATTCCAGCTCCATCCATCCATCCAAGACAAATCATTTTGAAATGGAGGGCATTCAACATGACCGCATCTCTGCCTAGAAGTGGACGCCCATCAAGACCATCACCAAGAAGCACCAGAAGAAGAATAAATCAGGTAAAAGTCAAACCACACATCACCTCTAAAGAGTTTCAGACCTCTCTGGCAGCATCTGGGGTAAATGTACATGGGTCTACAATCAGACGAAAATTGAATAGACATGACATTCATGATCGGGTTGCTAGAAGGAAGCCTCTGCTCTCAAGAAAGAACAAAACTGCCCGTTTCAACTTTGCCCGAGAGCACTTGGATAAACCAAAGGCCTTCTGGAAGTCCCTTCTTTAAACAGATGAGTCCGAGATAGAATAATTTTGTCACGATCAAAACCAACAATTTTCGTCTGATTGTAGACCCATGTACATTTACCCCAGATGCTGCCAGAGAGGTCCGAAACTCTTTAGAGGTGATGTGTGGGTTGACTTTTACCTGATTTATTCTTCTTCTGGTGCTTCTTGGTGATGGTCTTGATGGGCGTCCACTTCTAGGCAGAGATGCGGTCATGTTGAATGCCCTCCATTTCAAAATTATTTGTCTTGGATGGATGGATGGAGCTGGAATCTTTTGGAGATGGTCTTATAGCTTTCCCAAGACTGATGGGCTGTCAGTACCTTCTTCCTGATGTTCTCGGATATCTCGTTTCCTCTCGGCATTGTTGATCTGTGTGGGTACACCTTGGCACTACAGTAGTTTGGTTGGTTTCCTCTCTCTTTTAATCTGTGTTGCCCAAACCTTTCCCTAAGGATGTCTCAGATGATCGGTTTGCTCAATTGACTAATTATTCACCCAAATAAGTTTCACTGAATCTGTGACCTGCTTGACTTTATCAATTCAGCTGGGGGTTCACTTACTTTTGAAATGGACTAATTCCATGTTTCATGTAGTTTTTCAGCTTCTCAAACAATTTCCTCTAAACAAGTACATGCAAATGATAAATATAAACCTGACATTTCATCTATGGAAAATTGGTGATAAAAAAATGAAAAATCATGGTAAAACAACAGAAAACGCTTAAGTGCTCAAGGGGTTCACATACTTTCAAGTGGCACTGTATATTTATGGTATGCTGTTATATGGAGATGACTTATAGACTTTGTCTGTGGGTCTTTGCTTGCCCTCTTGTCCACAGGTTCCATGTTATATCTGGCCGGTGGGGAGTTCCCAGATGGCTCAGCCAGCCGGGAGATGTGGCGCTATGACCCCTGCTTTGACTCCTGGCAGGAGATGGCCCCAATGAATGTAGCACGCTCCGAGCTGGGTGAGAATATTAGATGGGAACACTTTCATTTGTCTCCGTTTTATATGGTTGGTCTTTGGTTGAAAAAATTGCTCAGTGCTCAGAATAATCAGTTCTCCAGGCGAGGGTACCCTTTCGGAAACATTTTGTTGCCTCAGAAAGTGAACAAAATGGTGCATAAAAATAGTACAAATAAGTTTGGCTTCTTCAGGTGAATCTGTAACGTAGAAGGAAATCTTGCTCTTTGAAGTCTCTCTAAGTTTTAATCTTCATCAAGATCAATCAGTTTTTCATTAAGTGTTCATATATAGGCACTATACAGCTATTGCCATACATACGTTGGTATAGGAGTATCTACATCAGATATCATATGGAATCGTATAGGAGTATCTACATCAGATATCATATGGAATCGTTTAGGAGTATCTACATCAGATATCATATGGAATCGTATAGGAGTATCTACATCAGATATCATATGGAATCGTTTAGGAGTATCTACATCAGATATCATATGGAATCGTATAGGAGTATCTACATCAGATATCATATGGAATCGTATAGGAGTATCTACATCAGATATCATATGGAATGAAACAGTATCGCTCTGGTGATGATTTGATTTTTCCTGAACCCGTTGTCCCGTTCTTTCCCCCACAGGCCTAGTCATGTTGGATGGATATGTGTTTGCTGTGGGGGGCTGGGAGGGCCGCTCTCGCCTGGACACAGTGGAGTGCTACAATCCCCACACCAACAGCTGGCAGTTCATGGAGTCAGTCAAGATGGCGGTCACCAGCCCTGCTGTGGTAGCACTAGATGGTCTCCTCTATGTCACAGGTCATTGCCTTGCTTGCTAATGTGCTCTGAGCAACTCCCGACTCATTTGCTGAGATACTGCCTGATCTGATAAATACTTCAGGAGGTTTAGACTTTGTAGCTGATCTCAACTCCCTACAATTTTGTTTATCCAAAAATCCTTGAAAACAAACCATTACCATGCACCTAACATTTTGTATGGGTTCCTTCAACCAGGTGGAGCTGTTCTTGAGGATGGAGATGGCACAGATCTAGCACAGGCGTACAACCCAAAAACGTGCGGGTGGACAGAGGTAGCCCCCATGCAAATCGCTCGCTCTGGGTCTGCTGCCTGCACTCTGAAGGGCAAGGTCTTTGTTATCGGTAAATTGGACAACTGTGTAACTGTTTAATACGTTTCAATCAAATCTTTTACTAACTTTGTCATTCACTGTGGGATTTTTTTTGGGATGAAATTGGAGTAATACCATAAATTCCAGTAGGTTTACATGGCACCAGACTCAGAGCAGTAGAATCCATATTCATCTCCTTGTACTGTTCTTTGCACACAGGGGGCTGGCATGCTTCCACTGAGAACACAGACAAGGTGGAGTGTTATGATCCCAAGACCAACCAGTGGACCATGTGTGCTCCCATGAAGGAGCGGCGGTACCGGCCCGGTGTGGCCGTGGTTGACGGGAAGATTTACGTTCTGGGGGGAGAGGAGGGGTGGGATAGGTATGGCCACACATTCCTCACTCCAGAGTTCTTATACAGCAGAGTATTGGACCTTATCAAGGTTCCTGTTTGGTCTTTGGGCAAATTTTTGAATCCAAAGCTGCTCTCAGTTCAACAAACATGCTTGCATGTACAATAAGCTGCCTGGAAATGTAGCCAATGACACCATTATTTAAGATAAAATGTTAAGTGTGGATTAAAAATACAACGTGATTTTTAAATGAAGTATATTGATACACGAATCAGCAATTGATAGAAACAGCCGTTTGTTGCATCATCTTACTTCTGAACTGAGCTGCACATTGCTGACATCAGAGCTCCTCTGTCTGCCTGGCAGGTACCATGACACAATCGAGCGGTATTCTGAGGAAACAGACTGCTGGGAAATTGTAGGGGAGATGCCCACCAGTCGTAGCTGGCTAAGCTGTGTGTCCATGCAACTGAGGAAGGACACCCGAGGTGGCAGCTGTCCTGGGACTGCTGCTGAGACGGAGTTCCCGGACGTGGACTGAAGGCCTCGGGTTTGTGGTCATGCAGGGGCAAATTCTGGCAGCACTTCGCTTGCTGAGAAGAGCAAGATGACGACATGCTGTTCCACCGGAGTGACAGCCATCGATGTGTGTCGCAGTAAGAGGCACCCACTCCCTGTTGTTATACACGGGCGGTCGCTGAAACACTCAAATGAACCCTTCTGGAAGAGTCCATGCACACATGCCTTTTCAGGTGGAGCCATTCCATTATCAAAGGGTGAGTCGGAGGAACACACACAACCCATGTGTGCATATTCTGTTTTCTGTGGTTGTAGTCATCCCATTCTGCTCTGGAGTACAACGTGATATGAACATGGGCCCTTGGGGCTTGGATTTGTAGCGTCCATTTCTGTATTATTGTGACTTTTTTTCTGTAGTCTTTTGTGTAGTGTTTTTGTACAGTATTTTCTATCGTGATAATTTTGTATTTATGAGTTGCTTCAGTTAGTATATATGGTAAACTTTTCTTTATGGTCACGCCTGCTATTCATCAGCATAAAGGAGATGCCATGCCAATGGGTTCTTAAAATCACTGGAATATTAGTGCTTTAAGACAGTCAGGTTATTACCCTTGAGTTAAGGGTGTGTGTATATGAATCAGTTTTGTTTAATGTTCAAACCTCAAGAAATCTACCTGGAATATGTGTGCTAATAAATTCAATACTGAACAACATACAAGACATCATGAGCATGCTGTTTAGTTTAACACAAAATACTTTGTGATTACACATAACCAGAGACGTGGTAAGAATCACACTGAAAGTACGGTCATGAACAGAAGGTTTACTTTTAAACTCTTACAAAGAAATTAGTTCACAGGCTAAACAAAGCGGCATGGGCATGATCAAGGTTTCAGAAAGTGCAGCAGAGAAAGCTTATTTTAATTACAATTTAATAATTGAAATCTAAATGGAACTGCACTCACCAATGCTGTACTCTCTCACACACACACACTGTACTTGAGAGAGTGTAATGAGAGTCGACCTCTCGGAACAAACCAAGCTTTATAAGCATACAAAATTAGACACTCAAAGGAAACTAAATTTAAAAATCATAACTATTGTAGACAAACACCACTAAGAGTATATTCAAATAACCATTTTGCAACTTAAAGTACAAAAAAAGTCTCTCTGCCACGCACTGGAGACACATTGATCTCTTGATTTCACTCTGTAGGTCCTTCGAGGGATCCTAAATTAGCACTCGAAACAAAACATTGACAATAGAATCAGACCAGCAGTCTCTCAATGGCCATTTGCACGGACTGAATCTGGGGTTTCAGCTGTGAGCCCTCCTTAATTGTAACTGATGTGGCGATGACTGGTCGGGAGACTCCGCAGGCACGTCCCAGAGCCTGTTTAGAGCGCACAAACACGTACGGGACGTTCTTGTCCTCGCACAAAAGTGGCAGGTGAAGGATTATCTCCAGTGGTTCAGCATCTGCAGCCATCACAATAAACTCCGAAATGCCTCGGTTCAAGGTTTTGGTGGCTGTGGGGAGTGCAGAAGATTAATTCAGAGGATGCAGTTAGTGTGTCAAACAAACCTACGTTGTGTCTAAGTCGTAAAAACATTATTAACCGAAAAAAATGGTACCTTCGTTAGCCCCCTTTCGTAGCTGCTTGTAATTGGACGCTTGCTGTACAAGATCCAGTATAGTTTTGCTAAACGTTGCGTCAGCAAGCGGATAGGCTTTTGGATTCACCTCTGGTTCAGTCTATAATGCAATGAAAGTGTCAAAACGTCGACCAGATAATAATGAACAGTGCTACATGAGCTTGTGAAGAAAAAAATATTTTTAACAACAATCTTGTCAAAACAATGAAGGTACATAAACATGATTAAGCAATGCTGGTAGCACGTGGGTTGCAGTAAAAGTGTTGTAGCTATAGGTTAGCATGCTAGGGCTACCTGACTACTTCACTGCGAACGCTAGGTCAGCATAACACAACTTTAACTCTACATCAATAACCGTTTATGCCTAAGCTATGAATATAAGCTTGTCTTACTTGACAAAAATTTAACAAAATCCACAAACATACATGACTCAGCTAGTTAACGTTAGCTGGCTAACTTAGAAAATTATGCGTGGCTCACCATGTTCACGGATTCGAAGGTAAAGTTAACTTTATGTGATCCTCTCGGCGTGTGCTTCACGGAGGACACAAATTGATCTTAATTAGTAGAAAATATTCTAGATATAACGGGATAACTCCACTGACTGCTGTTCGGCGCACACAGGTATCATGCAGTACAGTTCCCGGCTACGTTTCAGAATCGTGAAATTGGTCTAGAGGCGTGTTCTAAACACTCATGTCATAATCCCGCGACGATTCATTGAAAATTCAAATTAAAAGTCCTGTTTTTACTGTCATCAATTCACAGTGTTGTCTGTGTTGCCAGACACTGATTCAAATAAACAAAACTTGGTTGAAATGTACTGGTTACCGTATCTTCCGTATCTTCATTATGAGTGTCTTTGAGGATTACTGTCATTCTACCTAGCATAATAACTTATGATAACATTTTATTAACATGGTTGAATTCAATATGGGCCATGTTTACATTCGCGGGAAGGAAGAAGTCATTCATCAATTCCTGAGCCTACATTTTGCAGGTATGGCTCTGTAGCTAAGTATCTAACAAGACAACTGTTGTTTAAAATGTCCCTGCAAATTGTGTGTCGATACACTAGACTAGAAAATATGTACATCAGTAGGTCTACAGCACAAAAGAGGAAAGAAACTACACACTAAGCCTTTAAACTGCCTGTACATTACACATAGTTTGTGCAACAACATCCAAGTTAGCTCTTGATACAACAAATAAATAATCATAATCAAGATCCGTTTTAGACTTGTTTTGTATTTGGATGAGAAAAATAATCCTTGAAGGTTTTTTTTGGAGACTCCTCAAATTCACCTTAATAAGTAAGCTAAGGTGAGTTAGCTTCTCTTAAAGGCACCCAGTGCAATTTTCGAAGCTTAAAAATAAACATTCAATTTCTAGTCCTTTTTACCTGTAGTAAGTTTCAATAACTCCAAACCATTACATATCGACATTCAAGGAGCAAAGATGAGACGTCGTTGTGTCGTGAGAACTGATAGAAAATTGTAAACCACAACAATCACTGCCATTTTCTTTATTTATTGGTGCCACCAATAAATAAAGCAGGATTCCAGTCAATGGAAAAATGGCCTCTCCCCACCGGCGATTGTTGTTGTTTACGATTTTCTATCAGTTCTCACCACACAACGACGTCTCATCTTTGCTCCTTGAATGTCGATATGTAATGGTATGGAGTTATTGAAACTTACTACGTGTAAAAAAGACTAGAAATTGAATGTTTATTTTTGGAGTCTCAAGCCTTGAAAGTTGCACTAGGTGCCTTTAATCCATTCATCTTTACTTTACACACACATCTGCTTTTAGGATGATGTCATCGAATAATGTTTTTTAACAATGGATATTCTCTTGACAGAGACATCATTTATAAAGGTACAGTAAAGTGTTTAAGAGATTTTTTTTTTTTTACACTGGAATGATCCCCACCCAGAAAATGGCAATGGCATTTTAGACACACACAAGTTTTTGATTCTTACATCTTCAAAATGTGCAGGTAAAGGGTCTAATAGTAGTCTAAATGAGTATGTGAGCACTACTACTATAGGCCCCTTCACTGTGAAGGAGCCTATAGTTAGTGCAGTAGTGGATTGACTGGATCTGAAGCAATGTGTTGGTTTAGCATGCTTTGGCTGTTAGTAGGCAAAATATTTTTGAAGCTGTGTATTATGTTTTAGTTAGGTGCTTAGTTAGTGTGAGACAGGCATTAGAAAGGGTAGGGTAGTCTAGTTCATACAAAAAAAATGGGGCCCTCTCAGGCTCACTGCCATATGATCTGGTATCTTCTTAATATATTACTCTAAATATATTAACCAATGAAATAGACATAATAGGTTAGATTGTGAAGCACTTACCTACTGCACTGTCATTTAGAGCCACTTTTCTAAGAACACTTTATTTTGAGGTGACTTGTGACCATCTTTGGCTCGGCCAGTCGGATTGGTTATGCCTGCCGCGAAGTCTGGGTAGGACGCCAGGTCAGCCATAACTGCCTTTTCCCATCGATTGAAGGAGAGAAACAATCATGAAAGGAATCCGACCTCTAAATCATCTCTCCGTAAGTTTAGCTCATATTACCAATGTTTTGTAGGTGAACATGTCTGTTCTTTCTGGTTGTTCCGGAAAGCTTTTGGTTCAATAAGAAATAAAAAAGCTAATCAGGTATGGCTACTCAGCTAGCTAACAAGAGTGAATTGAAAGTCGATAGCAAACCTTAGCCAGGCAGTTGTTAACGCAGGTAGGATAGCTATCTAGCTACCGGCCTGTACTTCAGACAGTCATCCTAGATTTGGCTATAATGTGTATGACTGAAGTTACTAGTTTCAGTGCTGTATGAGTTTCAATTTTGTGTGACTGAGTCTTGCTAGGTCCCTAATTCCCGAAATGTTGACATTAGCAAACGTGTTAGCAACAACGTTACCATAGCTAGCTAACGTGATAGTGCTAGTGAAGGTCATTGTTTTGATATAATACGTTCTTTCGTTTTACAGATACATTTGGCAGCCTCTCAGCCTTTTAAATTATTGCTGTATGTCATGAGAGCTACAACCTCACGATAGCTATTGGAAGCAGAACAGATAAATGCTCTCCTGGCTACTGTAGTTGGCAGCATTAACAGTAGTTCGGTGAATTGTCGCAGTGTAAGTTAAAAAAAAAAAACATTGGACTGGTTAAACTGAATAGTTTTGCCGTCTTTTTTTAAAACCTGTAACTCGTAATCGCACCTTTACATAAATCGCAGTTTGTTACCATCCAGCTGCTTGGTAAATCTGTTATCCCTATAACACCACGAAGGGATGCTCTATGTTGTGTCATGCGATTTACATGTACATCTGCCGTCGGTGTAGCTATGAAGCCAATGTGGGACAGTAGCTGCTTTAAGTGGAAAGTGTGTCCGATTTTTGTTAGCCTAGAGAAAGTTATTTTTGTCAGATGAAATTAGTAAGTCACCAACTTTTTCTAAGCAAAGGGGAATCTGTTACATATCGATAGGTATTTGTGGTAACTGTCGTTGAAACAGTTGGTGTTAACCATAATATGTTGAAAGAAATGTACTGTGATAAAAAAAAAAATCAAATAAAACATGCCCTTCTTAGCTGTGTTGTAAAGCCGCAAACGTCTGTCCTTATGTATGTGTGCCACTCTCTTTCCTCCCTGCCATTTCCTCTCTCTTGACAGCCAATTACAAGGTACAGTAATGGGTCATGTTAGGTCTTCCTAATTCACACTGCTGAAGCTATAGATAGCCACACTGTGTCTGGTGTCCTGTTCCACTTAGTGTTGCCCCTGTGCCTAAACCTTAAGAGCTAAGTTAGACAATCCCTGTCTCTAAGAGACCTCCTTTGCACTGAAAGTATTCCCTCACGATCTCTGTGGTTAGCTTATTGTTTTCCCATCCTCACAGAGACGATGTTATGTAGCTGCCAGAAGGAGCTCGCTGACTGAACCTTTGTCTGTGAACCCCCGCAATGCTCCTTCCAAGCCAGTCTTCCAGCCACAGGATATCCAGGTAGGCTTCTGGTCACCAGAAATCCTTTTCCATTGCAAGGCTGAATCATTCCTAGCACTAGAGTGGTAGTTACGCTGGATTTCAAACTGAATGTGATTTGTCATGGAACAATATCAGATTGTGCCCAGCACTGTTCCATAGCATCTTTATACTGTCTTCTTGGCATCCTTTCCTCAGGTGTCCAAACTTCCCAGTGGCCTGCTCATTGCCTCCTTAGAAAACTATTCTCCCGTTTCCAAGATCGGGGTGTTTGTAAAAGCTGGCAGCCGCTATGAGACACCAGACAACGTTGGGCTTACGCATGTGCTGCGATTAGCTGCAAACCTGGTAAGATCTGCAGACATATACACCATCTTTCATTTTCTCAAAAAGCATGGATTGACTGTTGTTCTTGTTGTGCAGACTACAAAAGGGGCATCTGCATTCAGGATATGTCGGGGTGTAGAGGCTGTGGGAGGCTCTCTCTGGTTAGTGTGCTCCGTCACTGTCCTCATATGACCTTTTGCCACTGGGCTTGTGCTGACTATTGAGTTATACGTCAGTTCTTAAACTAAATCTATTTTTTTATGTTGCAGTGTGACGTCATCAAGGGAGCACATGGTTTACTCTGCAGAATGCCTGAGAGATAACCTGTGAGTCTCGTTCAATTATTTTCATTTTCTGGGTGTGAGGAAAGGGAAAGAAACTCTAAACTGGTTTACAGCACTTTTTAGGCTTTTGTGGAAGTATTTAAAGTTAGTCCTGGATGGATATTTTGATTGCAAATGGGTAATCTTTGTTATGTTTCACTAGTTTTTATTCATGTTGTGAGAAGAATCCACTTTAATCCGCGTGGACACTAGAAATGCAATGGTACACAGTATATTGTTGAACCGTTCGGTATGCCCCCCACGGTTCAATACACAAATGTGAACCATGGTATTACGGTACGCCTGCCAGTGTCCTATCATTTTCAGAACTTACTTACACGAACATTGTACCTCCAGGTCAACAGAACATCTCAACACTCTGTATGAAAATAGGAGCTGGAGAAGAGGGGATAATGGCGAACACTAGCTAGACAGAGAAGCTAATTTGAAGAGGTACCGCATCTTTCAAATCCACTGTGTGGGAAAATCTTGGATTTCAGCATTCAATACAATGACAAGGATAAGTAGAGAAAACCTTTGCGGCGGTAGTAACGAAAGCAGTGGAGAACTTAAAGCCAGAGATTTGCATCCTTATTCGGTGGCTACTGACTAATTATTTCACCTGATGGAAAAATTAGACATATTACAATGTCCCCTCCTGCACATATTTAAGTAGTCAAGCTCTATGGAACATCACAGAGAGAAAACAAAAATGAATTGACTCAGACACCCTATCTAGCTCTCCACTTATGGTTGGACCTTCAGACCAAGTGAAGGCTACCTCACTGTAGTAGACAGAAACCAGGAACCAAACCCTAATCAGTCATGCTGCCATTTTTCTTCCATTTCTCTTGGGCCAAAATAAATAGTTTAAATAGTTTTGAAAAAAAATCTTGAATATAAAGATACTGAAACCGTTGCCCAAAACCGTGATGCATAGCGAACCATGGGCCCACTGTACCCTTGCATCCCTAGTGGTCACAAGGTGAAAATGTACCAACACAGTAAAAGTTTGCAAAATATTCCTGAGCCTGCATTAATGTTACAGCAAGAAATGTTTGGATTTGTTCTCATCTGTTGACCTGATATTTCTGGCAGTGACACAGTCTCGGAGTTCCTGTTCCACGTGATTGCTGGCCCTGAGTTTAGGCCATGGGAAGTATCAGACCTCACCACAAGAGTCAAGATTGATAAAGCCATGGCAAGCCAGTGTCCACAAATTGGTTAGTCTGTCAACAAGTCAAACCAGTGACATGGTTGTACCCATTTACATATGGGTATGATACATGCTCAGATCTCACTCTTTATTCCTGGATCCTAATAAGCGAGGATCTCTTTGTTCCTTGTGTTTTATTGTAGGTGTTGTTGAGAAGTTGCATGAAGCTGCGTACAAAAATGCCCTTTCCAACTCTCTGTATTGCCCAGACTACAGAGTGGGCAATGTCAGCTCTGATCAGGTGAAGGAAATGTTGTCCTTATTTAATTAGAAGCAGGGCTTTTTTAGAACACAAACTGTTGTAGAAATGATGTTGATAGGACAATGATACAATTGAAAGTGACAGTTTTTAATACTGAAGACCACATTTACTCAGTGTGTTTTTAAGTGTTGGATTTCTGTCAGCCTTTTTCCATTTTTAACAAACCTGACACATTAGAGACTTTAGAATAACATTGCAGTTTCTGACCTCAAAGTTGATTTTTTTTTTTTTTCCCCCTCCTAACTTCATATCATCTTGCCATGTTTCTATTTCCAAATCCAAGTTGATTTTATGTTTTAATGTTTATTTTCGATTCAGCTGCTTTCTTTTGTGGAGAATAATTACACCAGTGGAAGAATGGCCGTTGTTGGACTTGGTGAGTAACCGTTGTAAAGTAAGAAAAAAATAATCAGAAGATCTGATCAAGATTCAGAATTCATATATAAGTGTTGCATATGTATACCATACTTGATTTAAAAATGCTCAGTTCATTTCTCGGTTTTGCCTAAAAGTCAAATGTTTTTGTATTTGTGTAGGTTACCATAACTCTGGGTTGTGTATTGTTAATGTTCTTGTGGCAGGTGTGAAGCATTCCGTGCTGAAGCAGATGGGAGAGCAGTACCTGAGTATTGGTCGTGGTGCTGGAGTACCTGGGGCCAAAGCTGTGTACCGTGGAGGTAAGAGGGTTTGGGAATATCTGAATGAAGCGGGGTGTGCTTTTTGACTTTAAAAAGCTACTGCTTAAAGGCGGCTTCTTTGATAACCCATTGCACTTCAGTCATTGCACAGCAAAATTCTCTTCTTGTAACTGTCTGTCCAGTGTATCCACTAACAAAACTGTGGCTGTGCACTGCACTGTCCTGGCTCTGTAATGGAAACGATCAGAGTGGCTCAGACCGAGCATTACACTATTCTAGAGAATCAACTCATTACTTTAGGAGCAGGGAAGGAAGGGGTGTCATTTTATTGGAACAGAAAAAGTGAATGTTTTTTTTTTGTCAGATTAGAATGTTAAGTGTGTGCTCTGCATGTTCAGTTGTGTTGTAGGCACAGAATATAGAAACACACTCATGTTTTAAGAGTGCAGACCCCCTCTAAGCACTTATAAGATGTCCCAGGCTTAGACAAACTTAAGGGATCATTTGCCATCAAGCCCTGTGCAAACCTACTGTCACACAAAGTCAATATCTGATGCTTCTAGATCAGGGGTTTTCAACAGGGGGTCCGCGGCCCCCTGGTGGGCCGCGGCGTTATTGCAGGGGGTCCGCGATTTAAAAATATATATATATATATATATATATTATTATTATTATTATTTGCTTTGATATTTCAGAACATTTCCAGATTACTCTTGAAAATGTCTGAAATAAGAAAAATATGTGTAAAATATTATAAAGGTGATTCACGCTGACAGAATGTAGCCTTGCACCTATCCAGTCTATGGTAGCCTGTGCTTTGCTGATGTTAATGCATTGCGTTTGTAACGTCACGCCATACCGGATAATTCATAACGTACAGTCTCGCGGGCAAAGTTGACAAACATCTGCAGTTAAGCATAGTCTACGAGTACTTTTGAAGTTTAATCGAAAAAGTAAAACTTTTGGTGAATGACTGAAGTTATCTACTGTCCTTAGCTAACATTTCGTTCTACCGTGGGGTTTGCTGGTCTGAAGCACCAATGGATCGGTGTTTAGTGAGGAGAGAGACAGGCTGCCAGGTCAAAGGTACACCTTCACAGGATACAGGGAAACAAAGTCAACAAAGAAAAAGAAAAAACAATGAGGAATACATCAAATACGGATTTACAGTAATGATAGCCACAGCAGGAGAGGAGGTACCACCTTGTTTCGTGTGTTCAACATTACCGTCAACTGAAGCTATGAAGCCGTCGAAACTATTGCGGCATATGGAGACGCATTACGTTTTCTTGAATGCCAAGCTTATTGAGAACATGCAACAGATGTTGCGTGATTTTCATATGACTTAAGTTCTGGATAAGTTGCCAGACCGAATTTCCAGAGCTTGCTGCAAAAGCAATGAGGTGTATTTTGCAAACTTTCAAACTACCTGTGTGGTAGCATTTTTTTTTGTGTTCTTGAAGAATAAGTACAGGGCAAGAGAATGATATGAGACTGTCGCTGTCTACCATTTGGCCATGAATAGACAGTCTGTGTGGACTTCACCATGCCCAGATATTACACTGACAGGTCTCCCCTCTCCCCACACATGCACGAACGAACGCACACACGCACGCGCGCAGGGACATCAGTGGGCCGCGTATTACTTTCTAGTCAGAATGGTGGTCCCTGGGACAAAACCAGTTGAAAACCCCTGTTCTAGATGATTGAGGGTTCTCGGACATATGCTAATTTTGAAAAGGATATACTCACACTATTGAGCCCTATGTCTGGCCCTCTCCTCTGAGCCTCTACAGCCTTATGGATGGATTGATGTACGGATGGATGATGTTTAAGCTAACTGGCGAGTCTTCCCTGGTAGGTGAGCTGCGAATGCAGAGTTCTGATGGGCTGGTGCATGCTCTGGTGGCCAGTGAGGCGGCAGTGACTGGCTCAGCGGACGCCAATGCCTTCACCGTGCTGCAGAGGGTTTTGGGAGCAGGCCCTCATGTCAAGAGGGGTGCCAACATCAGCAGCAAACTCAGCCAAGGCATCGCCAAGGCCACCACAGAGCCATTTGATGTGAGTGGCCGTGTAGATTAAGCTGTTGTGGTTTGAGGGTGTTAAAGTAAAAATCATACAATGTGTGTTGTGTTGTGTGTGTGCTGGATTACAGTCAGATTGTATCAATTACGTCTTTGAGCTCCTATTCATTCTGGTTAAGAAGAGACCACCTAAGAAGCTGTAGAAACCAGTGGTAGTAGTGATGCTGATGATGATCTTTTTTGTAGGCCACAGCCTTCAGTTCCACGTACTCAGACTCTGGACTGTTTGGGATTTACACTGTCTCACAATTTGATGCCGCTGGAGAGGTGGGTACTGCTCTATTGCTGTAAATAAGCTGACATGACATGCAGTCAGCATGCTGGTGCTTAGTCCATGTATACACGAGGTTAGTCCTAAGCACTAACTGACATCAGCTGGTTCAGCCCAAGGGTGGGGCAAGGCTATGACATGTATGTGTTTTCCCACCTCTGAGTAAAACCTGTTCATCCAGAGCCACTTTAGAAAATAGAGGAGAACGGAGCTATGTCCTCACATCTCTCCCTTATGGGCCCCCTTCAGGTGATCAGAGCTGCCTTGGCTCAGGTGACCGCTGTTGCTGACGGAGGGCTTTCGGCAGAGGACCTTGACAGGGCAAAGTAAGACCACAGCTGAGCTCACCCCCATAGACATGTACTGTACACTTGTGTGGCGGGAACGTCAGGCCTCATTTCAACACAAAATGCCAGACCTACATGGAGTTCTTCAGGGAAGGACCTACGTACATACACTATGTTTCACAAAGGAATACAACAGCAACAAAAATATCAACCTCCTACAAAAGCACATTTAAAAGAATGTCTTCTCCCACAGTGCACTGACATAGTGTCCAGTGTACATACTGTATACACATTTTTCAAATGTTTTATTTCCCTATAGGAACCAGATGAAGGCAGAGTCCCTCATGTCCTTAGAAGCCTCAGAAGGCCTCTTGGAGGAGGTGGGAGCACAGCTATTGGCCAGTGGAGCTTATAGCAGCCCTGAGGCAGTGCTGCAGAGTATCGACTCGATCACCTCCAGTGATGTTGTGAACGTGAGTGTTCCCACCATGCATAAATTGAAATAATCATTAGTACATCATCAATTCAGGTAAATACATGTCATAGAAAGGGTTAATTGGATTGACTATGCAAGCGTGTAGATCTGTCAGTCAATATGTGAAGGTGAAGTATTATCTTATTGTTAAGATTTAATTAAATAAATATGCCCTGTTCATTTTGGTTGAGCAATTTATTGTTTTGATCACAGGTTTTGTTTTATTTATTCCTGCAGGCTGCAAAGAAATTTGTGTCCGGCAAGAAAACCATGGCCAGCAGTGGACATCTGGTGAACACACCATTTGTGGATGAGTTGTGAGAGGTCGCCTGTATTTAATGATAAAACAAAGGCAGCCATTGCCTTGCTGCAGAAAAAAATGCAATAGAAATGGTTCTTAAAAAACATAATGACTGCCAACTGCATTTGACAATGTTTGTCACTAGCAACTCATAGTTTTTGTTTTACAGTGTTTGTGCAAATCACCACAGGAAGGGACAAGTGTCTTTCATAGTATATCTGATGTAAATTCATTAAATGAGATGAGATCTCGGTTACAGTGTTTCTTTCTTCATATAATGCAGCACTATATATAAATAAATAATAATTTAAAAAGACTCAATATTTCTGCTCTCTGGGGAAGCAAAGCCAAAAAACTAAATACATGAAGTGTTCTCTGTGACGCCTTTGAAATTGTTCAGCTTACCTATGTAACTCGACACACCGAAATCGTTTCAGTCCGTTTCTAAGCGTCCCCCATGTCCTCACCTAAAAAAAAAGGTTCCCAACCCCTGCGCGTTGTGGGGGAAAGGGGGGGTCATTAACCTCTCATGCAATCAGTTATCTTTCCAAATATCTGTATGTAACATTTCACAAACGTTGTTTGTATGTACATTCAACGCAAACACATCACAAACATACCATTATTTCGGACGATAAAGATATACACTAACATCAGTAAGAAGGCTAAGAAGAGGGAGGAGGGTGAAGATACACGATAGGTAAAGATATGCCAACCGGACCCGTTTATTCGTCATCTCCACTGTTGATCTGAAAGGTGAAGAATAAGTAAACGTCAGTGTATATTTAGTCATGTTGTCACTTCACAAAAATTGGCTAATTTAACCAAGGTTTATAAAGTTATCTTTAAGATTCTGAAACTATTGTATATATAGTAATTAATAAATAGTTGTCTAATAATAAACATTAAACATTGATTAGATGAATTAGTAACCTTAGGAATTCAGCATAGCTTTGAAATGAAATGTAATGTTGGAGCGCCCTCTACAGGACGTAGTAGTGCTTGCTGAAGCGCACGCGCAATTTAACTTTGAATAGAGATGACAAGCAGAAACTCAGACAAGATGGTTTAAAAATTCATGGTGACAACCTTTTGTGTGTTAAAAGTTAACGTCTTTACTGAACACATTCATTGAACCGAATGTTTTTATTTGTTTTTATGATTTGTGCTAGTTGAGTGCTAACTTGATAGCGTAACCAGCTAGCTACACCGAGCTACAGCGGACCTGCTGGAGATAAGATGTTTGTCTGAATACTTGGAAGATTAAAATGAAGATATGTCATTGTGGATTCATCTACAATGAATTTCGAATACATGGGTTTCTATTTTCAAACATTGAAGGCTGCACACGCAAATCCGAGGCAGAAAGCCATCTACCCTAATACAAATGAATACAGAAAGCCCAGTTTAAATGTATTGTTTATTACTTATTTAGCCTACCGATCCCTTTCCTCGAGAATTTAAAAGAGATAGAACTTTATTCGATAATTACATTATTAATTAATGTATTAACTATTTATTAAATACTTAATACATATAATTTATAAAATAGGAAGTTAAAGATAACTACATTTATACAATTATAATTAAGAAAATAGGTTATAATAGAGTTAAATAACAAACAAACAGGAATTAATAAAGCATTTGATTTCATTTAATGTTTGATATTGAAATTAAATTGAAGTATTTTGATTAATTGTTTTTATTTTATTTTTTTACTTGAGCCTTGTATGTAAATACTTATTTGTCACTTATTTAAAAGTTCAAACCCTGTTTGTTGTGATTGACTGCGCACCTGAAATCACCTAGACATCTTCTGATGGCCCAGATCTCAGATTGTATGTAAACAAGTGTTACACTAACTCCACTCGGTTGCTGCTGTCTCTAAATAAGCTAACAATTAAGTAAAAAGCAGATACAAAACGTAATTTTGCAGAGAAGTCGTGCTGTTTTCCTCCTACATGCTGCAGGCTTCTTTCCAGGGAGAATCAATTAATAATTTGTACCGAGCTGTCAGCGCAAGAGAAAAAAGTTATCCAACTGATATTGGGATAGGCTACCTGGTCGTAACCCGTATGGTTATAACACACTGTTTGACACGAATAGGCTACAACTACTATTCTTGCAGCTGGGTTACGCAAAACTACTAAGCACTGTTAAAATAAAACACAAAATTATGCTATTGCAGACTAAAGTGGCCAGTATTGTGTAGTGCCCCCCAATGGCTATCTGAGTAGGCAAAGCTACTCAACACGTTCTCATTCCCAACTCGTCAGAATTTGCAGCTTGGTCAGTCGGAAAAGCGTCAAAAACCGAAGCAATATTTCATTGCGTCCTATCAGGCGTCATTTTTAGACTTGCAAGGATGTTTCATTGATTCCTATTACACCGAAGCCGTCAAGTTCTCTAGTGTCTCAGAATACCAAAATATCTGTAATAACTTGTGTTCTGCTTCATGAAATACTGTTTTTCTGTTATATTCTTACAACGTAACATTGATGTATCTTTAGAAATGCAATCATAACATGTTTATTGTACGTCGTTTGACTTCACGAAGTATGTTCACGAGGAACAAAAATTCTCATTCACTTTAAATGGGGTGACGTCATCAGTTCCATTTTACCAAAATATGTGTAATTACTTGTGTTCTGCTTCATGAAAAACTGTTTAGTTGTTATATTCTTACAATTTAACATTGATTTCTCGTCAAAACTGCAATCATAACACGTTTATTTTACCCATAGTCTTTGAATGGGGTGACGTCATCAGTGGTTGTCCGTTTTGCGCCCCCCCCACAGTACCCATAACGCTGGTTTTAGTAAGCTATGTATTTTTTAAATAACCATTTCTTGCTCAATTTTCATCCTATTTTTAAACAGTTTGGTTTGTTATAAAGGTCAGACATGTAGTTATGACAGGACATACCTATGAATAATTGTGCTATTTTCTAAAGAATTATAGCCACGTTTATAACAAACCAAACCATTTTTAAATCCATTGAATAATTGGGCAAGTTACGGTTATTTAAAAAGTACATACCACTACCAACACAATGTTATGGGTGGGCGAGCTCATATACGTCTTAAGACATCTAGCCCTTATATCCATGGTTGTTGCAACAGAGCTGTGTTTTTTTTCTGAATAAAAGGCGCAATAGCGTTTACATTTCTCACCCAAGTCGTTTTTATATTCAGAGTTTTATGATCTACATGCATTTATTATTATGACTTTGAGGATTAACAATACACAAGAAGCATGTTATGTTGTCCTGTTACAGTTTTCCCCCCGAGAGGTTATATTTATATTGATATTGATATACGCACATAAAAGCATTATAATATCAACCCCTTCGTCATACGAATGATTCCTTCACTGACCAAGGCTGTTAAACCATTGACTTCAATTCAATTAATTTATATAGTGCAAAAACAATCAAATTGACTCCTTAGAAGTGGTAATAGGGGAGGGGAAACATTGCAGAAAAATGGTAAAACCATTGCTGATATTCACCTCCAGGAACCTGAAGCAGCTGAACTTTTCCACTTTAGATTAGTTGATGTGTAGTGGTGCATGCTCCACCTCCTGCCATCTCCTAAAGAATCATCCCCTTAGTCTTGCTGATGTTGAGAGTGCAGATCGGTGCCAACAACAGCTCCTGCCTTTCTCACCAGCCTGTCAAGTCGCCCTGCATCCCTCTTCTTTATGCTGCCTCCCCAGCACACCACAGCATAGAAAAGGACGCTGGCAACAACAGACTTGTTAAACATGCGCAGGAGTTTGTTGCAGACATTGAAGGACCTCAGCCTCCTCAGAAAGTAGAGTCGGCTCTGGCCTTTCTTGTAGATGGCATTTGTGTTAGCTGACCAGTCCAGTTTATTGTCCAGATGAACTCCTAAGTACTTGTAGGTGCTGACCACCTCCACACTGACACCCTCTATGGAGACTGGTAGCAGAGGAGGCTGAGACCTCCTAAAATCTACCACCATCTCCTTGGTCTTGGAGGTGTTCAGCAGCAGGTGGTTATGCCTACACCACTGCACAAAGTTGTCCACCAGGCTCCTGTACTCAGCCTCCTGTCCATCCCTGATACACCCCACAACAGCAGAGTCATCAGAGAACTTCTGTATGTTGCACGACTCTGTGTTGTAAGTGAAGTCTGAAGTGTACAGGGTGAACAGCACTGGTGAGAGCACAGTCCCCTGTGGAGCGCCGGTGCTGCACACACAGTCTCAGATACGCAGTCTTTCAGCCTGACAAACTGCGGCCTCTCCGTCAGGTAGTTCGTGACCCAGGATACAAGGTGAGCGTTCACAGCCATCTGCACGAGCTTGTCACTCAGACAGAGGGGCTGGATGGTGTTGAAGGCACTGGAGAAATCAAAGAACATGATTCTCACAGCACCCTTTCCCTTGTCCAGATGAGTGTGTGCTCTGTGCATCAGGTAGATGATGGCATCTTCCACGCCTACCTTCTCCTGGTAGGCAAACTGCAGCGGGTCAAGTACATGGCGTACCTGGGGTCTGATGATGTGCAGTAGCAGTCGTTCCATGGTCTTGCAGATGTGTGATGTTGTGGCGACTGGCCTGTAGTCATTCAGCTCCCTGGGGTGTGGCTTTTTTGGAACAGGGATGAGGCAGGATGTTTTCCAGAGAGCAGGGACCTTCCCCTGTTGGAGGCTCAGCTCATTTGCGACATTGCTTCAAAAAACCAACCATCACAAGGCCCAGATGACATTTCAGGTAGGGGTTGTGCTGACCAGATAGCAGGGGTCTTCACTGACATCTTTAACCTCTCCCTCAGCCTGTCTGTACTTCCCACCTGCTTCACACCATCGTTCCTGTACCTAAGAGCACTAAGGTCACCTGCATGAGTGACTATCGCCCGGTAATACTGACCTCTGTCATCATGAAGTGCTTTGAGCAGCTAGTCAAATCATGAATTTGCTCCTCACTGCCCCCCACCCTTGACCCTATGCAGTTTGCATACCAGTCCAACAGGTCTTCAGATTATGCCATCTCGCTGACTGCACACACCGCTCTCCCACCTGGACAAAAGGAATACGTATGTGTGGATGCTGTTTATTGACTACAGTTCAGCATTCATCACCATCATCCCCTCCAGACTCATCTCCAAGCTTGTGGACCTGGGACTTAACATCTCCCTATGCAAGTGGATCTTCGACTTCCTGACGGGGAGGCCACAGGTGGTGAGAGCGGGTGACCGTATCTCAGCCACAGTGATCACCAACACAGGCACCACCCAAGGCTGTGTGCTCAGCCCCCTCCTGTTGTACATGTTCACACATGATGTTGTTCACCCATGACGTGCGGCAACGCACCGTTCCAATCTCATCGTTAGGTTTGCTACACAACCATTGTGAGTCAGCCTACAGAGGGGAGGTTTATACCCTGACAACATGGTTTCAGGATAATAACCTCACTCTCAACATCAGCAAGACTAAGGGGATGATTATGTTCTTTAGGAGATGGCAGGAGGTGGAGCATGCACCACTACACATCAACGGTTCTGCAGTGGAGAAGGTCAGCTGCTTCAGGTTCCTCGGGGTGAACATCAGCGATGACCTCACCTGGTCTACTCATACTGACACGGTTGTCAAAGCGGCCCCGGAAACGCCTATTCTTCCTGAGGAGACTGAAGAAGTTTGGCATGAACCCAATCCTCACCAACTTCTACAGAAGCACAATAGAGAGCATCCTGACTGGCTGCATCACAGTGTGGTATGGGAGCTGCACAGCCAAGGACCGCAAGGCCCTTCGTAGTGTGGTCAGGTCTGCAGAGTCCATCATCGGAAGGGAGCTCCCAGCCCTGCAGGACACCTACCACACACGATGCCTCAGGAAAGCTGGCAGGATCTTAAAGGACTGCTACCATCCAGCCTTCAGACTTTTTACCCCGCTGCCTTCTGGAGGTGGTACCGTAGCATCCTGTCTCGCACACGCAGACTGGAGAACGTTTTTTATCCAAAGGCCATCAGGCTGCTAAATGGACATTGATTCACCACCGCCACTTTTGCACTCGTCACTTTACATGCAATGTCACTGTCACTTTCATACTACTGTTTGCACTACACTACATTTTCTGTCACTTACAACTTACTGTTTGCACTAGCAGTAATACCATATCAGAAATATTGCATCTGTAACTCCCTCAGTATGTTTGTAGGTTAGTATAGGTTAATTAGGTTAGCATAGTCTATTATATGTGTATTATATGTTATATGTATATATAGTGTAGTATTATATGTATAGGCTGTTATATGTATGTTTGTTAGTATTGTATTATATGTTGGTTGTTATATGTTATATGCATACTGCATGGTATATTTATATTGTATATTTAGTATGGTTATTTAGGTGATTTTATGTTTATAACCTGTAAACTATGTTCAGAGTACTTGTACAGAGTGTACGTCATGTTTTTGTTCTGTCATACTATGTTATTATGTTATGTTATGTTATGGTAGACTCTTAGACGGTGCCTTGTCTTAAGAATTTCAGTGCCCTGTCTGAACCTGTGTCATTTTGTGCATCTGACAAATAAAATACTTGTAACTTGTAAGAAGAAAGACTGGTAGTTTGATGTAGAAAATCTCTTGAAAGAGACTGGACAGTACCAACTAAAAAATAGAATGTACACTTGGCTCTAAGCATGGCTCAATGAAAGGGAGGCCACACATAGGTTGCAAATGATAAGAAAATATATTGAAGAATGGATCAGGAACGTAAAGAACGTCAGTATAGTGAAGCATAAAACGAAAGTGTAGCGCCAAGTCAATGCCTAGGGATGTCATGCAAAACGGATAATAAAAACCAAATGCTGATGA
Source organism: Sprattus sprattus (assembly GCF_963457725.1). Lineage (NCBI taxonomy): Eukaryota > Metazoa > Chordata > Actinopteri > Clupeiformes > Clupeidae > Sprattus > Sprattus sprattus. The sequence continues at coordinate 10,159,827 of NC_137916.1, read as the reverse complement.
AGAGGAAGGGAGACAGGCACAGCAGAGAGAACAAGGCCCCGTTCGGATAGTCTTTTTTTTCTAAGGTTTGTGTTTGAGAGTTTATAAGAATGTGTACCTTCCAGCTGGACAATTACTGAAGTCACAAGGCTAAAGCAACACCGGAGTCGCTCAAAAATAGTAAAGTGAATGTTCTAGAATGGCCCAGTCAAAGTCCTGATCAAAATCCTACTGACAATCTGCAGCAATTCAGTCCAGAAACACCATCCCACTGCCTTTGATGATCTATATTAATTGTACTAAAGAATGGGAAAAAAAACACTGCAGAACAGTGTGAAAGGCTGGTCATTTGTCACTTCAGAACTGTTATTACAGTTAAGGGGTTCTCGATCAAGTATTAATGTGTAGGGGTTGAATACTTATGCAAGCAGAACATTTGAGTTTTTAATGGATTTATTTTTTAATTTTAGTCGACAAATAACTTATTAAGCCTTAAGAAATATACAAGAGCATGTTCAAATTGTTTGGGAAAATATGTGTACCAGAAAATGGTGATGACGTTCAGATGGGTTGAATATTGGCAAGGCACTGTAGGTAAAGATAATATTAGTGTAGGGGTCATCAGTTTGGTATTTTTCCCCTTCCGATGGATCATTGATGCCTGGAACAGCCTTTCCGCATGTTCCACAATGGATCAACAGAATGTCACACAGCTGATGAGAAACTCTGTAATTGTGTTGCGGAACCACTTTGAAAGTCACACACTTTAAGATGGTATTTTCTACCTATATGTGATGGCCTTCTCTATATAGAATGCACATGTTTGCATTTCATACATCTCTTAGAACAAACAGTGCACTGTCATTAAAGAAAGGTATATGGCTTGGCTTTGGGATTCCAGTTGAGAGGGCTGGCATTCATTGTAAAGTGACCATCTGCAAAGAAACTTGATACTTACATAGAAATGCCTGTTCTACAAGAAATGTTGAATGGACTAATAATTGTTCTAACTTGCTTATTACAGGTGTCATTATTTATTTGATCTGGTCATGTGATCAATGGAAGACAGACTGGCCATTTTTAAACCAAATCAATCGCTTAACTCTGAAATTTAAGTTTGTCTCACTTATATTGTTATAATAATAATAATAATAATAATACAAAAATAAGATTCCTTTTTTTAATGAATGGTCTTGCAAATATACAGCCGCGGAAAAAATTAAGAGACCACTTCAAAATTATCAGTTTTTCTGGTTTTACTATTTATTGGTATGTTTTAAAGTAAAATGTACATTTTTGTTTTATTCTATAACCTACTGGCAACATTCCTACCAAATTTCAAATAAAAATATTGTCATTTAGATAATTTATTTGCAGAAAAATGACAATGGGTCAAAATAGCAAAAAAGATGCAGTGTCTTCAGATCTCGAATAATGCAAAGAAAACAAGCTCATATTCATTTTTAAACTACACAATACTAATGCTTACACTTAGGAAGAGTTCAGAAATCAATATTTGGTGGAATAACCTTGATTTAAAATCACAACTTTCACTTGTCTTGGCATGCTCTCCACCAGTCTTTCACATTGCCGTTGGGTGACTTTATGCTACTCCTGGCGCAAGATTTCAAGCAGCTCGGCTTCTTTTCATGGCTTGTGACCATCCATCTTCCTCTTGATCACATTTCAGAGGTTTTTTATGGGATTCAGGTCTCGAAATTGGGCTGGCCATGACAGGGTCCTGATCTGGTGGTACTCCATCCACACCTTTACTGGCCTGGCTGTGTGGCATGGAGCATTGCCCTGCTGGAAAAAACACTTCTCAGAGTTGGGGAACATTGTCAGAGCAAAAGGAAGCAAGTTTTTCTTCCGGGACAACGTTGTACTTTGCCTGGCTGAGGTTTGTAAAAGACCATAAGGATTGAAAAAGCGGACTGGAGGTTCTTCTAAGTTCGTCTTCTCTGATGAGTCTGATTTCACAGTAGGTGCAAGACTCTCTGGCTTGTAGGCCTCTCCAGGTCTCCGTCTAACCATCAGACGACCATGTGTTGGGCAAAGCTGAAAATTGGACTCATCAGAGAAGACGAACTAGAAGACCCTCCAGTCCGCTTTTTTCAATCCTTATGGTCTTTTACAAACCTCAGCCAGGCAAAGTACAACGTTGTCCCGGAAGAAAAACTTGCTTCCTTTTGCTCTGACAATGTTCCCCAACTCTGAGAAATGTTTTTTCCAGCAGGGCAATGCTCCATGCCACACAGCCAGGCCAGTAAAGGTGTGGATGGAGTATCACCAGATCAGGACCCTGTCATGGCCAGCCCAATTTCGAGACCTGAATCCCATAAAAAACCTCTGATATGTGATCAAGAGGAAGATGGATGGTCACAAGCCATGAAAAGAAGCCGAGCTGCTTGAATTCTTGCGCCAGGAGTAGCATAAAGTCACCCAACGGCAATGTGAAAGACTGGTGGAGAGCATGCCAAGACACATGAAAGTTGTGATTTTAAATCAAGGTTATTCCACCAAATATTGATTTCTGAACTCTTCCTAAGTGTAAGCATTAGTATTGTGTAGTTTAAAAATGAATATGAGCTTGTTTTCTTTGCATTATTCGAGATCTGAAGACACTGCATCTTTTTTGCTATTTTGACCAATTGTCATTTTTCTGCAAATAAATGATCTAAATGACAATATTTGTATTTGAAATTTGGTAGGAATGTTGCCAGTAGGTTATAGAATAAAACAAAAATGTACATTTTACTTTAACACATACCAATAAATAGTAAAACCAGAGAAACTGATAATTTTGAAGTGGTCTCTTAATTTTTTCCGCGGCTGTATTCTTATTTTTAAAGCTTTCGTATTCCCAAAAGTAGGCATATTTCAGTCCTGCAGGTGGCGGTAATGCAGTAAGAGTGCAAGCTACCCATGAACTCAACAGAAGAAGAAGACTGGAATTAAGCGGGAGTTTAAATCGAGTACGTTTTTTTCTTATTGTGCTTGAAGGTATGTCTTTGGCTTTGATTTTGTGAAGTACGAAATATTAATCACTTATTTCGAATACTTTGCGTATGCTTTCACCGGTCACGAATTATCCGAATCATCAAATATATGTGCGTCAGCTCCGCAGCTTAGTAACTCTCGTTAGCTATGACAGAATGCAACTTTGTATGTCAGCGATAAATCGCCTAAACAAATTAACGTTAGCTAACATTTTAGCCACTTATCTGAATGCTGATGACATACGTGCTTTAAATCATTTTGCCTTTTAATGTTGGCGTATTGGATTGTACCTGGTCTGTAACGTGTTATTTGATGAACCTGCAGTATTCCGTAGTCTTTAGAGGGGATTTATAATTTCCTTAGGTGGTGACGTTAACATAAGTGAACGCAAAAGTGTGTAGCTAACGTTAGTAATGGTTGTATAGCTACAAATTGGGTGCTAGTGTGGCAAATAAAGTTGTTTGTTTATGAATTCATTCATAATGGCAGGACAACATTCGAACAGGAATGGGGTCACAAGACGGATTTCACGACTTGGAAGAGTCCCTTAAGGCTTTGGTTCAATTTATCGATAGCAGTCATGCCGAGCAAGGAATGAAAGGTATACGAGGTAAAGCACAACAGCTGTATGATCACCACATCGACACAGAAAAGACCACAACCCAGCTCCTAAACAGTAAGTTAAAACACTCGTTGCATCTCATAGCTTTTGTTTTCGGTAGTTCAACACAACATTTCCTAATTCTAACACTATTCCATATTTTGACCATGTTAAGGCCTTACCCAGTCGGAGGAAAGAGTTGGACAAACGCTTCTGGATCTGGAGAGCCATAGAAATAAGAAAACGGAGGAACTAGAAATGCTTCAGCATGAAATCCAAAAGAAGCAAACCCAAAGCATGAATCTGGAGTCAGAGTCAGAGTAAGCTACACCTTCTTCTTCAGCCTGTATATGCTCCCACTGGGTGACATTATTAGAAAGCATAAGATCTCTTTTCACCTCTATGCCGATGATTCGCAGCTGTACTTGCCCTTAAAATCTAGGGACTTCATCCAATCTCTCCTGGTCTGTCTTGAAGACATCAGAAACTGGATGGCTAACAACTTCCTCCAGCTAAATGGTGACAAGACTGAAGTCATAATTTTTGGTCCCTCCAAGGCAAGACACACTGCACTGTCAAACTTAGGTCACCTCACGCCTCTTGTCAAACCCCATGCCAGAAACCTTGGTGTCATCCTGGACTCTGAACTCTGTCTTGACAAACAGATCAGCACTGTAGTCAAAAATAGTTTTTACCAGCTCAGAGTGATCTCCCGCCTCAAATCCTTCCTATCCCACAACGACCTAGAGATAGTTATCCATGCCTTTATTTCATCACGGCTGGATTATTGCAATTCCCTCTACCTTGGCCTCCCCAAATCCTCACTCAGACGTCTGCAGCTGGTCCAAAATGCAGCTGCGCGTCTTTTAACTGGCACCAGGAGGCACGAGCATATCACACCCATTCTGACCTCCTTGCACTGGCTCCCAGTTATTTTTAGGATCCAATTTAAAATTGTTTTATTTGTTTATAAGGCACTCAATGGGCTGGCCCCGGCCTATATCACTGAGCTTGTTCAGCCCCACTCTGCCCAAAGGTCCCTCAGATCCTCTAACAAAGGGCTTCTGTATGTGCCACACTCACGGCTCAAGCAGAGAGGTGATAGAGCCTTTGCCATTGCTGCTTCACGTCTGTGGAACCAGCTCCCCCTGGACATTAGATCCGCCCCCTCCATTTCTGCCTTCAAATCTAGGCTAAAAACCCACCTCTACTCCCTGGCCTTCCTTGCCCCTTGACCTTTTAGCCTACCTCCTGTTCATGTCTGTGTGGTATGCCCTGGAAATGAATGTTCCCCCTGTTGTATTATTATGACCTCTATGTATTGTTGTGTTGTTGTATTTTATTCACTTTTTATCTTTATTTATTATTATTATTATTATTGTTATTTTTAATTATTATTTGAATTATTTGTATCTTATTGTACAGCACTTTGGTCAGTGTATGCTGTGTGTAAATGTGCTCTATAAATAAAACTAACTTACTTCTTCTATCAAGTAGAACATAATATATATGATGCTATGGTGTATTTGGGACATTCGGGAGAACTGGGTCATGTTCTGGCTAAAAAGTTTTGAATACACAGGAGTGGTACATTAAGGAGGTTTTCAGTTGCTTACTATGGGCCATATGAGCTCTATGTGCTAATCTCTAGAAACTGCTTGTATTGAAGCAGGTAGCATTGTGTAGTGCGTTTGTGTCCTCCTTATGGTAGAGCCACTTCAAACTCTCTGGCAGGTTCCTGCAGAGGGAGCTAGCGCGCTTGCGTGAGTCGGAGCAGGAGATGCAGGCCCTGCAGCAGGAGGTGGATGAGGACACCACAGAAGTTATCCCCTCTGCCATGTGAGGAACTTGAATATTCTCTTATTCCCTTTGGCTGAACTAATGTTGAATAAATTATGTACACTGTCCCTGATTTTCGTGGTTTGCTCTTTGCTGTTTATTTATGATGATTCCAAAGATGACCAATCATCAGTTAATTCCATTGACTGTATATAGAGGTGGCTCCATGCCCTTCTGTTCTATTGAAATGTAGCCAATTCCCTCTGCCATGTTGCCAAATTTGGAGCCAGTGTTTGCTTAGTAGAGTTGGCGTTAAACTTACAGCAACTTGTTTCAGTTGAAAAATAGGAACTATGCACAGAGATAACGGCATCTGGCTAAATTGTTCTTCACCCACACACTATGTTTATAAAAATCTAGGTGTACAGAGACACAATGTTAATGCTGCAATGTTTGATTATCGGAACGTCTCAACATATCATCCACGCTAGGATTATTATCTGGAGTCCTCTCCAGAATAGCTGCTTTACATGATGAGGGGAGATGCTTTTATACAGCTCTACAGTGTCAATTTTGTTTGTCTTGTCTTGTCTTGCAGATACCTTGCTCAGCTCTACTACAAGGTCACTAAGATCAAGCTGGAGATGGATGCGGATCCAAAAATTCTAAAAGGAGGTAGTATCAGATTGCCTCGTATAACCAGACCCAAGTGTACTTTGTGAATAGATATGGTCTGGTCACGCTCCATTGGGGTTAGGGTCTGGCCACGCTCCATTAGGGTTTGTCTCCAGTCCTTGCATCCTAGCGACCGTAGACTTTCATTTTAAAACCATTGGACCAGTCTTTAACCAATCGCCATTGACCAATATGGGATTACTGAACTCTAACTTTGCCACTAATATAGCAAGCTGGTATATAAGCCTTGTCCCCAATCATGTTGGCGGTAAACAAGCAGTGTTTTTGCCCTTGATGAATACATTTACCCTTACTTGCTCCAGCTTTAATTATTTGATTTTTGCTAGTGTTGCTACAATTTTTGTTTCGCTTCATCTAGCTTTACATTTCAAACAAACATTTCACTTCGTCATCGTATTTAGCCATCCCCACTGGTCGCTGATTGGAAGCCAGTCAGAATGGCCCATTGCAAACAGATTATATATATAGACTATATATTTCCAGACTGTAATCAAAGCGAAAACTGAGCTGTGAGGAATAGGTAATCGGAGCCAGGTTTAGTGTCAGTATCGTCCATTAAGTTGTTTAGAAGTCTTACTTTGTATTTATAAAAAACATATTCTCCATTCTTTTTTTCACAAGTTGTGTCTTGTTTTTTCTTCAGTTCACTATGGGAAAGACCTGGTTACCCCAATCAACATCGACACCTCCCAGCTCTCACCATGTGCTGTCAGTGATCAACTATGGGATTTTGTCAGCACAGAATGGAACTAATTTTGTCTGAACTTTGTCGTCTCTGATCTGTCTGTTGTGTCCATTGTGTCCTTTTTCTTTGTTTTCAATGTGAAATAAATGTCACAAAAGGTGTACTTCATTGTCATGCTATTGTATTTGTCCACTAGGTGTCAGTGCACCTCGCCTTTCTCCATTTTTCAATTGCCAACTGGGGAAGGAATCTTGAAATAATTTTTATGTGACAAATTCTGTAGCATGCTGATGGTTTCCATCATGTATAAGTTAATATAATAAACATTAATAGTGCATCATATATTTCCTTTACTTATTTAATGGTTTCAAAAATAAAATACCATGAACTAAAAACCTTCCACTGAATTTTTTTGGTAATTCTGTGATTTTGAATATTGAAGGCATGCTATCGCTTGTCATGCACTGAGGTAAAGATAAACAGCATTGTAAAGTATTGAGCAAAATTTTATTTTACATATATTACATGATAATACATAACTTAAAAGTAAACCTCTCATCGTTCTGTCAAAAAAAACTACACGTAACACATAGATACACATTATAAAATATGCATTTCATCTCTTAACATTCTGTACAGTATGTTTAAATACAGAGTTACTTCCATACAAAGTATTGATTCCGTTGTGGGCAGTTACGTTGTTGCTCCCCATAATTTGTATTGTTTAAGATATGATATTTTTATTGGGCTGTGCTTAATGAGGAGTATTGCAGAAGACTTTGGGAAACCTTGGGGGTGCTTCTGGTGTCTATGACAACTTATTCCACAAAACCAGTAAGGCCCTGAAAAGCCACATGGATCTGTTTAGTCGTTTGTGCCTGCTCTTGCCAGGCACATGTTTCGGAGCCATCCAGAACCCCATGCAAAGGGTGGAGGCCACAAGAACTTGATTTGTTGCCAGGCAGCCCAGAGACCATTGGTAAGAAAATGAAAAGCTTGGAAACCTGTTATTTTCTTAAGTGTGCATCTCTCTGTTTCTGGTAGAGTATATTGTTTCTGAGGGGAAACCAAGTGCTGCACAGCCTTGGGATAGGATCTCCGCATAAAGAAAGTCTGCCTACTCGGGCACCTAATGAACATCATGAAACTTGAGAGATATAACGCTGAACTGGGTATCCTGGATTACAATGTGTGAGTGCGCTACATTGCATGATACAACACCTTGAAGTTGTTTGTTTTCCATTATTTGCCCTAAGATGCTCTCAGTCTTAACACCCCATTTTTACTGTGCAAGAGAGTTTATTCATAGGGATGGTCAACCCGGTGCTTAACAGAGTTGTCTGAGAGCTAGTGAGGTGGTGCCATTAAGTGCCTTTCAGAGTAGTTCCATGCACCAGGTCCTATGAGTTCCAGCACTTCATCATGCTATGAACAGTATTTTTCCAGCTTCTAACGTGTTCAACTCTTGGACATCCTGGGGTAGATGGCTTTGATAGTTGAAGGGGTGAAGTTCCCTGAGGAGACAGTGTTCTCCACTCCCTCCAGCCGGTGGGAGGGTAACTCCGTCTTGCTGGTGCTACACTCCAGGAAGGGCAGGCCGATCTTCTTCACCTGCCCGTCTTTGGTGAGGAGGCAGTGGCTGCAGAGCAGCCTTATGATGGCCCGACGCATGTCCTTGCTGGTGAGTGTGTAGATGATGGGGTTTAGCAAGGAGTTGAACATGGCAATGCCCAGGAAATAGTCCGCGCGAAAGAGCACCTGGCAGCTTTTTGCTGGGCAGCTGAAGTCCAGGATGAGAAGCACAAATAGTGGCAGCCAGCAGGCGATGAAGACTCCCAGCACGATGGTGACGGTCTTCAGCAGGGCCAGGTACTTCTGGGATTTGCGTGCCAGACCCTTGCGCTGAGGTCCGGAACCCAGACGTTGCGTGTTGGATTTGACGATGCGGAAGATGCGCATGTACAGCACCACGATGGACATCAGCACAGCACTGAAGACGGTGACACAGAATAGGATGTAGCTCTTAGCGTACAGCGGCAGGACCGTGGAGCAGTGGTCCAGGCGGCCCATGCAGTTCCAGCCCATGATGGGGAGAACCCCCAGAAGCACTGAGAGCACCCAGCTGGCCCCGATCAAGGCGAACATGCGCCCTCTCTTTGCCCCCTGGTAAGGCTTCATCCTCACCATGGTGACGTGCCGCTCGATGGCGATGGCCAGTAGGCTGATGACCGAAGCGGCCAGCGTGATAAACACTCCGCCTTCCCTCAGGAACCACTGTAATGGGGTCATCTTCAGCGTGTTGGCTCCAGACGTGATTATGTTAACCATGTAGGTGAAGCCTGCCAACAGGTCGGACAGTGTCAGGTTGCCCAGCAGGTAGTACATGGGTAGATGGAATTTTTTGTTCTTCCAGATAGCCACCAGCACCACAGCGTTTTCCAGCACTATGAGCAAACAGATGATGAGGAAAATGATGGCCTCTGGTTTAAGTCCATCTCTGTACTTGTTCTCCTTGAGCTTTCCCGTATAGTTGTAATGTGTCACCAGAGCTACATTGCTGTGGTATTCGTGGAACATGAGGTAGCCAGCTGTAGAAACCACTGTTGGCGATGTGGCAGAATGTGATGATTCCTCCATCTTTTGTCCAAGAGATTTTACTTCACGAGAAAAAAAAAAGTCCCGTTGAAAACTCCTGTCACCACTTAGTTCTTATGATTATCATAGCTTTCTTTCAGCTATAAAAGTGAAAATGTAATTTGATAAATAACGTTATATCCTTTATTAGAAAAAAAAGAGGCCTCGATAAATCCTTGAATCGCTGGTTCAAACTGGGTGTTTGGTGAGTCAAGAAAATGCTGCTGATTTTGGAAACTTCCTTTCAGCTTCAGTCTCAGCTGTGCTATATCAACTCCGCCACAAGAGGCTGTCCTGAAAAATACGAAAAGCCGTCAGTGAACACCGTGCGTAAGAACGCCAACATCCTCCACCCTTCAAATTTAAACGGATTGTTGTAATATTTCGAATGATGGGGAAACCCACAAAATGTATTATTATGTATTATCAGTTACATATGTACTATGTTTGCGGTTATGTTTCCCTTTGTTTCATATATAACATAACTGTATGGTTTTGTTTATGTGTTGTTAGGCAGTTAAAACGGTGTAACCCGGCGCTCTAAACTAGTATGCTATTTATCGATACATTAGCCTATTACTCTAATCATAACGCTAAGACGTTTCTAGGAAGGACATTCGTTTTTACCACTCTACTGAAAGCAATATCACACTAACGAAGTGACTAAAAATCTGATCGATAAATCCTAAATTTACTTAGGATCCAATCAGCAGCAATACAAAGCCAACTGACTTTATTTTACTGTACTAAACAATTTGAACAGTTTAATTGTCTACATATTTCCCATCTCACTAAGTCTTGCTAAAATTTGCATATTCCACATAGCCTTCATTAAGAGAAAACAAACTGAGCAACTTACCTTCAACAATCAGAGTGCTTTCTAAGGTTTAGTCAGAGAAAACTATATGCGTATGTTCAGTCCTTGGTCCCAAAATAGAGAGTAACGCAACTTTATCTCTTACAAGCAATTTCGACAAGGACATGAGCCGACGAGAAGTGGGCTGGCCTCTCTAACATTCGTTGTTTTCGATGTTTGGCTGTTCAAGCTGCGCTGAAGAGTTGGGTCACTCCCACCGTGTGTGACCACCAGACGAATGACCTTCGGTTGCTATTATGATCATTTGAAATAATGAAGATTTGTCCACAAATAATGAAGATTTGTCCAAAAGTCCATCAAAGTATCCTGGGGGGTGTTTTAGTTCATAGTAGGCTATGCCTTCACAGACTCTTCAGTGATATTGTTAACGTGGCTCATCACAGGCCTTAACAGTGCACCTGAAAGGCATTTAAAATTATATCTTGTGCTTTTGGAGAGACACGTTTGTATCCTTCTTCCATCTTAAAGAACATTTTCGGCTGCCACCCAATAACTTTTAAAGACATTTACAACTCAGGCACTGGTGGCAAAGACTGCAAAAATCATTAAAAGACCTTATGAAAATAAAGCAATATATCTGTAACTAAATGACGGCTTCTAACCCCCCAAAGAGACTGCTTCTACCATATACAGTACAAAAAAACTGTACTACTGTAAAAGAGATTTACTGATTCAACTTAACAGTCAAGTAATTATGATGCTTTGACTGATTAAAGTAATGTTAACCTGTAGTGTCAAGTTTATTACACCTAAATAAATATGTTGATACAACTTACTGTGTCAAATCATTTAATTTCAAAATGAGTATTGGGAACTGAAAAAGACATTGGTTGAGCTCTATCAAGTTAGTACTAGTGTGCATCAAGTTGGCTCAAGATAAAAGACCTTCCAACATACATAACAAGACACTTGCTTAAATGTCAGTTAGAATATGAAAACATACTTCAAACATTACTCAAATGTCCATTCTGTTCTTAGTTGCTCTACAACACAAAATAACAATTAGTCTCTCACAAACACATTTCGTCCAAATAGAGCAAGTCAGAACATAAAAACATAAAATAAACTGGTGTGACCCACAGAAGGGTTACACATTTTGTCTTCCCTTAATACATTGTGCGATGGACAAATGGCAAAAACTGAGCAAATCATTTTTCAGAGTATGGACCCTGGGAGTGCATGAGTCCAACCCAATTAACACGAAGAAGCGCTGGATCACCTCAAAGGTGTATTTTGGATAGACAAGGATCAGCATGTTCAGCTGGCCCATCAACCATTGGGTACATCATCCAGGTGATGTTAGGTTCACAAAAGCGTTGGGTACATAATCCAGGTGACGTATGACAACCTTGTCCTCGATCACAAGGGTGACATCTTTGTAACAAGCTGGAAGGGGTTCCTTCACATCTTCAACGACTAAAAGGATTCTGTTTACCATTACCCTTGATGACGTCCTCTTCAGGATCCAGGATCCAGGATCCATTCACATACACAAAGGACACATGAAATGACAATTTTAACCCAGCACATATGATGCATAAATACAGTGTTTTATTGAGCTAATTTTAGCTACTTTAGCTACTTATAGTACTGTGGTTTAATCTACAGTAGCCTAATGCATCATATTCTAGAAAATCATCATATGTTTGCAGCATCACTGTGCCGAGCATGTTTCTCTAAAAAGTCAATTAGTAACATGTAGTGGAGTAAAAACTACAATATTTGCCTCTGAGATGAAGTGCAGTAGAGGTTTGAAGTTGTGGATAGGTAATATTTAGTTTTAATATTTAGTTAAGATTTATATAACTGAAGGCTTGGTTTAAACCCACACTACGCATCCCAGCATGCCTCCTTCTGACTCTGTCAAAGTATTTTTTATACTATTTCAAATTTGTGCTGTCTAAAAATTATTTTTCTTCCTTGTCCATGTTGTACATAAGATGGAGGCTCTTGAAGGTCCACTTTAAAATTGGAATTACGTAAGAATGAGTGTGCGTTGTGATTGGTTGGCTGACTTTCTGTTTTCTTTAAACAGGAAGCTCTGTCATTGTGCCTTGAAGGGAGAGGGATATCCTTCAGAAACACCTATGAGGTCACTTTGGGCTGTGCTGGACACAAGACTGCGTGTCCCTACTCAACAGGGGTACACACTGTCCTCAGTCCTAGACACTGTTACCACACCCTCGGAAAACATTATTCACACACAGCTCTTCAAATAAGACATTTACCCAGCAACAAAACATCAACAACAACAACAATGCAATGCAAATAGTGCTGTTTTACCATGTATAGGACCAGTGAGGTGTTTTCATACTTTTCTTCTTTGTAGCTGTATGCTGTGGAGTTTCCTGAAAGGTCAAGACACTGGTGGTTAAATTTGGCTCTGTCACAGGCATACCAGAACTCTATGAGGTGCTTGCCCCTGTTAGGGGACCTCCATCCAGGGTCAGACTGTTTGTTCCTTAATGTGTCATCAGGTCTTCTCCAGTTGGTAGCAAAGTTGCACATGGTAGCCAGAGATTTGACCCCCGTCATGTGCCCCAATGCCCACACACTGACTTACCTTAGGGGGATGTGCTACTCCACGGGAAAGCAAGTTTAGCCAGAGGGTTGGTGCCCTCCCACACACACACACACACACTCACACATACACACACACAATCCCACTGGAACGGTTTGACATGGACTCAGCATGACTGATTAACATACAAAGACCCCCCTGAAAGCTCAACTGAGCACCTTTAGAGTCAAATCAGATTCTGTCAACTCACCTCCACTATTCTTGCTGTTACATAGTGTTCAGTGCCTCTAAGTGTATACCAGCCTTTTGTATGTGTGTGTGTGTGTGTGTGTGTGTGTGTGTGTGTGTGTGTGTGTGTGTGTGTGTGTACCAGCCTTTTGTATGTGTGTGTGTGTGTGTGTGTGTGTGTGTACCAGCCTTTTTTTGTGTGTGTGTGTATACCAGCCTTTTGTGTGTGTGTTATTTTTGGAGATTTACTCCTGTGATGCAAAAGCTTTCAAACACAGGAAGTTGTAACACTTCTCTGCACTGATCTGATTTAGGATCCATGCAAGTGTCGTTTACAGAGGTGAAGTCAGTAAGCCTGTGCCCTCAACACTCTTGTTTATTTACAGTGGTAAACGTGGTAAACGTGTAGAGTCAAACCAATAATAGATCCCTGATATATCCAGCTGGACTGAGGTTAAAACCTCAAACCTCTGAATCAAAAAGAGGTTTTTATATGTACTGAAGCAGTAAACTTGCATTTAAACTTCAAAAAGTGCAGAAGTTGCAAAAAGACACATTTAAATGAAAGGATGGTAATTGACAATGGAACTCATTTGATTTTGTTTACAAAGCAAAGCATGATGAATTATTCTGTCAAATCTTTGTTAATGTCTACATAAATCTCAGGTTGTAAATCTTGGTCTGTATGACTGCTTTGCAGGGTGTTTGAAGTCCTTCAGTGTGATAGTTGAGACTGAAAATGTCTGTCATACTTAATGTTTCCGAAAATTCATATGCATGGGAAACGTGTTTTTTCTTTTTACTGCAAATTTTTTCCTTACCAAACGTTAACATAATAAGACTTTTATTTGAAATGAAACTCTCCAAACACCAGTAGTCCAAATGTTGTAAACGGCTAAGCAAGGAACCCACCTGCCTGTGTTTTGTGAGGTCATGGGGAAAAGCTTTGACCTTTTCCCTCCTAGCCAAATTCTCCAGCATCACCTGTCCACTCTGCCCATTGTAAATCCTGTCACTTCAGTCCCAAATAACTCCTTCATGTGCTGAGACGGTTCAGTGGTCACAGCTCTGTGTGCGTGCCTTGCTAATGAGGAATACTAGGCCAAGTGTAGGCGTTGTAAGCAGTGTGTGGCTGTACCTCTTAGTCTGGATTTTCTTTAGTTTCATGTCCAAAGAATGAGCTAAAGCTAAAGAATGACTTCATATGAAAGGGGGAAATATGGAACTCTTGAATGTGTTTTTCTTCCATTACTTATATGGAATGTTGTGGTTTAATTGAAGCAAACTGGAACCATTTCAAACTGCCCAGACATGCCTTTATTGTCCTTTTGTGATGCCACCTTAATAATGCAGTCACTTGGTAAACAGCTTCTGGCAAGGATTGCCAGTGAAACACCACAGGACAATCAGGGCTATCACAAACTCTTACCATGATGGACAGGTTGATTTGTTTGCCTGATTCTCGTTTCAATGTCTTCTGAAAGGTGAAATCCATTTCCCTTCAGGACAACAATTCTTCACAAAACTTACATAATCCCTGTATTGAGCAAGTTTTCTCTGGTTTCCACTTGAAGTTATGTTCTGAAAATCACTGGAGGGCTTTTAAAAGACCACAAATTCTTTCAAGCACTCTTTATAATATTGAATGTAGCTGTGATCGAGGCCACTTTCCCGTATTTCTGTTAGTGAGGAAGTTTTGCATTTATACAAAGGCCAGACGATCTTTACAGGAAGATGCAGAGCAATAAAACAGAGATTAAAGCGGCATGTATGTGTTGATTTCACTGAGTGAAACAAACATTGCTATGTTAATCAGTCCTCATGTCAGAGTTTCCCTCTTTTGTAGAAAAAGAGAGAGAAGAAGGGAGCACGGTTCAAGACTGGCCAATTGGATTGGATGTTTTTTCAGTCAGTGGGGAATTCTGCTACAAATAAACACAGGAAGAGGCTGCCATTTGGGACCATTCTGATTACACATAAACCCGGCATATGTATAAAGCCGTTTGTCCACAGCAATACAAACATCCTCATCTCCCATAAACTTCTCAACAAATTCTCATTCTCTTTCTTTCCCTCCCTTTCTCTCCCTCTGTCATTCCAATGGAAGCACACAGTGGCATGATCTCTGCTTGCTATTAAACCCTGTTTTCTTTTTTTATTTCCTTTTCTGTCCTTTTCTATGGCATGAACACATGTACCATAACTGAAGTTGAATAAAGTTCCTTTCCATATACAAACACTGTGCAGAGGAAAACAGTTCCATCTGATGCTTTTCTCTGTAAGCCCACAATAACAATGCTAAGTAAACTAAGTACACTCACACCAGTGAACCACAGTGCAGACAGGTCACAGAGAAGGAGGCAATCTAGCGCAGATAACAGGAGACCTTTGCTTTTTTCTGTCTGTGCTGGCTCAGATCTAAGCTCTTCATTGCAGTGTTAGCTCTTCTCCACAGGGTGAGAATTACCGAAGCTACACTCTCTCATTCAATAGTCCTCACCAATCCCTCAATCTCCAACTCACACTTAACCATTTGCTATCACCCCGTACTACCCCACACCAGCACCCTCCACATGTATGCACTCACACACTCAAGCACTCTCTCTCTTACACACACACACACACACACACACACACACACACACAGACACACACACACACAGACACACACACACACAGACACACACACACACACACACACACACACACACACACACACACTCACACACACACACACACACACACACATACACACACACACACACACACACACACACACACTCACACACACACACTTTTGTGGGAGTCATGGCGGAGAAGGTCAGTTTAGAACGAGGGCCATTCCTTCCCAGATGTCTGAACTTCTTGAGGCCTGTGGTCAGCCCTCACCACAACCACACAGTCTTTCTTCCACTCGGCGCTTGGCTTATAACTCAGTGCATAATCCTCTGTGTCACTTCTGGATGACCTAAGATGGTCTGGTCGGGGCTGTTCCTCGCCGCACAATTTCCATCCGCCACCCGCCTGTGCACATGAGGCCGGTGGATTTCTGAAAGGTTGTTTTGTTCAAGGGGGCTTTGCCTGAGTGGAGGTTTTGGGATGAGTTCATCTTGAATAAGAAGGGATGAAAGAAAAGCCTCTGACCCGCATTTCTTTTGCAAGAGTGGAGAAAGGCGTGAGGCATGGCAGAAAGAGAGTGGCCGTGTGGTCCTAAAAGAGACAGATTCACACACTTCATGAATGGTGCGGCGCTAACTGAGGCCCTTCTTCAGTTATCTGTGGGGACTGCGTAGGAAGTGAAGCCCATCATGACACTGCACCCTTGTTGAGAGGCTGAGGGACGTTTACTGATGTTGACTCATCCTCATGGAGGAAAACCAGACTCGGAGGTTGTCTTCAGCTCCCTCACCAGCATGTGTTTTTCCCCTGCCAGAGTCAGATCAAGGAGCATGAAAACCTGATGATGCAGTGTTTGCTCCTCAGTAAGGGGGCTACTTTTGTTCTTGCTACAGTCTCTCTGTCTCTGCCACAGTGACATCAAGATTGGGTTTGGTTGGAATGGCAGAATACTGTTTCCCAACACATGAATAGAAAGCTGTAATGGCTTTGTAATTTGGAATGGAGTGTTGTAGTAGCAGGTCACTATCAGTGTGGATTCAGTGAGCACACTGTCTCCCACATCAGATTCTCAAAAATACATGTTAGTCAAAGTCCTGACAATAACACACACACCTAACATGTACTGTGTTCAAAATCACTATTGGTTATCTATGTAATTGATCCCCACAGGCCCTGTGCACAGAGTAGAGGACTCAGAGACAAACTTCGACTACTTCAGACAGGCTGTTAAACGGTTGTGTTTTCATCGTTCAAAGGCCATGTTTATGCCTACATGTAAACTTACAGAACTCACCGTAATATTTTGGGAAATAACAAATTTGCCTTCAGGGTCAAACAACCTCAATGAAGGGCAGTGTTTCTTTCTTAAAACTGCATCCCTGCTTAACATGTGCCATACATAGAATTTAGCTCCACTGACCGCAGATGCAACAGAAAGCCTCCAATTACCAGGATGCTTTGTGAGTGAGGTTAACCTGCAGCAGGGAAAGCAGCCTGTGTCAGCTGAGCAGGATTTTACTATTTGGTTCCAAAAATCACCCGGAGAAGACTGTGCACGCTCA
>NC_137916.1:10105146-10137646 GCF_963457725.1 Sprattus sprattus | reverse complement strand
TGCATAATAGTGTCGGGGGAATGGGCAGCTGGAAGAAGAGGGTTTCTGTAGGTAGATCTGGTATAAAGTCTGCAGCAATATCCCACAGTGGAGAAAGTCTAGTGAAGTAATAGATGTTTAAACCCTGGCTTAGATTAAGTTCCATCTGAAGTGTACTTCAGACCAAAACTTCTGCATTGTTAGGAGAAAATGTCCCCTTCCTCCTGTGTATAGTTGGGGGAAAGATATATTTTACTTTTATAATTGTATTAATTTTTACACTTATGAATATATGTTATTTCATAGTTATATTTATAAGTGGGACCAGATGGGCCTGTTTGATGTGAAAACAACAAAAACACACAGAATTCATAGCTAATAAGCTGCTAATAAGTTTTACGTACAGAAACTATGAGTTGGTTGGTTACATTTAGTTCTTAAATATACTATGTAAATGGTGAATTTTGTGTTGAATAGTCTATCACCTGATATGACTTGTTTATGAATCTTTCAGGGATTTAGTGCATGTATGTGTATGATCGGGTGGTACTTAATCAAACATCACATATGCTGCCTCTCTTCAAGAGAGCAAGAGTGCATGCTCAGCATTGGCCTTTGCAGGCAACAGCAAACAAAAAACAAACAAAACAAAAAAAAATGTGTTAACCAGAAACACCAAACTGGGGTGGGGTGGGGCAGCACTTGCTGAAATGCGCTGCTAGGATAGGAAATGGTGTGTGTGTGTGTAAAAAGAAAACACACACAGAGGGGCTGCATCACAGCTTTGTTTCACTATAGCTGCTAGCCTTCAAATACCAAGTAAGTACCAGTAAGTAAAAGGGTAGGGCAAGTTTTGCTGCGGGGAAATGTAGAAGTCAGCTAGTTTGTTGTCATTCGTTTTTACATTTTGCAAAATGTGTGAGCTCATGTTTGCATGCATGCTCATGACTCCAGTCCACAGGCCTGTGTGCTTCATGGTGCTGACTGAGGCATCCCCCCTGATCTGCTGGGGCAAGGCTACAGTGGTCAGATGCTATCTCCTCTGACCCCCTGATGGTAACACTAAGCATCGCTATTGTTATCCAGTCTCTCCTTTCCTGCCCGATATCTGATTTGTGTCCTTGTTTTTTATCTGCGTTTGATTGTGCGTCTCCAGGACCCCTCCCTCTCTCCCTCCCTCCTCCAAGGCCATTTCCCTTAGTTCTCCACACGCCAGAGAGACACTTTTCTCTGTGCCCTTTTCCCCATCACAAGAAAAATTAGATTTTTGTTGTTTTGTTGTTTGTTTGTTATTTGTGCTCTAATTTCCCTGTTGGTATTAATTATTAGGTTAAAATATTATTAGGTGCAAGATGAATAAACTCCTCCTTTACCATGCTGCAGCAAGTCTTGGTTTGTAATATCACCTTTTTTCCCCTGATCAGGAGCACCAACAGAGACCACTGTCAGTAGACGTCAGTTTTCTCAATTGGCTTTTAGACCTGTGTAGATTTTGTGGTAGAAAAGTAAGATGCAATAAAAATGAATATAAATACTGGACCGTAGGAGGCAGTCTGTGGTGTGAGAGGAAACTGGCGTGACATCATTCATCAGTGTAAGGGTGTGTTAACCCTGTTCCCATGATTTCATACGCTAAGCTTCTGACAGCCCAATTTACAGTCATCAAATTTTCAATTTGTCATGTTTGGCGAATACTAATTTTGTCAGATGCCAGAATGTCACCATTGTACACTGTTGTAAAATGTCTGTTTGTCCGATGATTATTTAGACACTGGGATCTCATGTTTTAGTGTGTTCACTATACCAAAGTAAACTGTCTGCACATCGACGTAAACACACCACCAGAATATACTGTCCTGGTTATGTGGTGAACTGCTTGATGAAAACTATTTGGGTGGTGTGAAGACCAAGCCCTGTCACATCTCTTCAGTGTTGTCCGCCATCAAGCCTAGTGGAGGAGCCCAGTATGATCACACATGAAACCAAACATAGTGGAGGAGCCCAGTATGATCACACATGAAACCAAACATAGTGGAGGAGCCCAGTATGATGACACATGAAACCAAACATAGTGTAGGAGACCGGTATGATCACACATGAAACCAAACCTTGCATCTTTCTTAGGCTGACTTTATTTCTTTGCAGTCATGAGAGAGGGAGAGTCATTCCGTCGGTAAATGAGAGATGGGTTGTGGAGGAAAACAGCCACACAGCAAGGCTAAAAGGGGGAGTGTGGTGACATGGAGTTTTGGAGGTAGGTTTCAACAGCATGAAAGGAAATGGAGACTTCAACATCAGGGCTTTTGCTCACAGGAAACAATCATTTAGCACGCTGGAGCCGTCCCAGAGCGGCCGTGTCCAGAGCAGAGCTGAGGTGCCCCCAGAGCCCTCTCCCACCCACGCCAGCATGGATCATGTGTGGGCTCTGTGTGTGTGTGTGTGTGTGTGTGTGTGTGTGTATGTGTGTGTGTTTGTGTGTGTGCTCATTTAGACCCCTGCATTTCAGACTGGTCGGAATGATGACGAAAAATAAGGGAAATCCCCCATCCCACAAACTCAGTAAACTTTCAGCAATTCTCACACAAGCTTCGGGATTTCTTCCCAAAATACGGTGTTGGTTTTTCAGCTTACAGCGACTGGTTTACATAAGTATTAAAACAATAAACCATGTCTATGATGTTTATGTAGATAAAACTGATTAACACCCTCATGTCCAATTTGTCAGTGACTTAATATGACATTACATAATAGAATTGAAAAAGATAGAATTCTGACTGAAATGTCTTAAAAAGTGTAAGTTAAATTAAAAAAGGTTTTTACATAACGTGATGATCACTGTGAACATGGCACATTATGAAGGACGTACACCCACATATCAGCATTTATCATTTGAAATCACAGGTCCTCAGGTCATCTGTCACTGAGAGAAAACAATGTTACAATGTTAGCTTGGTTCCTTATTGTTTCAACAAAGGGATATCACTTTGCTTGCAGGTCTAGACACTGAAGATATGCTTATCTGAATGGGCAGCTAATCCTCTGCAGACAACAGAGCAAGTCCTCACAACCCATTGTTTCAAGCGGCTGGATAGGCATTGATGAGGTCTTCAGACTTCAAAAGCAGATGAAATGCTTCTGATAGAGAAGTGTGTGTGTGTGTGTGTGTGTGTGTGTGTGTGTGTGTGTGTGTGTGTGTGTGAGAGAGAGAGAGAGAGAGAGAGAAGAGAGAGTGCATGGGCAACACAAACACTACCTTGGGAATCTTGTGGCCACTAAAACTAATTTAACACCTTTGATCATTACCATTCAAGATTTTAGATAACTCTTTTCCTGTTTGCATACAATAGTAAAGGCTAAATAGAAAGTCTCTTCTTACTTGAGTTGAGTCACTTCATTCAGATTGCAGCTATAAAGAGCCATTTCCATCATTGACAGAGGGATGTTGAATGCGCTGGCTCTAGACAATGAATCATTAGACTAATACGTCATTAAAAGCTTGTAAACAATAACATTTTACAGCCGTTCCCCAGAAGGCAACACCAAACACCAAAGATGACGACAGCCTGAGAGACTGTGTGGAGGGCCTGGTCATGCATTGTTACAGCTTTCTTCAGTTTGAAAGACAAGAACAACTCTCTCAGAATAACTGCTTCCAACTCCAAGGACTCTTTTAACCCTATTTAACCGACAAAGAAGAGAGAGAGTGTGTGTGCGTGAGAGAGAGAGAAAGAAAGAGAGAAAGAGAGAAAGACCAAGCTAAAAAAAAAGAAAAGAAAAAAAAGAAAAAACAAGGACTTCTTGCCTTCTACCCTTGATGCCCCCTCCCGCCCCTCCCCTGACAGGCCCTCTTATCGTGGCTTGCCATCAAACACTCATATCCTCACATTGTCCCCAAGGAAAACTGACCTCCCAGCTGCAGACAGAGACCAAGTCCTGCATCCAGCCCTCTGCTCTCCTTTCTTTTCGCTTTCCTCTCTCTCAGGGAAAGGAGGTGGAGGAGGGGAGATTCATTATGATCAGAAGTAAAGGCTATTTCTCTTTCTTCTTGCGGTTTTCCTTCTGCTATAAAGCTCTCTCTTTCTCTCACACACACACACACACACACACACTCACCCACTCTCTGTTTCCCGCGCTCTCTATTAGTTGTGTGTTTCCTTGATGGGTCCTTGATGAGCCTTGGAGAGAACTGAAAGTCCCAGTGCATGGCTCCCACCATTTCCCTTGTTATGTGTGTGTGTGTGTGTGTGTGTGTGTGTGTGTGTGTGTGTGTGTGTGTGTTTATATGTGTGTGTGTGTGTATGTGTGTGTGTGTGTGTGTGTGTGTGTGTGTGCATGTCTGTGTATTTGTGTGCATTTGTTTGTGTATGTGTGTGTATATGCTTGTGTGTGTGTTTCTATATGTGTGTATGTCTGTGTGTGTCACAGCATACACCCAGCCTTTCTTTAGTCTTACAGCTGCAGCAGACTTCACGTGACGTATCCCAGTACCGGAAAAAGGTCACTGGTTATGGGGTGAGTAACATGGGGGGGGGGGGGGGGGGGGCTGTTAGTACTGGCCGGTTGCCAGGACAGGAGAGCGTGCTGCACGGCAGGAGGGACTCAGGGGTTAGCATGACAGAGGCTGTGGGCTGGGGGAGGCTGTGAAAGAGAGGGACCTTTCAGCAACAAGCCACCCCCTCTACACCTCTGGCTGAAGCCTTGAAAGGTGTGAATCATTCGTGGGGAATTCTTGGGAAATGCGAAAAGGCTGAGGAATTTTTCATGGGGGAAGCCAAACTCCTTTCATTTTCATGTCAGACAGCAGTAAAGAATCTTTGAGTAATGGGGAGACATATTTTGTATGGCCATTGGGTGGCCATAATGCTTTGTTTCATAAATTACAGTCTGCTGTCATCAGTCAAAGTTACATATCAGTATACCAACCTTTTTGTATTAGATTGATTTTCATATAATGTAGGTAGACAGAACCTGCAATAAGCCAAATAAATAAGCAGATCACCAATGAAGGCCACTGACATAGGTTTGTATGACGGTGGGGGGAAACACATTCCTGAGGTGTGAGTAATGAGAGAGAGTCCATCACTTCCTACCAGCAGTGAGGACAGCAAGAGGTGCTGACACCACTAGACCTAAACCTGACAGCATCACTGTACGAAAGCACACAATGGCCACAAGCCAAAGCGTATCTCTTTTGTCTGTCAGTGTGTCAGTTTAGGAGAGAGAGAAAGAGAGAGAGAGAGAGAGAGAGAGAGTGAGACAGAGAGAGAGATCGTTTTATCTGACTCCACAGCCCCTCCTCATGTATTGTCCTTCTCCATGGAGCAACATGTATTTGTTGATCTTTCTTAGTGAAACCTGTGGCATCTCAGTGTAGGGGCTGTGCCTTTGTAATAATCTAATTTCAGCATGTGAGGATGTGGTAATGGAAAGGATAGGAGTGTGTGTGTGTGTGTGTGTGTGTGTGTGTGTGTGTGTGTGTGTGTGTGTGTGTGTGTGTGTGTGTGTGTGTGTGCGAGCGTGCGAGCGAGCGAGCGAGTGTGTGTGTGTGTGTGTGTTTTCACAGCACTCTGTGCTATAGTTTTAGGCAAACTGTGGTTATGCTAAGATGTTATCACCTAAACTGAGCTCACTGATTGACCAGACCCAATGACACAAGGCAGATATTTAAAGATACTGTGATAATGAAGTGTGTCTGTTGAGGGTGGGGGTGAGCAAACAGACCTGTGACAGAATAATCTTATCAGAAAATGGAGGGTTTCTGATTAGTGTGGATTTAAAGATATAGTTCACCCAGGAATAAAAACAATTCTGTCAAAAGTCCATGCCAGTAATCAGCCATACAAGGTTTCTTTCTCGATGCAGAGCAGGATGACTTTTCCCGGAAAATGTCTGACCACAACAAATGGTCCATTTACTTCCTCAGCGTAGAAAAAGAGCCGCGCTCTGAAATGAAACTCTCTGCTGTCTGTCTACTTTGGCTTACAATCCTAATATGGGGTTCTGCATGTCTGAGTGTCAGGAGACCACATCTGAATTTCCATTTTTATTGTGGGCAGACAAGACACACAGTCCTAGTGGAAAACTAGCCATGTGTTTCTGACCATGTTGTAAACTATTACTTTGTGAGTCGAATTCTATACTAAAAGCATACCAAGCAGACACCTTAAGTGAAAAGTAAGGATATTAAAGGAACATTTTAAGAACACTTTTGGCAAAGGTCTTCTCACATTATACAGCTTTCAATTTAGGGCATGCTCTTAAGAGCAACATCAGACTCCATGTGCACCCAAGACCCTGCAAGAAGGGATGACAGGAAATAAACAAACAAAATGACTCAAACGGACCAATTAGGATATGATTTTTCTGACCATCATATGATTGTCATATCCAAAAAGCCCCATTGCACATACAGAGGGAGGGACTTTGGGAAGAACACTTCAGGGAAGTGTGTGCGGTGTGTGTGTGCGTGCGTGTAAGTGTGTGTGTGTGTGTGTGTGTGTGTGTGTGTGTGTGTGTGTGTGTGTGAGTGTGAGGGACAGAGGAATGTGTCGCCAGCTCCTGCCTGGGGCCACCATCACAGTGCTGACGGCCAGAGGGACACTTATAGAATGTCCGTGGGAAGTCCGGACTCCATGACGTCCTCCCAAAAACACTTACAACACAGAGACACACACACACACACACACATACTATTGCTGACACTAGTATAAACATTTACAAAAACAAATATAGACACACACATGCTTTCAATTTGTTGCAGAATAGCATGAAATTACAAACAAGCTGTGTGTAATCTGCTGCGTGTCAGAAATCTGTGGGAACATCACATCTCAAACAAACACAAACAACAACATAAACACCTCAGCAAATAATTTAGAGTATTGACAGTAATTTAGAGTACTTAGAGAAATTCAGAGTACTGACAGTAGTTCAGAGTACTGACAGCTGTGGACAAAAGCTCCTGATGGCAACATTGGTAAGGAGAAGGCAGCATATCCTGAGGCAGCTCTTCAGAGAATTCAGGTGATCAAACAGTGGACAAAAAAATATGGGGTCAATTGAAGGGTTGACACACACCCATAGAGTTATGTCTTCTCTTACTGAATGGGCTGCTTGAAATCCAAAGTAACGATGCACCCCCTAGTGAAACCCCCTCCCCCTCCCCCCCACACCCACACCCACACATGCTGGTCACACCCCACTCTGTGTGGTAAAAGCAACCGCCTGCGGTGTGCAGAGAAGACCTGCCCTGTTAATGTTCCCCTATGGCGGGGCGGAGCCCTCCTCCCAAATGATACCCTTGCCTGACCGCGCCCCCCCTGTGGACCCCCAGAGGGATCAGTGCTGTGCTCTACTCCTGTGCAAGAAGCCACATGGAGCGGCCAACAGCTGGAATGCCTGGGCCTAGGCCCAAATCTTGGCTCGGAGCAACTCTTTTCTTCTCTCCGAGTGAGATTATGTGTCTCATGGATCTCCTCAGGTCTCATATGTCGCTCCTCCTGTGAGCTCTCTCAGTGGCTGACTGTATGTTGTTATGGTTCCCAAAGGGCCATTTAGTGTATGCTTTCGGTTTTCTTTCTCTGGACATGTGAATGCTGCTTCTTTTCTGCAATTGCAGATTTTGTGACACTCTGTCTGATGAAAGAAGGCCTTCCTTGCAGACACTGTGTCAATCGTTTTGGGCTTTGTTTGTCACCTTTTGTTTTGACATGTACTGTATGTGTTAATATTAGCTGGGTCATGAAAGTCCTCAATCGAATTAATTTTACCCAAATCCAGCAAAGGGAATTTCGGTTGCAGTGTTTTCGGTGCAGTGTGGTCCGCCAGGCTCTCCTGTCCACCATGTGGCAAGCAGGAGGGTGACCCTCACTGACCTCTATGCATCACCTGCCTCTGGAGGACAGGCTGCTGATTGGCTCTCTCCATCATGTTTTTTCAACGAGTCCTGTAACTCCGGCTCTCGGCATATTGAAATCCAAATATTTTTGTTTCTGAGGGCGATTTCTCATTCCTTTTTTTTCTCTCATGGAAACGTAATTCCAAGGTGCTGGCAGTGATGAACTCCCCAGGCTTGTTTGTTTTGCGGTGGCTGCATGTCAATGAAGCCTGGACTGTTGGGAAAGAGCTTGGACGTGGGTGGAGTGGGAAAAGGAAGTACAGAGAGAGAGAGAAAGAAAGAGAGAGACAGAGAGAGAGAAAGAAAGAGAAACAAAAAGGGAAAGATGTGGAAATGGCGTTGCCAAAAAAACGCCTCCATAAAAAGCTGGTGCTGTTAAAAATCAATCATATTCGCGGCCCCCTTTGAAATAATGTCTTCCCTCACTCTATGTTTTTAAGGCAACTCAAACCCCATCATTACAGCACAGAGGCTAGAGCCTGAGCCAGTGGCATTGTGGAGAGGAGCTCATCAAATTCACCATCAAGCTAAAGCCTGACCCAGCCGCTCTGTGGAGAGGAGCTCATCAAATTCACCATCAAGCTTTTATTGTCTACTTTGTGGGGCAGGGAGTAGCGCATGGGTTGGTTTGCACGACTAAAGCCTGATGGAACTCAGGGGCTATGGTCTGGGCACTTCTGGGAGCGGGCCGTCCCATGGATCCCTGATGGGTGCGGAAGGGCAAACCTGACTTGTGGCTGGGGGTAATAGTCAGGTGGTGAAGACCTTTTTTTTGAAAACACACAGATATACAAAAACATACACACATACACTTACTTACAGACTAACAAAACATACACAAAGTCACACACACACACACACACACACACACACACACACACACACGAAGGTCACAGTGAATAATGACGGACAGCAGCATCAGTCCCAGAGGAATCCTGAAATGTCACTGTTTATAGTACTGGGGCAACAAACATAGATGGACAAAGAGAGTTGAATAATGACAGTCAATGGTCAGATCCCCAGAGGAACACAGTTGCTTGCCAGTATTTATAACTATGGGTTTCCTTAGCTGTGTGTGCACTGATAAAAAAAGATGCATGCCTACAAACTCACTAACATACATAAATTATGTTGTGAGAAAAACTGTGGTCTGTATGTGCTATGATCTAGTTCTTTGGGCATTTAGCTATTGAGAGTTTCGGTTCTCTATTGGCAATCTATTTGAGTGAAATGGCACCCAGACTAAGGCCCAATCTCAATACTTCCCCTTACCCCTTATCTTACCCCTTACCCTTGAAATTGCGCGTTCATGTGAGAGCTAGTGGTGTCTCAATACCCAACTTGATCAAGATTAAGGGGTAAGTTTAAGGGGTGTATGGCCCTCGTTTTTGAGATGATCGGAGAGCTACCTTACTCCTCCAAGGGCTATCCCAGAGCACACCACGAAACCAGCTCGGGAATTTTCAAAAAAACATGGCTGCTTGAAGCGAGGAATATTTTACATGAATAAAGCTATCTACACAACTTTTTATATGCTTATAATGACTTGGTTTGATCTGAAATGTGCTACTCGAACAATGCATAGTATTGTCGGTCTTAACTGAAGCTTTCAAACGGTAGTTTTAGGATACAAATTAGCGCGTATACCACCACTCCATTGGCTTATATGGTAGCTTGCCAGCTATCATGCTACATACACTACATGTAAGTATTTTTGGCTTATAATTAATTTAAAAATGACGACAGTCTTGTTTCGTGCTCTACACAGTTGAATACATATATATATTTGCAACCATGTTCTTCATTAGACTTTTTTTAAATCGCTAGTTTCATAGCTCATACAGTCACGCATGACGTACCCGAAACCGAGTGGCGTCTCATTTCATAGGGGAAAGATCTCAGCCCTTGGCCCTTACACTTGCAAGTGCTAGGGTTAAGACTAAGACAAGACTAAGCAAAAGGGGCAAGGAGAAGAATCGAGATTCGGCCTAATACTAAAACATGCTACAACGCAACATGCTTCAGTCATGGCACACACATACACACATGTACATACTGAAATACATTTTTTTTTTACAAAGTTTGTTTTGTTTATGTGAAACCAACGTCTCTATCTCTCACAGAACGAGACAGTTAAACAATTTCAAACTACTGGTTTACCTAAACTTTCCCTTTTGAGTTTTTCTTTCGCAAATATATTTCCAATGACAAACACAAGAAAGAGTGATACGTGAGATTAAGAGCCTGAAAAAGAACTCCCTATTTTCAGCATGAGGGTCTTACCTAACTCAAGCCTGAAAGTCTAGTTGTATCCTGGTACATGCCTTGTATACTCTGCAACACTACAGTCAGACTGGTTCTACTCTCGTAAGAAGTCAAATAATAAAAAAAAAAGTACATACAAAAGTATAAAGTGGAACACTGGGAAGAAAAGAAATATGGACCCCTGGACATAAAGGTGATTTGCTCATTCTTTGTTTCTTGCTCCTAAACATCTGCGTGTAAGTGCGTCTGTGTGTGTGTCTGTGAGTGTTCAAGTTCATGTGTCTGTGTGAGTGCAAGTGCTTGTGTATGTGTGTTTGCAAGTGCATGTGTCTGTGTGTGTGCAAGTGCGTGTTTCTGTGTGTGTGCAAGTGCATGTGTCTGTGTGTGTGTCTGTGAGTGTGCAAGTGCGGTTGTCTGTGTGTGTGTCTGTGTGTGTGTGTGTGTGTGTTTGTCTGTGTGCAAGTGCATGTGTCTGTGTGTGTGCAAGCACACATGAATTATCTCTTCCTTGCTTCTTCTTCTGTGCCCAGAGGCCCAGAGTCTCTTGAGTGCTCCTGGCTGTCCCTACGGGTGTTTGTTGAGACGCTCCACAAATCTCCCACCAGCCCAAATCACTCAGCACATGTTCACAGCACTATGAAGACATTGAGCCCCATGCACATCCCCAAACCCCTGGGGGCTCCTAAATCTACCAGCCTTCCCCCCTACACCCGCCCCCAGCTGTACTTTATACAGCTTCCAGCACACAGCTGAGTCTATGGCAACTCTGAGAATCCTGGTTCTCTAGACGGAAGACAAACCCACCAAACCCAATGTTGATGGTTTTAGTTCATCTCAGTGTACCTGTGGGTGGTGAAGGATGAATTCCACATCCTCCTGGAGTGGTTTTGCCGAATGTATTTCCAGTTTTTATTCTCTGAAAGGCACAGATCATGAATTGACAACTTTGTACCAGGCATGATGCAACCATATGTGAGTGTTTAAAAAGTACTCTAGGTCTAGACTCAGACTTCTGCATGTAGTCTGGAAAAGGGACGCTCACGTTCCTCTGAGGACTGTAGGACTATTTTCAGGGCTTTTACTTTGGCAAAAACTGAAAATATGAAGGCAAATGCTGAGGGGTATTACGAAAGAAACGGCAAAGAAATATACAGTGTTAATTTGTTTATAAGCCATGCTCCAAATCCAGTCAAGTTTGAGATGCAAAGTTAAAATATGGCACCAGTCCTTTCTATTGTGTGTGTCTTTGAAATCGTACACATGATACGCAACATTGACTAATCAAAATACGTCTGGGGGAATTTGCCTGACAGTCTCACTACGGGAAGTTGGCAGTCCGTTTCAAAGCGTGGTGGGTGATAAGGGATCTTGTCTTTCATGCTTGCGTTTCACTTGGCCCAATGGAAGGAGAGGTCGGAGCAGCCAGACTGACTCAGAGCATTGGCCCATAATCAGAGCCTCAAGGATATGAAATGAAAATGATCAAGGCTGTTGGGCTGCCCTTTTTCCCACGTACTCCAAAAACACCCACATATACACGGCGTCACCTCTGAACCTGTTTCCAATTAGTTGGTTGCAGAGAGGGAGGTGGAGCCTTTGCCTGCCATGAGAAATCACGGAGCACGGCATGGTGAGAGAAACGCAAGAGTGAAAAAAACTTGTGAGACTTCGTAAACAAAACAGAGTTGGCCGTGAAAGAAAGGGCTTCACATGTTGTTACTTGTCCTGGGTATCTGTGCGAATCTATGGCTGATCTCGTGTACAGGATGACGGGTGTGTCCACCAAGTGAAGATAAATCAAAGTTTAATGTCACACAGTTCTGTAGTTACATAAAGACATTCTGTTGCTGTGTTCTCTTGAAGTATCTTGCGCTATTTTCCTTCTGTAAGACTGAGAACAGCTGCAACTCAACTCATTCCAAGGAGAATGTGCTTCGCAACATCATGCTCACAAATGTTATTATGGGTTCAGTTCACGGGGCAAGTTCACCGGCTTGAAATTTAGAACCCCAGCAAATGTCGGGACAAGAGATGTAGAACACGACAGTTGTCTGCGCAGCTCCATGTCTTCTCAGAGGGTCTCATGAATGATGAAAGACAGGGAAGCAGTTGGTTGGGGTAAAGTGTGTGAAAGCGAGAGGGAAAGAGAGAGAGAGGGGGGACAGAGAGGCAGAGAGAGAGATCGAGAGACAGAGAGAGAAAGAAAGAAAGAGAGAGAGACAGAGAGAAAGAGAGAGAAAGAGAGAGACAGAAAGAGAGCGAGACAGAGAGAGAGAGGCAGTTGCATGCTGCTATGTTGCCAAAGAGATAAGGCCTGACTGTCTCATCTGAAATCTCTCACCGCAAGACAAGCAGAGGTTAAGCAGGCATGAAACAGGCCGAACCATTCCAGTCACCCTCCATTACGTTCACACACACACACACACACACACACACACACACACACACACACACACACACACACACACACACACACACACACACACACACACACACACACACACACACACACACACACACACACACACACACACATATGCTGTCCAACAAAACATATACTGTATGAATGTGCTGAACACATCAATGGCCATTTAGGTAAGTCACACAGCTGGAAGAATGTACTGTGGAGGTACATGAAGAAGGAGACAGACTGGGCAAACTGGGCGATTGGATTCTGGACAACATTTCAGTCAGCAGTGTGCGCTGAAGGGCTCTGGAGAGAGATTGGTTGTGGTCCACTGACACATCTTCTACTTTAGATATTGACATAGTATTTAATACTCAAAACAGACTTCTCATATGCTTTCAAATGCAGAGCTTCCAGTCATTTCAAGGTCAGTTGACGCCCTTCTTGGGACTATTGAAATCTGCTGGAAGGCTAGGAAAACTCTTTCCCATGAAAAATAAACTGAATCAATTTGTGTCAAATAGGAGTATCCAAAAAAGGACATCCTTCCCTGTCAATTAATTATGCATTTCCACCCCAAATTGAACAAATTAGTGGACTCTGGCTGGCAGTGGTTACATTCGGTGTTTATTAAGACATGAGATGTGGACGCATGCTAACTTCTTTACATTGTCCAATATTACTCTCGGAGACGTTTGTCCGTTTGTCCCTTGAGGATTATAAGGATGCACGTCCAACACTTTTTCAGATCACTGTGGCGGAGCTGTCCCAGCTTTCAGTACAACACTGAGTAAGCGTAACAGGACAGCAGAAATGCCTCTCAGGAATCTGCCTAGATCCAGGAGGATGGCGGGAATGTCACAGTGTGGAATGCAAGACGGAGGTGCACTTGTCAGGTGTGAGTTGGGAATGTGCCGGCAGCCACAGCTGTGGACTGGGAGCAGGAGCAGTTGTCCAGGCCTGGACGGTTGGAGGCTGGTGCTCCTGTGGGATGACATGCACATGACCACATGACCCAGAGGTCACAACCCCACTCAGAGCTTCACCGTGTTCAGGTCTCAGTGCCCTCCCAAGAAGATGATGACAGTGCGGGTTTCCCGTGAAACTACATTAAACCCAGGGTTTTGTTCACACCAAGAAGTTAAGTACAATAGCCTAGTAGTTTTTTTTAAATACTACACAGGATTGAGAAAAAACAGCGCCAAAAAACACGGTTGGCTATAACCATAGATCCGCTTGGGCAAACCACACAAAAACAATTGCCTGTATGTTGTGCCGTGAGCATTCATTGAATATGCACTGACTGTCATTCATCATTCAGTCAAGTATGCTAAAATATCAATTAAGACAGAGATATGAAAGACAAATCCCTTCCAAGAGCTTTGAAGCTGTGGTCATTGTTCTCCCCATTGTCTTTTGAAAGAAGGAACATTTTTGTGTAAAACTGCATGTGGAAGGCATGTCCATGCTTGCAAATCCTGTACACTAACAGGGACAGCATATGAAAAATACTCCACCAGTGCCTTGGCTATTTTCGGGTGTAAGTTGATGACTCTCAGACACAGACGTTTTTTTATTTATTGATTATATATTTATTTGTTGAGAGCATGCACATCGTTCTATTCAAACTCAGTAACAAATAAAAAGTGGATTTATATATTTATTTGTAAAGAAATTTCAAGTTGGTACCGCCTTGGTTGGTAATTAAAGCGACATCGGTTCCAAATGGATGACCGTTCTACCATTAGCTTTACCTTTTTGAAACAGTCAAAAACCTGTAGTTGTTGATGGTAGATTACTCAGCGACGCAGCATTCGCTTCAATGGGGGAGCTCTCTGTTATCTGTTTACCTGCCAGACGGGGGGCTTAATTTGCCTGTTAACCTCTACCACATTATGGAGAGCAAACAGTTATTTGTGTACCAAAGCAATTCAATCCAATTCCATTTTATTTATATAGCGCCAAAACAATCCACTTGTCTTAAGGCGCTTTACAGAGCCCACAAACACAGCAGTATGAAGAAAATTCACTATTTCCCCACAGAGAACACAATTCCAAAGGCACCACTATCTACGCCCTGTATTACAGCCCCATCTACTGCTAGAAAATGGTACTGGATACAACTCAACTCCTTCGATGTGTAATAGCAGGAAAGTTTCTCAACTGAGTTGATCCTCTCAATTGCCGGTGTACTGTGATTGGGTCAATTCTAACAGGTGATCAGTCATGGCGCTGAAAGCAGTTACGGGATGCAAATAGGTCGATGTTAAGGTGTCGTTTTAATTCAGTTTACGGTCTCCGTGTGCCAATAATCAATATTTGCTGTAGTGTCTGTGTTACATCTCCACGGTCGACCAGAGCTGAAGTTTTCCATGTAACAAAAAGAGTGCTAACAACATCAAAATGTAAGTGGGAATGAAATGGTCTATGCCTTCAGTCTCCTCCGACTTTTTATTGCTTGCTTTGCTTCAAGTGTTGGATTTTACTAAGGATTGACTAGTCTCGTTTAGTTGCATAATAATTTTAGCCTACGCTAACTCATTACCCTAACATTTCCAAATCACCCAGTGCTGCGTCATGAAGTTCAGGATTTGGGTTCTCAAGATTCCGACGATATGTAGCCTAAGTTCTATACCATCACAACTACATAACTTTTCGTTTATTATTACTTCTATAGCAATTCTACTCTATTTTCTTGCATTTTGGCCACCAATTAACCTGTCCCACATTACATTTTATTTTGAACTGTTTTAATGAGTTTCAGGGTAGACGTCGTATATGTGGACCGGTCTGGGCAAATAATTCCGGTGAAGGCGAAAATCGGGGGAAATGCACTCTATCTCGCTCATAAACACGGCATCGAGCTGGAAGGTGAGCATATCGGATGCATACAGTGATTCACTGGAATGGTGGTGTAATCGATTTCCTACGATACTCTGCGTACACGCATGACACAGCGTTATGAACCAAACCATTTTACCGTCCAACATCCGCTTTAATCCTGTTTCTCCTGGTTAATCCGTTTGTCTCTCTTTCTCAGGTGCCTGTGAGGCGTCACTTGCTTGTTCCACTTGCCATGTGTATGTGAGCAAAGGCCACTTTGAGAAACTACCAACTCCAGACGAAAGGTGAGTTTGCCGGTGGAATTAAGAGCCAGTCCTCAGCACAGGGATTACACTAGGTTAAATCTGGTGCCCAATTAAGACTGTTTGAATTTTTAGCCAGGGATTAAACCCCTATTCATTTTATTTTAAAAGCTGGTGAGTATTCAGTTCACTAAGACAATGTTTTCTGGTTTAGAGCTGTTTCCTTGTTTTAAGATGCCTTTTAATGATGTTTTAAATAAATAAAGTGAAATGGTACATTCTTTGTAATCCACTTCTATTAGGTGATTCTAGCATGGGACCTCTTAGTTTTGATTCAGTATTCCAGTTGCAGTCAAAGGGCTTTGTAGTTCTGTTAGTAAATTGGTCCTGCTTATTTTACTGAACAGTGAGTGGAATTGTTGTTCGGGGACATAGGGAGGATGATATGCTGGACATGGCCCCGATGCTGCAGGAGAACTCCTGTCTTGGCTGCCAGATTGTTTTCACCCCTGAGCTGGATGGCATTGAGCTCACCTTACCCAAGGTCACGCGCAATTTCTATGTCGATGGTCATGTCCCCGCATATCTACATAGGTGTGTATAGAGGCCCATTTCCAGCAACTATCACTCCGGTGTTCTAATTGTACATTGTGTTTGCTAATCGCCTAAGAAGACTTAGGATGTCTAGAAAACCCTTGACAACCCTTGTTCAATTATGTTAGCACAGCTGAAAACTGTTTTGCGGGTGAGAGAAGCTATAAAACTGGCCTTCATTTGAGCTAGTTGAGTATCTGGAGCTTCAAATTTGTGGGTTCGGTTATACTCTCAAAATGGCTTGAAAAAGATAACTTTCATGTCAAACTCGCCAGTCTATTCTTGTTCTTAGAAATGAAGGCTATTCCATGTGAGAACTTGCGAAGAAACTGAACTTTTCCTACACCGGTGTGTACTACTTTCTTCAGAGAACAGCAGAAACGGGCTCTAACCAGAGTAGAAAGAGACGTGGGAGGCCCCGGTGCACAACTCTGACAGCTTTTTAAATGGTACCCGCAAAACGCCAGTGTCACCTTCTACAGTAAAGAGGCGACTCTGGGATGCTGGCCTTATAGGCAGAGTGGCAAAGAAAAAGCTATATCTAAGACAGGCCAATAAAAAGAAAATATTGATATGGGCAAAATGACACAGATATTGGACAGAGGAAGATTTGAAAAAAGTGTTCTGGACGAATTTAAAATTTGAGGTGTTTGGATCATACAGAAGAACATTTGTGAGACGCAGAACAGGTGAAAAGATGCTGGAAGAGTGCCTGACGCCATCTGTCAAGCATGGTGGAGGTAATGTGATGGTCTGGGGCTGCTTTGGTGCTGGTAAAGTGGGAGATTTTTACAAGGTAAAAAGGATTTTAAATAGGGAAGACCATCACTCCATTTTGCAACGCCATGCTATACCCTGTGGACAGTGCTTGATTGGAGCCAATTTCCTCCTACAGCTGACAATGACCCAAAGCGCACCTCCAAATTATGCAAGAACTACATAGGGAAGAAGCAGGCAGCTCGTATGCTGTCTGTAATGGAGTGGCCAGCGAATTCACCAGATCTCCACCCCATTGAGCTGTGGGAGCAGCTTGGTCGTATAGTACGCAAGAAGTGCCCATCAAGTCAATCCAACTTGTGGGAGGTGCGTGGGATGAAATTACTACAGATTACCTCAGCAAATTAACAGCTAGAATGCCAAAGGTCTCCAATGCTGTAATTGCTGCAAATGGAGCCTTTTTTGACAAAAGCAAAGTTTGAAGGACAAAATTAATATTTCAAATAAACCAATTAGCTATATGTTTGCATGTGTCATTGCATCAGGTCATATGTTAAGCATATACCATGTATTATAATACATAAAGACTTAAATCAAGAAATGCCTGATTCCTAAATGTTAGAAGAATCTATGGAAAGGTTGGCAGGTATTACCTTAAATGGTTTATTTAACCTTTTTGTTATAGTAAATCCCTTTTGCACTGAATGGAAATGTCTGTTGGAGAGCAGCCTGAAATTGTAAATGTTTAACCTTGTAAACATATCATTTTTTTTAAATGCTCTATATTTACTGTTAACTTAAAGTTTGTATTTCCTTGCATTAAAACAAATTGTTATAAATATTAACAAATTCATTTTTCTGTTTAAATCTTCATCACATGCAGTACCAAGGGCATTACTGTGTCAACCGCATGAAATACTTCATTTTGAAACGTCATCCCTCCACTATGGTCCTAACACAGTGTGCTGCAACAAAGCCCTGTATGTCTTTATTTTCATGGGAAGCATTTAGAGCTGAAGAGTGTTTTCTACTTTCATTTACGCACCTTGTTCAAGCTTGGTTTTAAAATGCTTCTTGGGTGACATAATCTCAAGTGCACAACTCTAACTACAAGTGTAAACGACCAGTCGACCACCAAGACACAATGTGATCTTGCCAAGATGGTCTATGACGCATTGACCACATATCTTTGTAGTGTAAACGCTAATGAGTCCTGATGCATCCCCAACAAAGCTGAATGCAGTACCAAAACGTTGGCAGAAACTGAGTCTGAAGACAAGTGGTCAGCTTGACATCTTGCAAGCTAGACACAAGTGTAGACAGCCATGCGTCTCTGCTGTCCACTTGTAAACCCAAGTGCAAACAGGACCTTAATGTTACACAGTACTTTAATCCACACCTTCAGTGTCTCCAGTGTGATAGCTGGTGTGATTGCAATCACAGTGGAGATGGTCATGAAGCAATCTCCGGTTGTGAATTTATGATGGCTAAAGCCTGCCCTCTTGTGGCCACTCAAAGTAAAATACAAGAATGAATAAATAAAGTGAAGTCATACTCTTACCAGCTGGGGACCAACCTGCACCAAAATATGTGTGGTGAAAGCTGGTGAAATTTAAATTCCTGTTTTTACTGTGGAATTTTAGCACTGGTTAATCAAAAGTAGTATAAGTCCTTAGGCTTTGTTCACACATTGCTTTGTACTTACTTCATTTGAAAATAGACTGTACATAATTATTAGTCCATGTTCTAATGCAATAGCATCTCCAAGAGTATTTTCCAGCTGAACCATATTAACTTTATTATTTACCTAGTGTAAACATTTTCAGGTGACTTTCTGGTAATTGCTTTATTATGAGAGTGTGTGGCATAAAGTGAGAAACTCATCAAATTACTGAAAAAGAGACCTAACAGATGATGAAAAGGCAAAAATAGTTAACTGGCTTTCAGGGGATGGCAAATTGATTGAAATTGCAAAGATGTTGAGTCATGATCACCGCACATTAAGAGATTTGTGGTTGCGAGTCCACAGGGAAGCCAAAAATGCGTTTAGAAGAAAATAAATCAATTAACCACAAGACGAAGTTTTCCAGGAATCTGCAGGACTGCAACCTTCCTAGAGTGATTCTTATCGAAAGACTTCTGTATAGGCTGCCCTCGTTTCCTCGCTCATAGGTCCTCTGTCCTTACTCCTCATTCTTCGACTCTTCTTTCAGCAAGTAGAGAAATGAGACATCTTTAATTTCCTCATTTTTTTCAAACACAAGGTACACAGTGCAGTGAAACACAAGGTACACAGTGCAGTGAAACACAAGGTACACAGTGCAGTGAAACACAAGGTACACAGTGCAGTGAAACACAAGGTACACGATGCAGTGAAACACAAGGTACACAGTGCAGTGAAACACAAGGTACACGATGCAGTGAAACACAAGGTACACAGTGCAGTGAAACACACAGTGCAGTGAAACACAAGGTACACAGTGCAGTTAAACACAAACAAAATAGTCAAGAATGGGCAGAACATGGAGAGATTTCTCTGAGGGTTTTGTGGACGGATGACATGAGCAACACGGAATGGACATTTTAATGGTGGGCCTGTGGCTGGATTGGACCTGATGGGTTGGCCTGTGGCTGGATTGCTGATCAACATCGCACACCAGTTTGACTGAAGCACAGCCAGGTGGGGGACCACTGCTTGAGGAAGATTCCCTTTAAAAAAACTACTGTCAGTGTTTGGAGGCCACCTTCCTCAAGCAGTGGTACCAGAACAAGCCAGCATCATTCAAAAGGTCCATGACACTGATGCAAGACATTGCTCCATCCCTGCATCTAAGGACACCAGAGAGGGGCTAGCCAGCATAGGCTCCAAATATGGTGAAATGATGCAGCCTGTGGGCATCTCTCACTGACAGAATTGACAGAATCCGTGGATGTGAGACTAATACAAGTGTTGGAAAAAAGGTGGCTGTATTGGCAAATATATTTCCAAGAGTAAACTTTTTTTTGTTAGCTGTTAATCTACTGAATTCATTGCTTTATTTCATAATTATAACATATAATGTGAAAATGCTTTTTTGTTGTTGTTTTTTTATGAAATGAATAGAAAAAAAAATGTTTTCCCAATTGCATAATAACTTACCTTTTGGAATTGTCCATTGTAACATAAATATTTTTATATAAAGGTTTTCTTTATATAGCATTTCCTGCTTTTTACTTTTCCTGTAAGGAATTAATTGGGATCACTTACAATGTGATTATTTTAAGAATCTGCAAAAAATGAATGTGAATAATGATTATGTACGCAGTGTGGACTTTATCTTGAATAGTGTGGCCACTCTTCATGTCACAGAAACAATTAGGCTTCCCTCTGTTTTGTTGATATAAATTGTTGAGTGGTTAAAGATCCTGTCTGTCCGTTTGCTGTATTAACATAAATATGTATATTATTACTGTGTTGTATTTATATATATAT
The DNA here is from genome assembly GCF_963457725.1 of Sprattus sprattus. Classification (NCBI taxonomy): domain Eukaryota; kingdom Metazoa; phylum Chordata; class Actinopteri; order Clupeiformes; family Clupeidae; genus Sprattus; species Sprattus sprattus. The sequence continues at coordinate 10,117,229 of NC_137916.1, read as the reverse complement.
TTATTTATTATTTATATATAGATAGATATTAAATATCTAATATAGAAAAACAACCCCAAAGTGATTTCCTATGGTTAGTGAGTGTGTTGAGACTTTGCATAATTCAAAATGAAATAGTTACTTATATATCCTTTAAAGTATGCGCCACAAGATGGCATAAGCGAAGGAAAGCCTTTCATCCAAGAGCACATTTCTTAAACTTCTGGGGAACCGTAGCCTGGGTGGTCAGTGTGGTCCAGGGCAGTTTACAGTGTCTGCAGTCAGAAATGGTGTGTTTTTTTTAGACATGAGAGCGAGCCGGTCGCCTGTGCTTCTGCGGATGGCCCGCTGGCATCTTGTAAATGCTGGTGGTGCCATGCAAATATTGTATGAAATTTCTGACCACAGTCGATAAATATTGTGGAGAGAAAGCACACTGAAAATGCTGCTGGTGTGCTATTGGCTGACCATATTGTCTTCTAAAACAATAGCTGTGGGCTGCATAGGATGAGGCTCAAGAGCGTGATGGGAAAACAGATGTCTTCTATATCCACTTTCATTTGGAAAGGCTGCATGATTTCACAGCATGTTTGCATGATTTCACAGCATGTTTGCATGATTTCACAGCATGTTTGTTTTTGCAAGTAGACCTGTTATACCATATCCTGAAAGCAATAACCGTTATATCCTGAAAGCGAAACACTTGTATCCCGAAAGCAAAATACCTTTACCAAAACAATGTTTTTTTCTGCTGAAAAAGGTAAAAGGAAATATATTTTGTCAATGCATCCTACATTTTAGATATCAATTAGACAATAGTGTGTATCCATCCATCTACGTACATTTGGTTTAGCCACCGGAAGGCATTTTCACAACTGGACTGACACCAGGATTATTAAACCAAAAGTGCGAAATTGCATTTGAGTTACTGTTTTAGGATAGAACTCTGTTCTTGGACGTCAGGTCTCAACGAAATAATTGTTCGCACGTTTGGGTTTAAGTTTAGGATTTTCTTTCCCTCACAACGACCACATAACAGCACCATATCTATGGAAATTTGGCTCATCGAAATTCTATTATTATCCCTTTTCTTTGTTATTGAAACCACACACAAGGCGTTTGTCCGCCACGCTGTTAGGCCTGTTCCCAATCTGAAGACATGCGTGATAGATTTGGGAAATCATCTGCAGATTTTGTTGGGGGTACGGTGGCCCACCCACGCCCGCTGCATCGCCGTTGCCCTCTGGTATCAATACGATTAGAAGCAGGATATGTGGGAATCCCACCAAAAAGCGCTCCATCATTAAAAACAAACAGCCTTAGCCCCCTTCACAATAAAAACTCAACCTCGTCCCGCACGTCTTTCATCTTTAAAAGGGAACTGAAACCTTTTAACCTTCGTCTGTACTGAAGTTATGTAATATGCATTTATGTTATCTGTCTAAGATTATTATTGAGCCTTTTCTTTTGGTGCAAAAGACAAAGGCGATGGGAAACACACTTCTAGGATATTAAATAATTGTTCGACGGTGTTTACGAAAGGCTAAACAATTAATATGACTTTTTTCCACCACATAAAGTACTTAAATTAATCCTGTATTTGAGTTAAATATGTTTATGTTTCCGTACATCGTTTAATATAGAGCACCTGCTATTCATAGAGGATTTTTGATATGCAAAAGGTCATAGGTTATATCAATGTTGTAAGTGTGATATACAACACGTAGTGTGCGACAAAATTGTTTTGCTGTAATTTTAGGTTCAGAATATCTTAGTATCCGTTCCGGCATTGTAGCCTGCTTTTGCTTAAGGCTATAATAATAATTATAAATAAATATTATAAATAATAATAATAGATGAATGCGCATCGCTTTTTGTCTGCGCCTTTGATCAAATATATGGTAGGCCATGGTATAATAATTACAATATATTTTGAAGAAACGAAATTCCAGGGAGAGTTTAGTTTGCTTAATTGGATTAGTGCATCACTTCTGGCAGGGTAGTGATCAAATTATATGATATGAGAACTAGCCTTGAGTCGAGTGTGTGCAGTCTGTGCACATGAGGTGGTTTAACTCGGAACGTTTTTTTTTTTGGCTTGTTCCAAGCAAACGTTTTTTTCTTTTTCTTGTCCCAGCAAAGAATAACCCTTAAAATGTTACGCAGTACATTTCGACTAAGAGTCCTTTATAATCTTATATGGCTATAACATGTTACCCAATGTGACCCAATATCGCACTATGGAGACAAGATGAAGTTGTCGTAGTTCATAAGCAATCATTTAAAGTAATCTAATTTATTTATTGAATTTTGAAAATAAAAGAAGGCTTATTGTGGTTATTATACAATTATATGAGTATTTTCGTGTACTGCGGCAACATTTGGATACTTTTATTCAGAGGCCAAAAGTTACTTTGTATAATTGTATTATTTACACGTATTCTGTATTATTAAAAAGTATTTTGCGATGAGTCGAGGGACTTAAACAAACCTAATGCGACAGCATTCATTTTGGATCAACAGAGGATTCCGGTGGTGCTTTGATGCCTCCTGCCCTGTTTTCATTGGAGAGGAGTTGTTCCGAAAGAGATCCATCGTGACATCACTGATGATCCAAGAGGAAATCCAGTGCAGTTGAGAAAGATGCAGGACATCGGTTCGCCTTACCGCTACGCGTTTCTCCTCGGATGTAACCAAAAGAGAAGTGGTTCGATTGCTGTGAATGTCAAGGAGAGGACAAAAGGTTGTTGATTCTTCAATCCTGGTTACTGTTGTGATGATTCTTGGACAGTGAGCAGTTTGTCAAGTGTATTACGGGTGAGCTTTTTGTGAATGTAAAGTTTACCTCCTGCTGCGCGAGCAGCAGTTTCGTTGAAGCCGTCTCCATTCTCTCACCTGTCGAGGCAGGTGGAATATTGCTGGGTCTTGGATTACTATGACCTTGGATGCAGTACCAATGGAGGATATTGACATCGACGTAGTAGGAGAGGGCAGTAAAAGTGCTGAAGAAGATCTGAAGGCGTCCGTCTCTTTGGACACGAGGGTTGCATCCGAGTATGGGTCGGCCACGCCAACTTTGCCTGCTGAACAACGTGATGAGGAAGGTGCCTCCAACAACTTATCACCGGGATGCCCCCCAGTGTCGAACAAAAACCCACTGGTGAAGCCCCCATACTCATACATCGCCCTGATAACCATGTCCATTCTTCAGAGTCCGAAGAAGCGTCTCACCCTGAGCGAGATCTGCGACTTCATCAGCCAACGCTTCCCTTACTACCGAGAGAAGTTTCCGGCATGGCAAAACTCCATCCGACACAACCTCTCGCTAAATGACTGCTTCATCAAAATGCCCCGAGAACCAGGCAATCCTGGGAAAGGGAATTACTGGACCATGGACCCTGACTCCTCCGACATGTTTGAGAACGGAAGCTTTTTGCGGAGAAGGAAAAGGTTTAAGAGACAACACTTTAGGTTTGGGATTCTCAAAGAACAAGCGCTCGAAGGAACTGGCTTTCCACATTTTCCCTACGGGAGATACGGCTTTGGTTCGGCTTGTCTACAGCTCCCACGTCTAGACGTCTATCCTCTTCGCTTCCATCAACACGCACACCCGACCTGTGCGCCCCCAATCCCACCTGCCAGCAGCATCTTGCCCTCGCTGTCGACGCTCATCTCCCGGAACGCGTTCGCTGCTAAAGCCTCTGCGGAGTCTCCTGGGATGGCCATGGAGTGCTTTAACCCGGCTCGACCTAACGCCCACTATTCTGCACTTTCCCTCGATTCTCCATTCGTGTCCTCTGCAATGTTCCAGCACAGTACATTCCCTAATTTTCTAAATCTACAATACGAGTACGAGAAACTCCAAACTTTGCGCTCGGACCTAACGAATAAGCACATTGTCAGCAACTAGGCCTGGTGGCTTTTTAGGGGCTGCAGTGACCTATTGATAAACTGTATCCTAATGATTTAACTCTCAGGTACTGTTTTCCTCTCCTGTTATTGAAGAAATATCCACTCGTCTTTATTTCTGTCATGCTATTGATTGTGAGTGTGTCTGTTGCCCAGTCTTTATCTTGAATAATTCGAATCACGAGTTTTCTTCAAGGTTTGGAAATAAATAAATACAATATTTAAGATACATTATTTTATTGATTTATTTTTTTCATGTTTAACAAAGGTCTGAATCATTAATCGGCACACCGGGTTTAAATGGCATTAGCAAATATAGCACATTAGTTAAGCATTAATTTATTCGGAAACAATTCCCTAACGTTTCGTCTTAATTTGTTTTGGTCCTAACACTTTTGGCAAATATGCTAGACATAGGCCTAATATATTTTTTGTTGACATTATTGCGCAAACTGTTGTCTATTAATTGACAATTAAAGCATGTATTTTTTTATTTATTTATTGTAAATGGTTTAGTTGCTTTGAAAAATGAGTAGCCTAAGACTCACTGTTGGAAATAGATGCCATGAGATGCTCTGGCCTTGATGCTGTTTGTCAAGACGGGGCATATGCTGGTTATCAGAAATATTGTGTTCTTTCAGATCCCACTGATCACGTGTTGTGTCAATATTTAACCTTAACGTTACCATCATTTTAAAGGCAGTTTTAGGCATTTAAACAGGATGGCAACACATTGGCGAATCATTTGATTGCATCGCTGACTTATAGAGACAAAACTCTTTCTTCACCAAAGATGTTTTAATATTAAAGTTATAATTAGGCCTATATATAAAACTGTTGCCTCAAAAATATATGAAAATCTATTCATCGTGGCATACTAGAATTTTGTCAGAGGCTACTAAAGAACCGTGTCCCACAGATGAACGTCATCCACAAAATGAACAACGACAGACTTTTACTTCTTAGATATTTGCCACAGAACACGCATTATGAATGAATGATCATCCTATGATTGGACCTAACGGTCTTACCAGCTGTACACAGGCTTCAGATAGCAGGCGAGTATTACCACATCCATTACTTTCTAGGATAATTGCCTGATTTTGCACGCTCAGGCCACACACAGCCTAAGGCCGTAAAGGAAAATACGCATAGCACATTCGATGTCACATTCGTCACTCACTGTATGGGAATTAAGTAATGTCAGAACTCATAGTTGACATCTGCTTCCAATTTGAGGAAATTCTTTTTGGCACACTCTGGCACAAAACTGGCACACAATTCCATATTTTCACATCGAGAACAATGTGGTATAATTTAACAACAATCCCACCCTACCCTTGAAATGAGCCTTGCGATTTTTACCTGTTCAGAAAGACGTCACCACGCAGTGAAAATTACACCCAGGACCTAGTGTAAAAAAGTAGTCAGAGAAAATCAAACTAATAGGTTTATTTCAAACAGATTCATTTGAATATTTTACTAAATACACGTATTCTTCAGGTCATCGCCATCATGGACCTCAACCATCATGAAGGATAACAACAGCTCCTATTCATATCATACATGCTTTACTGATAAATATCTTTTTACCGCACACATACAATGTGATGGCAATGATTTCATTATTTGTAATGTTGAGATACAATTCCTTGCTCATAATTATGGTTCGGTAACATGAAGCCCTTTTTATGTTGTTGATTAGCATCATTAATGCGTTTTTATTAACTATCTCTCTTACATAGTTTGAGGGAGCAGATGAATGTGGCATAACAAATCTATTCATTGCACTTGAAGTTAAGGCAATGTGTTTTGGCATAAAATTAAAAAAAAGATTAGTAGCAGGTGGTGAACTACTTTAACTGCACATGAAGGGATGGAGTGTGTATTTTTATATAGTTGTATTCAGAACAGGATCTCAGAATAGGACCACAAAGTCTACATAGAGCCAATAGACTATAGCTGTCTGTTTATTTCTTCAGATGAAGTGGGTGGACTCATTCTCTCCATTTACTTATCCATTTAAAATAACACTCCCCTTAATAATTATAGTTCAGATTTTGTCACAGATGTTTTTACAAAAACATTTCATTCATTTTTCACTGTGTGTTCATTAAACATAATGTAATGGACCAAGGTGGAGCTGTCTTCCACAGACACACACACACACACACACACACACACACACACACACACACACACACACACACACACACACACACACACACACACACACACACACACACACACACACTCACATTTGAAAGCCTTGTTGTCTTTCACACATGTGTAGTGTGACTGTAGTAGACTAACTGCTACAAGTCACAGTCAACATGGCATTCAGGAAAAGAAACTTATTCAGGAAACAGATTTACAGAAATGTAAAACAAAGCAGAGCTTGACTGACAGGACCGAACAAGTTCTTGCACCTGACTAAATAGGGGCACAAAAAAAATCATGTGTGAGCATGGATATGTGTCTGTTTATTTATATGACTCTATGTGTCGGGTTTTTGTGTGCACGCGCGCCTCTGTGTGCACGTGTGTGAGGGAGAAATTGTTTATCAAATGACCTTCATTTCCCTGCCTCTCTTTCCAAAGTGTTTATGCGCTTTCAAGTGTGCCCTCACCATTTCTCCCCATCTGCAGTTACATTTCTTCCGCATTACTGATGCTTTAATGCTACAAAAAGGCAATCCACAAATGCTCTGAAGTAGTAATTTGTGTCATTAATTTACAAATTATACTTTTTGAAAAAATATTTATAAATGGTGGTTTGGGAGGTTCATGATTCCTTATAAAATGTGTCGCTTCTATGTGTGCGGAGGATTAACCAACACATTACTAACAAAGCAGTAGGACTGGATTGCAAATTGAAAACGTCACCACGTAGCCCTGCTCTCTACGGTCAATCAGTGTCACATTAAGCGTATTAACTGCCCTATGGAGCTGATGACTAAATGTGCCTGTGACACCGTTCAGCTGGCGCGTAGGGTGTGTGGTTATGCACGGTTCATTTGTTACGAGTTATCATAATTCACATTTTCCTGCTCAGGATGTGGGGAGCCTTCCCCCCGTGGTGTCTTATAGGGGATGATGCTTTAAAATGCAGTCCTCTCATTGCCCGATGGGAGATCCCCTGACTCTCTCTCTCTCTTCCTCTCTCTCTCTCTCTCTCTCTCTCTCTCTCTCTGTCTCCCATTGCTTCTGAAGCCAAGCTAAACAGGAGGTAAGCGGCACACACGTTCCACACACACTCCATCTCCACAGGTGCCCCGGTGAGCACTGGGATGTCTTCCCAACCGCAGAGAGTGGGAGGTGGTGAGGCCTGTGGGAGGTGCTCACTCACTGGACCAGTGTCTTGTGGCGGGGAATAAAACACCTCGGGGTAAACTACATGACTCGCTGAAACAAACCGCCCATCCCAACCCCCACCCCCCACTTCAGAAGGTCAAGTGCCTTTGTAGGTCCTCCCAGAGCGTCCTCTTTGACGAGAGGAGCAGCAGCAGCCAGCAGCCATGCTGCGGTGGTTTGAAAAGCACAGCCGCTGCTGGTGTTTTAAATGGCTCCAGTGTTGGATTTAGACGTGCCTGACCAACAAAGCGCAGGCAATGACAGAGTGATCTACACTGGGAGTGATGCGGAATGAGAGGGAGGAGGCAGAGGAGGTGGCACACTACGGCGGCTCCCGCTGCGGCCCGTTTGATCAGTAAAGAAAGTTCTCACCCTACTCAGAAACAGAGGCCACACACACACACACGCAGACACACACACTTACATATGGATGTACATGTATGTATGTGCTCAGATACACACACAAACAGATACACACACACACACACACACACACACACACACACACACACACACACACACACACACACACACACACACACACACACAGAAACATGAACATAATCACATACATGATCAGGAAAAAAAACATGCTGTACAGTGAACAAAAGATTTAGTCTCAGCTAAGGGGTCATAATAACTACATAGGCACACACCTCTACATATGCCGACATTAACACATATCATCCTCCCTCTCCCAACACACACACACACACACACACACACACACCGGGCCTGCTTGCTTTTATGCTTTTCCTGGCAGGGAAGGTCTCTCTTTTTGCCTCCTGCACCACCCCCCACTCAGTATTTTACAGTTATTCAATTCTAAATCTTTTCTCCCCCTTTGCCTTCAACGGCTCCACGTTTGGCCCTGCCAGACCCAGTAAAAGTGGGGGAGGCTGGGGGGACCACAGAGCTCTGCTCCCCGGTCTCGTGCCCGGGAATTTATGTGCAGGGCCGCAATGGAGCGCAACGCCGTGGCGTGTTTTTGGAAAAGGGGACCCCGTCCCCCCCGTTCCCCACTTAGTGCCAGCAGATGACAGTGACATATAGCAGGAAAGCCACCCAGAAGGGTGGAATGAGCTCACACCTCAGACATGCTCCCGCTGAAAGAAGAGGAGGGCCGGAGAGAGGGATGGAGAGAGTGAGAGAGGAGAGAAAGTGAAAGCAAAGAAAGAAGGGTCTGAATAGGCTGGGAATGGTCAAAGATGTCCATGTGACCAGAGGGACTCACCAAGTACTGAACTGAAGCCTCTTGAAGAGATCCAAGTCCTCACCCCTTTAAGCACTGTTGCTAACGAATCTGTCATGGAAAAACAAGTGTCTCCAAAAATCCATTGGCCAGGTGGCATCATGGATTCAATCAAGGCCATTTCAACATCTGTGTGACAAAGCGTTCTTTCCAGCACCATTCCCATGCCCAGTGTGCCCCAGTTGGAGGGCGTGTGCTTGTGACCCCACCAACCCCCCTTCATGCGCCCTGCAGTTTCTGCACAGCTGCTGCCCTCATGCCCCCAAACGGTGCCCATCAGTCGCTCCCCCTTTGTTTTGCACAGGCTTAATAGGTGGGTGGAGGGGGCGCCCTCCAACGATGGCGTGGGTGCCCTTTGCCACATGCTCGTGCTGGTGCCTACCATGAGCGAGAGTTAGGCCACATAGCATCCGCTGGGCTGGAACCAAATATTACCAAAGTATGGCATTACAGCATTTGGTCTGGTGACCAGAAAATGCTCTTGGTCTTGAAATACTACGGCAGGCCTGATCAAAGGGGAGGGTTACCGGGGGGGTGGAGGGTGACATCACCTCCAAGCTGCTCCTTTAACCACACGTTGAGTATAAACAAAAGACTACAAAGCAGATAAAAGAGTTGTGTCGTCTAACCGAAAAAGGAAGCAGGAAACTCAATTAACATGGGGGCAGACGTGTCAGAGCTGGGCCACATTAGACCTCTGAACCTCGGTGATTGGCGCCGCACTGGTGGAGCCTAATGAGTTTCTTTCTCTCTCTCTTTTTCTTTTCTCTCTCTCTCTCTCTCTCTCTCTCTCTCTCTTTCTCTCCCTGCTCTTTCATTCTTTCATTCTTTGCTCACCAAGTCAGAGTTTTTTCTCCAAACAAGGGTGTAGGATCAAAGATCCCTCTCTGCCACTGGGCATTGCCATGGCAACTCTGTGAGGTTTGGAAACTGGTGCGCACAAAGTGGGAAAACATTCAGTGTCTCAACTCTCTCGTTCCCCCTTTTCTAAATATCCCTCTCCTGCACTTTTCCTTCCTCCCTCTCTTTCCCTTCTCTCTCTGGGCTTTGCTCTCGCTCTCTCTGGGAATTCTGCAACAGCATTTAACAACTTGGACTCGTTTATTTGAAAAGGAGAACTGGAAGAATTGGCTCAATCGGCAGAGGATTAAAAACAAAAAAGCAATCCAAGTCTCATGCTATGCATTTAGGAGTAGAGGGAGTAAGAGAGAGGACATGTACGCCGCCTCTAATACCACACTAAAGAACCCGACTTCAAAGAAGTGAAGTTCACTCTCCCTTTACGTGAGCCCACCTCTTGAGCTCTGCTCAGTCCTGAAAACACGCCGAGAACACACAAGCTCACTGCTTGGTTCTGTAGGAGCTTCTGTTTCTGAGCTTGGTCTGCAAACCTTAAAGTGTATACCCTAGTTGTGTCTTCACTCCAGTGCCAGGAGGGTCTGTTACACTGCCACTAAATTAATTGATAACTGTGAAAAAAATGGGAGAGGCAATTGTGGAAGCACTGCACCGCCACCCAAACTGTTAGCAAGCTGTCGGTCCTGCACCAGCTGCCTTGGTGGTCCCCGATGTAAACTATATTTTCCCCTCTCCTTTCTCTTTCCCATTTTTTTTATAGCAAACAGAAAATTGTTCCTAATTCGCTGTTGCTAGAGGGGGGTAATTTGCGGCTTTTGGCAGAGTGTCGCAAGCCTCAAATTTGAAAAAGCTGCTTGTGGGGAAGTTGTCTTTCTTTTTTTCCCCCCTTTTGAAAGGCTCTGTATAAGCTAAAGTGGAGGGACTAAATCCAATCACATCAGGAAATCAACAGGGAACACAAAAGAATTAGGACAGCTAACGCAAGGCTAACGCACAGCTAACGCACAGTCATTCACTGTGGACTTTGCATTGGGGGGACTCAGCAATGGGAAGCAGGAAATCTTCTGCTGTTCTTCTGGTGACCTCCAAAGCTCCTGTGGTTGTTTTACTTCATCCAGCCATGTGTTATGGATGTGACAGACCCCAAGGAGTACATTGTAAAGCTGTGCTTTTAATATGTGGATGGAAACTGCACGACTGGAAGTCTATGAGGGGAACTGATATTGTAAATCAGAAAACCCTCTGACACATAGGACACTAATATCCAGTATCCATTACCAATGATGGAAATGTACTGAACGTCAGAATTAATTTGCACTCAGTCAGAGCTTAAGGCCATGAAAATACATTAAAGCAGTAGTAACAAACTACATTTGGAAGTGTACATCTTTGTGTGTACATGCTGTACTTGATTGTGTGTATCTGTGAGAGAGAGAGACAGTGTGTGTGTGTGTGTGTGTGTAGATCTGAGTTTATTTGCCTGCATGTTCATGTCTGCTTTGTGATGTTTGTTTTGTGTGTGTGTGCGTGTGTATATGTATGTGGTTGTGTAGCATACCAGACTTAAGCTTGAGGGCTTGGTTGTGTAACATGTCCACTGCAGTCTGCGCTCAGCGGTTGGGGGTTCTTAGTCATTTTGATTAACGGGGTCTTCCCCTCTGTCTCACCTCACCCCCTCCTGCCACCAATTCTACATGACCTCAGTGCACACACACACACAAACACACACACACACACACACACACACACACACACTTGAACACACACACTTGAACACACACACACACACACACACACACACACACACACACACACACACACACTTGAACACACACACACACACACACACACACACACACACACACACACACACACACACACACAAATACACACACATACACACTATACCCAGAGAGAAGGTTTTTGATGGATTCTGATGCAAACGGCAACACTTATAGAAGGACCAGGGAAATTAAGTCAAGGATTTGAAGTTTATTTCAGCGAACAGCCTGCAGCGAGCCACCTCAAGCATGAAAAAGTGACTGTCTGACAGCTGAAAGGAAATTTCTGTATTAGCAGGGGAATAATTTGGGCATGAGAGTTTTCTGGGGGTTAATAAAGCGCTTCAATTTTCACAGGTGGAACAAACCGAAAAACAGCAGTAGTTCAGGTCTCTCAAGTTTTTTTTGTTTGTTTTAAATCCAGGCCGGTTTTCCACTTCCACAACAGTACGTCATTACTTTGAATGTTCAAACACTTAAGAAAGCATTTACAGGGCCGGGCTTGGGGGCGAGAAAAAAAGAGAAAAAAAAGACTTAGTGCTGTGCAAAGTTGTGTATGAACCCTGCATCACTCACAAGGATTGTAAAACCTGCCCTTGCAGAGCAAAACACAGTCAATAAATAAAACTGCGCTTGTTGGATGTCTGGAAGTGCTTGAGAAAGCAAGGGCCATGGCGGACCACGGTGCGCTGAAATTAGCAGCATTTTTAGCATGGAACGTGTCTACACCGCACTCAAGTCCCTTAAATGTTATTGTGTGCCACCGAGTAATGACAAAGGATATGCTGCAGCAAGAGCCCTGAGTCTGCTCTACCGTGTGGGGTGAAACAGTTGTCATAGAGACCATGACCATTTCCAGTGGGTTAACTACGTTTTCCTAGTTCCAAATCTCAGTGTTCCAGATGTCAGTGTCCATGTGAGTGATGAGGGGTCTGGGGGAACTGTGGGAGG
>NC_137916.1:9907459-10104946 GCF_963457725.1 Sprattus sprattus | reverse complement strand
TTCTCTTCTCTCTCTATCTCTCTTTACCTCTGTGTGTCATGTGTGTGTGTGGGTGCTTGTGCTTGAAACACTTTCACAACCATTTCCAATGAACCATGAGAACCAAGAAATACTCCGCTACTACCTCCCCTCACCCCAGACGCTCCATTCGTAACTGTCCAGTTTGTTTGGTTTTCCTTCCTCTGGCAGAGAGGCGAGGGTGGAGGTGGAGGTGGAGGTGGAGGTGGAGCGCTGAGCTGAGGCAGTAAAGGGAGTGTGCTGAGGGCAACCCCAGGTTCCCTGGCCCGGGTCAGCATACCGAATGCCGTCGCAGAGGGACAAAGGGGAAAATATAGACCTCAGCCAAGGATGCCTCAGGGAGCATTTGATCCCAGCAAACGTGTGCCGTCCTGGAAGACACGCTCCGTAAATTTCCTCTCTCCTGGGCTGTGTTCTCACACACATGTGCGCGCACACACACACACACACACACACACACATTCACACGACAGGGGTGACAGGTGTCAAGAGGTGGAATTCAGGGGTGAAGTGAGGGGGAAAAAATGAACTATTACTTTGTACACTGTTATTTTTTTCTCTTTTAGCTGTGTGTGTTTTCTGGTCAGATGGCACCATGGAGAATTTATTTGAACAGATGTGAAACTTCAGTGCCAACATGACCCCACTGGTCTCACTTGACTACACTAAGCTTGATATATCTCTCCTGAAAGATAACTAACAGAAGAACAACAACTGAGCATGCCATGAAAAAAAGGTCATCGTACATTTTTCTTTAGCTTGAGCAACCCTCAACACAGCCATTTTTAAACCAAAGAATTCATGATTCATTACCGTCTTAACGACCAGGCACTAGATTAATATGTCAGGTTAAGAGATCAAATCAAAATGGTGACATTAGGCTTAAATAAATGCGCAGTCGTCCCAGAAAGCGTATATCTGTATTCCCTTGGAGAGATGCTCATCACAGGTTTGAGTTGCGTTGGAGGATTCCCGCATGTGGTAGGGAAGCAAAGGGGAGCGCAGATACGGGCCGTAAAGAGAGGAAATTTATGTGGCGTGGAGAGCAGGGTTGGGAGAGCGAGGTCACCTACAGACTGAAGTGCGGAGGGGTTGCCACGGGGAGCTGAGGCGGCCGCGCACCGAACGACCGACAGTAATGTTTAGATAGAGGAGGAGACAGCCACGCTAATTTATACCCCCCTAATTGGAAACAGCGCAGCGGCTGCACCTGAACTGCATTCCTGTCGTGGGTTTGGGGGGTGGTGATGTGAGGCGCAGCGTGGTGGGAGGGTGATGAGACACGAGGGGGGTTTCAGGGGTCGGAGTGCGGAGGAGGAGGAGGGAGCGAGGTGTGGGTCACTGTCAATGGTGTCTTTGTTATTCGGGGGAGGGCCACTTCTCCTTCAAGCTGCACATGGGACGCAAAGGGTAAGCGCGTGTCAGAAGGTGCTGTTACGACAGTCCCAGAAGCCCCCTTTCCAGGAGGGACCACCCAATCTCTGCTTCAGAAGCATATGTCCTCATTTACAATGAAAACTCTGGTATATTCAGGTATAAACACTACAATACTGATGGTGCAAACTAGCCAATTTTTTTTAACCCAAGCTGGTCATGCATTTGACTGTATTCAATATAATGATATTGTCTGCAAAAAAATCAATATTGTAAGCAATACCTCACATCGTAAAGATTTTTAGATAGCACCAGCCATGATGACGGAGTAATCATTTCATAAAGCCTTCGGTGTGGGGATACAGTAAAAGTAGCAGTCAGTTAGTCAGTGTTCATCCAATAGGCTGTGTGCCATTTCCCTTAGCTCCACACACACACACTGGCTCCTGGCTCACAGACTATGTGCCATTTAATTTAGGAGCATTGGAGATGTTTAGACTTGCTGCTAAGTGAGTAGCTGTCAGCAGCTGAGCAGACTTCAGAGCACAAGCCAACCGTCGATGGGGAAGAAAGAGGAGATAAAGTGATAAGTGGCGAGTATCTATCCACTCCGTCAAAAAAGTAAAAACATGACCCTTGCTGGGTTGAGACTGGGGCCTGAAGTCACACATGTGAGGAGCATATTGGTGGCAGACTTCCTGATCGCACAAATAGCCTACTACTTTTCCTGTCTTTCCATGGAATTGATGAAATCTAACAGAGTCTGAACAGTCTGATGTGGCGGGGGCTGTTTTGTTCTCTCCCAAAAGGCGGAACTTGCGTTCCATGCCTAAGAGGGCGAGAGAAATAATTGTTGGTCATGTGTGTTATTTTGTATGCGTGCACGGAGATGTTTTCAAAACAATCTGTCCAATGGTCAGTCCCATTTCCCTTGGTTGGGCGGCGCTTGAGACTCAGTGAGTCAGATTTGTGCTAGGACCAACCTCTGAGTGAAAAAGTCTTCAGTCGGCCACTCAAGTTCTGTGATTTGTCATTTTTTTTTGTTTCTGCCCGGAGTCTATCCTTAGCACCAAGTTCAAAGAACTTCAAAGTCACCACAGTGTATCTTCTTATTCTGTTTCAATTCATCATGCATGCACACACACACACACACACACACACACACACACACACACACACACACACACACACACACACACACACACACACACACACACACAGATATACATAAAAACACATGCCTTACTTATACCACTGCAGCTGGAAATGGCTGAAAACACCAAGATCAAAACAAATAGATAAAAATAACATATGAAGTACAGTAATAACACACAAAGAAACACTGTAATACAACAGTGAACTATGCGTAATTACAGCAATTATAAGACCAGGTATCATGGTCCATGATGCTGATATTGTGAGAAAAATACAGGAGATCAGCATACTTCTAGACCAACTAACAAGGAGACCTTATTTCTTTTAAAATCATTCACTTCTGATCTCATCACTTTATTAAAGGAAAAAAGTGGTCTTGTATTCTTAATTCATCGCTTGGCTCAGATCAGGTGACAGGAATATTCAGTGATCTCTTCCATTTAAGAATTATAGGATAAAATGTGTACTATGGGATATTCAGCTGTCCAACTCACAGCACAGTAGTATTTCATCACTGTTTGTGCCACTGGGAAACTGAGTATGACTCTTGTGTTGTTAGCACCCTGTTTGGCTAGTTTGCCTTGGACTTACAAGGAAGTGAAAGAACAGACCTTTGGCTTAGTGTCCATCGTGCATCTGAGCTCAGGGCCATCGTTAAGGGTTCAGAGAATCCCCTTTAACTGTCACAGAATGAGGGACTGTGGGGCTAAGAGTGCCAGACTTCATGCATGTGAAAAATTGAAAGAAATGAACGTTCAGTTCCCTGTGAGACCTCTGGTTCACTATAGGCTGCTTCTGCTCAATTTTCAATGTCACTGCTCTTACTGATCCTTACTCATCTCTGACAGGAATCCTGACATCTTTCTCTTCTCAGGGTAATCCCTCCCCCTCCCCCGTGGGATGTGTGGACTAGGAAACACATCAGAAGTTGGTTTCTTTGGGGCTGAGTAACTGTCTCTCATTTTACAGACAGATTGAAGAGTGTGTTTTTCTCTCTCTCTCTCTCTCTCTCTCTCTCTATATTTCTCCTCCTGGTATCAGGCGTCTGAGGGGCCTATGCAGCTCCGTCTCTGTTCAGCGCCCTGTGTTTTCCTCTGAGCATCCATCGGACCGTGTCATACCAAACAGGAACAGAGACCGCAACCGCCGCTAGCCCCCGCGTACTCTCGTCTTGCGCAGGCCCCTGCCACGCCTTGCGGTCCTTGTCAGCTCAAGGTCGTGTGAGCGCATGTTTTGTATTTGTTCCCCTTTTCTCCTAAAACGATACGACAAGATACGGCCCTTTAGACGGGACCTATTATGTTTCAAGGCTTCAAAGGAGAAACAGGCTGTTATTTCTCTGCCTTTTGAGGAATTTGCGCCGAGGCCTTGGCTTTGCCATGGATTTGGGTAAATGACTGCTTGAGATGCTCGCTGTCCTTGTGGTTTTGAGCATCGCACCCGACACACAGTCTCTCGCTCTGACTTCACTCTCCGGCTCGGTTTATCCAGCCACTGCTCCAGTTGACAGTAAGCCCCCCTCTTGGTTCAGTTTTACCGCTTGCCACTGCAGACCACAGAGCTTAGCAGACCCGTTGGACCACATGCAGAAAGCATGAGTTCTAGCCGCGAGCTGCTGACTGGCAGCACGGCCGACCTGGCCTTTGACGTATGAGGTGGGAGGGCGGCACCTCCTTGTTTGTGTGTGTCCCTTCCTCCCATGTGTGGTCTAGAACGAGGATCAGGGGATGACCCACTGGGGAAGCAGGGGACTACAGCAGCAGTTGCAGCCTTCGCGGTCTGTGTTGCATTATGACCACGTCACATCAACACACTTGAACACACTCAAACTCAAACAGAGACACACACACACAGACACAAGCAGACACACGCAGACGGACACACACACGCACGCGTACACGCACACACGCACGCGCACACACACACACACACACACACACACACACACACACACAGATATACTCTAAGTTAGACTCCACAAGAACAAATGTGCTTGTCTTGGCCTGACCCTGTGCTTTTGCTTCCAACCACAGGGTCGGTGTCCGTAACTGAGGGGAGGATTTCCCCCTAGTGCTGCTCGCTCAAACTCAGCCTCCCTTTCCCATCAAAGAGAGTCCACTCACCGCAAATAGTGACGGACGGGACGTCACTTACAGCGGACCGCATGATTAATTAACTAAGTCTTGCTCTGGGCCCACCTAAGACCCTCCGATCCCTCAGTCATCTGGGATGGGTCAGAGTGGAGTCTCGGTGGGTGTGGTCATCAGTTCTAACTTGGATCTCCACATAGCCCCTTTGAAACGGACTGAAACCCCTTGAGGTGCATGTGAGAACACGTGTGCATGCTCTCACACACGCAATCAATGATCTTTTTTATGTCCTACTTCAGTTTCACTTGTTCTTGATAGAGGCTGTTGGACATGATCATTTTTCACAAGTTTCTTGTGTGCCATTGCCACACAATCAGTCTTGGGTAAAAATAACCCAGGTTAACTGAGGTTTGGTCTCTCTCTCTCTCTCTCTCTCTCTCTCTCTCTCTCTATCTCTCTTTCCCTCTATCTCACACTCCACCTCTGCCATAAACTCCATCTTTAAACTTATCCTTCTTCCGTTTCCTGGTGTGTATCTTCTCATTAAGGAAATGTGTTTGTGTGTGTGTGTGTGTGTCTGTGTGTCTGTCTGTGTGTGTGTGTGTGTGTGTGTGTGTGTGTGTGTGTGTGTGTGTGTGTGTGTGTGTGTGAGTGTGTGTGAGTGAGTGTGACAGTAAGAGAGAGAGAAAATGAAAGACAGATAGAGAAAAAGTGTGTGTGTGTTTTCATGTTACAATAAAAAAAAAAACATCCAGTATGCCTGCTTCCCATACAACAGGACAGCTGTGTCTAATTGTGTTTAACTGGTGTGGTTTCATCCTGATTACACAATACCATTTCAACACTTGGCCTATTGTGCTAAGCGTTGTCTTTTTAAAGGAGGCATTATTATATGAATAGCCTATACATGTTATAAAAAGTCTATAATTCAGGCTGAAATGGCTTGTGTGAACCCTTGTATTGTTTGTCTAGGTTAACTATTTCATGCAGCCTTCCAAATTTCGACAAAGCCCCAGCAGTGTTTATAGCTTTTATTTTGTGAAGCTTGCCATTATTCTTATCTGTTTATTTTACTACCTGTACAAACATACATTTGATTACCACCCATTACACCGTCTGGTTTAGCTGCAGGGTAACAAAGTAAATCTTTTCAAAATCAATATCAAGAACAAAAGCATGCCTCATACATTTGGCATGCCTGTGCACCAAAAAGCAATAAATAAACACCGCCATTTTAAGCACTGAAACAAAGCCAGTCTCTCATAAACATTAACAGGCTCTATCGTGAACGCATACCCAAATAACTACTCGCGGAGCTGTTAAAAGCTGATCTCTCTCACTCCCTTTCAGTGTTCGTATTTATTAATTTGGCTGGGGCTTTCATCTGAGGTTTATAAGTGGTCTCCAACCCACACACGCGGACGAAGCGCGATGTTAAACAGGGTTAGAGCTCCACAGTAAACAATTCCAGCCACACACGCGCACGCCACAGGGAGGAACATCAAAATAGCGGTAATAGGAAAAAGATGAGCGGACTGTGCGCCCGCCCTGGCTCTTGGGCTGGGCGCTGGACATCAGGGAGTACAGTCACCCGCGCAGTCCTTTGCTGGCGGGATTGTTATTTTTGACCTCAGGTTTTCATCTCCGTCTGGTGAGGATACCACTAGCCCAACAGATTTTTAGAGCAAGATGTATGTTGTTGTTGTTTTTTTTCTGTGCTTTTTCAAACAGCCTTGGCCTAGCCAAAACATTCTTTGAGAACACATGAAATAAATAATTCGAATCATCAACTTCATATTCATCATTTTAATGTTGAGCTGCGAGTCTCAAGCCAATTGTAAGCATATGCTGACATTTCTTGTTGATTAAAAATAGGCTTATGTGGATATATTGAGTGGTTAACATGAATCTAAAATTATTACATCACATTGTATCTGTAAAGGCTGATTCATGCTTCCTTACGTAAGCGTAAGCGCAAGCGCAAGAGGCCGCGCAAGCCCCTTGCGCGACCCTTGCGCGACTTCTTACGTCTTGCGTGCGTCGGCCCCTTTTTCTAGACTTGCGTCATTTTTTACGTAAGCCCTTACGCGAGCCTCGCAGCCTGCATTCTATCAACGAATGATACGAGATGAGGTTACTAAAATATTCTGCATGTCTACTCAGTTTTACAGTGCTTCCCAAGTAAAGGTTTGAAAAGAACTTCAAGCTTCAGACTTTCTGTTAGGGAACCTGTTATCTATCTGCAGAGCAAATGTCAGGCTCATACAAAAACATTAACGTGAATTACTTGATGCTAATACCTAGCGCGGTGTCTATAGGATTTTCCATATACGTTAGCATTAAGCTAACGTATTTTCTACCACAGTTAAACATGCAATACTATGTGATTGTTTTTAGAAAACGAATGTTACGTGATGAGATTACTCAAATGTAGTATGCATGTCTGCTCAGTTTAACAGTGCTACCCAAGCAAAGGTTTGAAAAGAACTTCAAGCTTCAGACTTTCTGTTAGGGAAACAGCTTTGTATCTGCCAGGCAAATGGCAGGCTCATGACAACACGCGCAACCTTTGGGAGCATGAACTGCACCGAGTAAATTTTGCGCAACCGTTAACCCCCAACGCTGTAGCATGCAGCCGCCTTAAGTCGTTGTGGCATCCACTAACTCCGTTGTCAGTTCCTAACAGCTGACAGGACGAAAGGAGGGTAACTGCAGCCTAATCAGTGACGCCAAGGAGCTCGGTCAGTTGTGATTAATTGATGTGGTTTTGGTCGTGGGTGCTTTACGAGCACACACCAAAATGTACGTGTTTTGTCAACCCGACTAGACAAGTTCGTTGTGAACTCTTCAAGAAACTCTCTATTAGAGGGATGTGATGCTGGATAAGGATTTCACCCTCGTAGAGATCAGTACAAGTTCCAAGCATGTTTTCTTTCTTACCGTTTTTTCCCTTCTTATTTTCCATCCACTTTTCATCCCTCTCCTCTCTGTCTTTTAGGTTCACTCCCTCGCTCAGTCATTCCTCACTCTCTCTTCTCCCCAAAGCATGTCCAATAGGACAGACTAATATTTGGACAGGTGTTCCCTTTTTATACACACTATCTTCAGAGAGAGCGTGCTGCGGAGAATACTTCATCTTTTCTTCAGTATGTTAACAGAGGGCAGTTAAAAGGTTACAACCAGACCCACAGATAGCCTGCACCCATGCATAATCCATTTTGTAGGCTATATCAGTAATCCCCAACAATAAAAAAAACAGTTTAGCGCCTATTTTCTTTTTTGCACTTTTTAGACTTTCGTTTTTTCCTCGTTTCAAATAATGGAGGAGTCCACATCTGGATGACAGATGTGGGTCCCTGCGCGTATTCCCTCTCTCCTTCTTTCTTTCACTCTCGGTGCAGTTCTTCTCTCTTTCATACACACATATACGCACAAGCACACACACAGCTATCTCTTCTATTCTTTTTCTGCTCTATAGAAACACGAGAGCAAGGCTGATCCTCTTGGTCTCGCTCTCTCTCGTTGGAGGACCACCCACAGAGGGAAACGCTTCGCTGTACAGTACTGACGTGACGGCTAGAAATACAGAGGTGGAATTTTTTTCCTTGTTTGACTGATGGTTTTAGCAGACTATCCTTTACTTCAATGTCAAAACCATAACCTGCCCTTTTGCAAAAGAGAGACAGGGAGAAGGAGCGCTGATCTCTTTAGATGACGGTGGGGCCTTACGCCTTATATATCTCTATCTGTCTGTCTGGTCACCGCATAGGTTCTATCTCTCAGCCTCCCACACAGGGATTCCCCAGCTAGGCCATGTGAGCAATCCCGGAGTGGGGGTGATGTTCCATCGTACGTCTTTCCCTGTCAGTCATAGATCACGGTCATTATGAGGTTATTTTCCAACTCACCACCAGATAGATTTAGCAATACTTCATGAGACAAAACGTTATGTTGTATAATAATCGTGTTCGTTTTTAAGTTTAATACATTTACATTCAAGGGTTAAGCAAATCATTAAACCACATATTAAGATCAGTGTTTTTACCTCAGAAATCAGCTCAGAGAACTAGAGTGCAACTGAATTATAGCTTTATATTCTAGGTAGTGTGCACTAAATTGAAGCCTTGAAATTAGTAGTCAGAGGCTCCGTGCCTGGAGAACCACATTGAGAGCTGAACTGACTCATTAAAGTAATTACATGTTTTTAAAATTGCAAATCATACTACTCATATCCAGATGGAAAGTGGTTCATTGATTTGTGACTCTTTAATTTATTGTCAGGCCTACATTACAAAGCTTATATCATGCCAGATCATGTTTATGTCTACATGATGTTATTGTGACATATATTGTTAGATGTTATTTCTGATCTTATTTAAAAGCTGTTCAAATAAGCAAGGGTAATCTATAATACAGATCTGTGGCTTATCAGACTTGTTCCCCAAACCTGTTGATATTACAGGTTTCTAATACAATGTTTTTTTTTTTTTTTTTTTAAATATGTTGGTGCATTGCTTAATGAGTGCACCTTCAGTTGGGCATGGATGCTTATCTGCCTTATCGAATAAACCTAGATCACCAGTTGAAGGAAAACTCTTGTAGATTAATGCTTGGATTTGCCATGTTAAAGTAAAAGTTCAGTTGGCAGTAACACAAGTATTTATATTGGTATAGACCTATTATGGATATTTGTTGATATTCGTCATGATATTAATCAATCTCATTGATTACATTTCTATTTCTGTTTCCTCCTCTACACACTACACAGCCAATTGAATGCCTCAGTTGCAGATATGTTTGTAATTAGATATCTAGCGCTCTGTCTGATAAATTGTCGTGTACATGGATCTTATTTTCGTTTTCTTTCCAGTTTTATTGTAAACCCATTTGTAGGTTTGATTTTGCAGTAATTTTAAACACAGTTTAATGGGTTTTGTTGTCGTATGAATTAGCCTTCTTTGTAAACCTGTGTACAGGTTGAGTTCTTCTTTTATAATGTGGCACAGCAGTGATAAAATGTGCCAGTGTGTGTTTTCTCAAGTGTAAATAAAAGTTGACTGATTGATGCAATTGCAATTAAAACAGTAGGAGCCTTAAATGAGATAGAATCAGCCTGTAGGATGAGCCTCACTGTGGCTCCCCAGGCAAAGAGCTCTCTCCCAGTCAAACACCTTTATGTTTCCTTGCTTTGTAGCTGCATACTCTAGTGCAAACATTAATGTAAAGCTTCCATGCATTATTCAGTGTTAACGCGTGTCTCTGCTTTGTGTGCTACTTCACTGGGTCTTCTTCACACGCCTCCTCCTGCCCACCTCAGAGCCCACCGAGCCCACTGTGACCCCCAGCATCCTCCCTGCTGGCCCCCCCACAAAGAACCCCACCAAGGCCCCCAGCAGGGCCCAGCCCCTCACCAGCCCCGGCACACTTCTCAACCACCCCGTCATCGTATCCCACAATCCCCTGAGGTAGGAGGGAGGGGGCAAGTCGGGAGCGAGAGAGGGGTCAACACCTTCTGTGAGGTCATCGTCGTCCGTGTCTGTGTCCGTTGCCTGCGCGGGCCCCTCAGCATCTTCCTCCTGCTCTGGATGTGACGGCGAGGAGGGAGAGACAGAGACGGGCTGTCTCTCTGCCCCCTGCCCTTCCTCCCCGTCTCTCCTCAGCTTCTTAGGCTCCTGGGGGGCAGGCCAGGTGTGGAAGTCCGCCCCGCTCTCCCTCACTACATGCTCCACCTTCTCCAGCAGCTCCTCCACACTCCTTCTCTCCTTCTCCTTCTCCTCCTGTTCTGCTTCTTCTCCTCTTCCTCTCTCAAGGGCATGGTAGTGGTCCCCACACCTCTCCACCAGCTTTAGCAAGTCCTGGCGCTCCCTGCTGGTCACATACTCCTCCAGGGTGACTCCCTCTGGCAGCCGATCCATGTGGGTGAAGAGGACTAGGGTGTGCCTGCTGACGGCCCCAGGGCCAAACACCTTCTCAACGGCCTCCAGCCCCAGGAGCTCCATGGAGGCTGGCTGGTCCACGGGGACACACAGCAGGAAGGCATGGGGCCCGGGGGCCACGAGGGCCAGGCAGGAGTGGATCTGGCGATGCACCTCCTCTGGGGAGAGCTCTGAGCAGAACCAGTCTGGAGTGTCCACCACGGTCAGCTGAGGAGACGACAGGTAGATAAGAGGAAGGCAAGTTTAACGGAACGTAATAAGTATTTCGGTATGTGGATATTCTGTTGAAAATTAGGTCCTTGATTTGTTAAAGGTCACTGCTGAGAATTAATTTAGAACTGCATAAGAGGGTCCACACGTAGTAGTGGTAAGATATTTGTGGTATTAGGACAAATCATAATACCTCTCTATGTCACTCTCTACCTGCCTGTATTTCTCTAAGTAAGGATTTCAGCAGTGGCAATTATGTCAGAACACATGACACTAAAGGCAGCCGTTAATACTGAGGTGCCTGTAAGGAATTTTCAAGGTCAAGGTAGTTAATCAGCTCAGGGAACATCCTACCTGTCTCCCAGCAACTGCTGCAGCTCTACTCTCACATTCACTCGTCCCAGCAGCTCCCTCTGAAGCCGTCGTCTCAAAC
Organism: Sprattus sprattus; assembly: GCF_963457725.1. Taxonomy (NCBI): domain Eukaryota; kingdom Metazoa; phylum Chordata; class Actinopteri; order Clupeiformes; family Clupeidae; genus Sprattus; species Sprattus sprattus. The sequence goes on along the minus strand of NC_137916.1, from coordinate 10,093,730 downwards.
GCCCCACGTCCCAAGATGCAGTTCCCAGCAGCGCTCTTTCCTGCGCCCGTCTGCCCAAGCAGAACCAGCCTCAGCGCCGGGGCCGCAGCCAGGGATGGGGGCAGAGAGCCGTGATCCAAGGAGGAGGACGACACAGAGGCTGCACAGAGCGGCAGAGGACAGAGCTCACTGCCTCAAATAACATTTCAGAAAACTTTAAGCAGTGTAGTCAGTACCATTAGGTATGCCGTGTCTGTATGGAATTTGTATGGAATTGATGACATAACAATAGTGCTGTTTTAGGAAGAAGACACACAGTGAAAGGGCATGTTTAAATGATTATATTACATTTTTCCTGGGGGGAAAAAAACTACAAAAACTACATTTTCAACATGTACATAAGCATCTACACAGATATTGTTTCAGTGTGATATTTCACATATGCCATTATTTAAAAAAATATTAAATTATCCTAATGTGAAGGCTCTGTGGTTATCACTACCACACACAAAGAATTTCTACTTTAAAGCTGACTTTTTTTTTTTGAATGTATGTTTGCTGAAAACATTACATTTCTGAACATCTATATTACTCATACTAGTGCAAAAAGATCATGCAAATGGCGAATCTCTCTTCTAAGTAGATGTCAAATAGAAGTCATATTTTATAAATGATTAAACTACATGCTGTGATTACATGTGTTCTGATTACTCACACTTCTTATTTGGTCCATGTGTTGTGTGTGCCATATTTTCATTTTATTTATCCGAAGGGAACGTAACAGAACTGTAGTAAAAAAGGTTCTAAGCTACTAATGTCGATTTACTGTACACCCTGTTCAATCATGAAACAACTGCGCCATCTTTTGGGCATCCAAAGACATTGAGTAATCCCATTAGAAAGGAAGCCGACTGTCAAATATTGATGCAGAAACCAATAATTGTGAAGGAATGTAAGGAAGATTGTGATTGTCTTCATCCTCAGAGGTGGATCAAAATGGCTTGAAATCACAAGGCAAAAAACAAAAGGCTACCTCCCATTTTCATTGACTTTTTAGAACTTTTCCATAACCTTTCAAAGACTTAAATTGACCTTTCACAACCTGCCAGGTACCCAAAATCGCATACTTTTTTTTCCACAGTATTGGACTAATTCTTGAAAGAACATTAACCAACAACCTTTTTCAATAATTTTCAATTGAAGTGGAAACTGTATCACGTTGCAGAAATTTGCACAACAAAACATTATCCATGGAAGAGTACTATTACATCATTTATTTGAATAGAGCTTAATATGACAACATTATTTAAATAAGCCTAGTTAGTAACCTCTCCAGGCCTGGAAAATGTTTATTTTTTAAAGTAAATTCCATGACTTTTCCAGGATTTCCATGACCATGGACCCTGAACTAAAGGAATCGTCCTCTATGTTGCTTTGATGCATATTCAACACATGACCAACCATGGGACTTGCCAACATAACCCTAAGATCTGTAGCTTCTTCATTATTTTTTTCTGGCAGGCAAGTCAGCATACATTTCCACATTCCTTGCAGATGGATGATCTCCTTACCTCCATACTGGGTTTCCTGCTCCTCTTCCTTTTCTCCTCCTCTCTGCAATACTGCATCCATGGCCTCATCATTCACTCCTTCATCCTGATGCCCTCTTTGCGTTCTCCACCCCTCTGTGTCTGGAGTTACTCCATCCTCTAGATGTTCATCACTCTGTAGCTCTTTCTTGGGTTCCATTGTTGAATGTTTCAGCTAAATTAGAGGTCAATGCATCGCTTTTATGCAAGTGTACATTTTGACCATCACCTAAAAGGCTCATTTATCCACTCATTAGTATATTGGTCAATGGGCATGGACGGATTATGAAACCATGGGCCCCTGGGCCTGGACATGTAAAGCCCCCCCCCCCCGCATGCGCACGCCTGCAAAAATTGTGCAATCGCAAAACATTACTTAAATGTAACTCATTTTTTTTTTACAGCACAATAACTAAATTCACCTGTACCTCAACAGGATTTACAGAGCACATACACATTTTTGAACACAGCGCAGGTACTCAAATAAAGCCAACAGCAAAATACACCTCTTTCAACCACAAATAAGAAATACATAACAGCGACTTCACGCAGAGGCTCTGGCTTAGGGAGCCCCTGAGCTCATGGGCCTGGGCCTGTTCGGCCCGTTCGGTAATCCATCCCTGTCAATGGGGCACTAGCCAAAATGTAGCACTGTTTCACTGATTAACTGAACTGAGAACTTTAGTTTCACTAACTATCCAGTTTGACTAGATAATGTACAAAAATTCCAAGTTACAGACTATGGTCAGTGTTTGAACTGAAGAATCAGTAAACAAACCGGTCTTCCTCACCTCGTCCAATAAGGGGGCAGCTTTGGAGAGCCTTCTGTTGAAGTCTTTAATGCCTGTGTCTATAGCACACCTCCATGCTATGAGCAACAGAGCCCATTCTACAGGAGTCATCACTCAGGAATGTTATGTTTTAAGGCAGTCTTTAACTCTCATTTTATATTTAACTTTCATATGTATTATGGCTTTTCACCCAAGCACACAGATCTTTGTTACTCTGTTACCATAGTCAACAGTGACACACCCATCAACTATGTACAGCATAATAATGCCAAACATCAGTAATTTTTGACAGTTATAACTAGTTGAAAGGCACACAGGGCAGATACATGTGGAAAGGCAAAGACAGTGAACAGGCAGTTTCCAAAGTATCTTTAAATGTCATTTTACCTTTTCAAAGGCCTGCTATCAAACGGCCTCTTGTTTCAGAGTGTGCTGTTCACTTCCTCAGCTCTCAGTCCGCTACCATCACAAAAGGCAGCAGCTGGGGTTCCTCCCTTCCTCACATGACTGCATACGGGCACGCTGTCTTTTGCGGTGCAGAGGAGTGTCTCAAAAACCTCTCAGGGCTGAAAGCAGTGAGCTCCAACGGCAGCCTGGTTTCAATGACTCACACAGGAAGCTACTGTATACACACGTTTTCTCTCATCTTCCTCTTTGAAGACACTCCCTAAAACACACTGTGTACCCAAACACTAGCTTAACCCATTACCTTCCTGTTTTGTACTGCATATATTATTTTTCTTTCTTTAACAAAAAATAAAGAGAGGAAACCTCTACTGGGTCTTTTGGCACAGTTTAAAGATTATGTTTTGCTAGGCTAGCCTAGGCTATGCTAATAGAACTAAAGAAGAGGGAATGTGTCAACATTCTGCTGCAGGCTGACACACTGGCAGTCTGGCTATGCAGCAGGAGCATGAGGCATCCACTCTGTCTGTCTGTGAATTCATGCTGACTGCATCTGAGGCACATTGGCATCTTACTCACTTACCTTTTCATTACACGAATTACAAGATGATACAAAAAAATGCATGAATGAAAAAAAGCAGAGTGATGTTCTTAACACTTTCTGTTTTTACTGCAAAACTAGAAATCACCACAATGTGCTGGATTGCACTTTCAGGACTTTTTTTTAACCCATGCTTTTTTTCTCCTTTTACATTTTTTTTGCTTGATTTTTAAGATCATATACATACAAAATACAATGAGAAACTACAGTTGAAAAAGTGCTATATATTATCTTCATGGTACATTAATGAAACGTAAAACTAGGTTGGGCCTAGGTTGTAGTCCACATTTGAGTAAAAAAACAAGTTTGGACCAGACGGATGCTTAAAAATGACACAGTAACAAATACATCCACATACACACACTCAAACACATTCAAATGTACACACACACTCAAACATACAAATAAAAATACCCACACAAACACTCAAATAATGCATTTCACACTCAGAGACTTAAGTGCTTGCCCACTCACAACCACTCACTAACGCCTAATGACACAAAACAGACTTAAAACAGAATTAAAAGCGCTCTCTAAAATAGAATTCCTGTTTTCCTTACAAAATATCAATAAAAAATAACTAAGAATTTTAAAAATGCAATAAAAACATGTCCATTTTTGGTGGCACGCTATGAGTCCACCACTTAAAAAATTCCCGGGATGCATTTGATGTCTTTTGAAAGAGTCCTTTGACTGACTTCCTGTTATGTAGCAAAAGGAGGGACAATCCTCATAGTCCAGGCATGATATAAGCAATGTTGTCCAGCGTCTTCGACTGTAACATTAGAGCACAGAAAAACTCACATATCATCAATTGCTCAAACACACCTCTTCAGAAACAAACACTTAAGGCAGATTTATGGTCGGCCTTTTACACAGCCACGCAAGACACGCATAGTTACGTACCCCCTCTTGCGTGCGTCTCAATTTTTTTAGTATCCGACAAGGCTACTACTTTAAAATCGCTGTTTACCTTGTGGGTAGTAGCATGATAACATTAGATAGTTGGCTCAGACACCTCGCAAATCCCCTCAGACATATTTTTCAGTTACAATAACGGGGTTTTTAAATTGCACAGTGTCTATTTCTCTGTAACTTTAAAAAAAATCTAAGCAAAAAAAAGTCAAACAAACAACTTTCTCTGCTGTTTACCTTTTGGCTAGTATCATGCTAACATTAGATAGCTGGCTCAGACACCTTGCAAATCCCCTCAGACGTGTTTTACTATAAATGTCCACAAGTCCGTTGATGCAACTGCGTGCCCATGCAGTAACACAGTCGTAGAAGCATATTTCAACCTTTAGAGACACCTACCTCCTCACACTCTCCAAAAGTATCTCAGGGTTACAAAAGTAGGAGAACCTTACCAGGACATTGCGCGGACAGCCATTGAGCTGTGGGATCTGAGCCGTTAGACAGGTGAGTGGACCGAGAGCACACAAGATGGAGTCCAGCAGCACAGAGAGGCTTCCAGAAACTGCCACCATACCCTGTGCACAAACAAAACAAAACAAACACAGATAAATCAAAAAAATCCCTGAAACAGAATTTAAATGTTGGCAGTGTTTCATAAGGACAACTACATTGGTGAGACAGTTGAGTTTAAGGTCCCAGTCACCCTTCTGTTCCTAACTAACAGCTAGGTGTTGCTGACTACCACAAGACACAATGCACAGCAAGATATGTTCATCGTGATTTCATCAGGTGACTGAAGACTGACCAAAATTGTTGTCTGATTTGATGTGATGCAATGCTATGGTGCATTCAACTAAAAAAGCAATGAAAGGACACAAATATGATCTTAGCTAGAGATTTTTGAGGACCCTGCAAATTAATGGACTTGTTCTCATTGCTACCACACCAGTGTCTCTACCACTATCTAATTAAAGGTAAAGTTGGTCTGAAACTCAACAACCAAACACACCCACACTTTTTATTACATGCTCCCCTTTAAGCCCCCTCCCCCAAGCATATACAAATATGCAGCCTTAATAAGGACACGGCTGACAGGCGGGTCCATGTCCTGGTTGGTTGCAGGCCCTAATTATCTGATTGATTGGAGGTGGAGTGTCATTTATTTTCACCGATCAGTCAAGTCGTTTCCAGCCACATCGACGAAATGTTCACTCAGAACATGCAATGTACTCATAGCTGACAAAAGTTTACTGAACTTGTCTTCAATTACAGCTCATCCAAAACCATCTCACGAGGCATCACTATTATCAGAGCAAAATGTTGACAGCAATATTAAGCACTATCACTATCATCACCCTGGTCTACAAGCAGTGTATAATATGCTCTCTGATGCCTTCACTCACGTACAGTAGTGTGTGCGAGTGCACTGTCCCCAGTCTCACCTCAGTCTCCTGGAGGCGGTGGCCTATGAGGGACAATGACTCTCCCAGAAGTTGCAGGTGTGCTGCTGCGTCGATAGGATCCACCTCAGGCACACGTGCTGGGGACAGCGACGTTCCCATCGAGGCTCTCCCAGGAGACAACCCCCCAGCCAGTCCCTTACTGGAACCTATCAGAGTCATATCAGAAATGCTGCAGAAAAGCACTTGATACACTATACACATTTGTAGACAGAAGATGGCTGCTCCACTATACAGCTATACACTGTTTATTAGCACTTCTGTCATATTTGTATTACATTTGTATTACAGTCCTACACACAGTACTGTCTACTTCTATCTGTGGACATGTTGCTACAGTGTTCGTATGCTCAAAATTCCACATAATGCGTTGTTATCAACTGGCATTGCTGACATCTGGTTACAATTGCTAACAACAAACAATTGCTAATAATTGATATGCCATCTAAGTTTTCCAATTTCTTGGACCGGGAAACGGTCAACTCTGGTGTGACGTCATTCCTGGCTAAAACTTCCGAGGTCAACGCAATGCAACATGTGGTAAGTACTACACAACACAATATTTCCAACAACACCGATTGGGGATACAGTGCCACTTGAAAGCACAGCTCTACATGGAATAACATAGCAAGTTAGTCATGCAGTTGTTCATCATGTTGTTGTAAGGATTAAGCCAGGTTACCTTTACTCTTGCTGCCATCGTTGGCTGAACTCTTGCGTTTGACAGTGGTGGCCTCCGCTTTGTTCTGCTTATGCTGCAAGTATTGAGCTTTCTGCTTCCACACCTGCAGAGGGATACAGGTATTTATGCACACAGACGCACAAATAGAGAGAATTTATATGTGTGCAAACTCCGAAAATTATATTTATTTCCTGTATGCATAAGATGCTATATCGTTTACAAATGTCAGGAATCAAAATTGCACTATGAAACATACAGTATTTCACAAATTTCATATAGTTCCGAGATTTACAATTTTCCTCTGAAATACACTATGAAGTAAAGACAAGAGACTGATTTCCGTCAACATGCAGTCATGTCACTCCCACAGAGGCAGTCAAGATCAGGATCAAGAGGGAAAAGGCTAGAGAAAGAAGTAGAACAGGGGGAGGAAAAGAGAAGTGGAACAGGAGGGTCCTGTAGAGTGAGACTCACCAATTTGTCCTTCTCTGGAAGCTGTTTCCACACCTCTGCAAGCTTTTTGCTCAGCTCACCAAACACTATTGAGGCAAGAACAGTAACAAGACTTTTATATTTCTATCCCCTCACTGAGCCTCAGAGGTAACAATCAATCATTCCCATATTAAAGATGTAGTCCAACATTTTACGTCAATCGTATGGATTTACTATGTCATTTTCCAAATGATCTAGCGTGAATGATTATCATATTCAGACAGATATAAAAAGAATAAAGTGCTTACCCAGTCCAGGCTGCTCAGCGTTGATGTTTACCCTGTATTCCTTACTAAAAACCTGATATGCAGTCGTGTTTTTTTTCTTGGGCTGGCAGATAAAGAGATTTAAGGAAAGACAGAGATGGGTGCATGTCGTTCTCTCCTGATCCATAAGCACATGCATAAGGGGAAATGCCTTACCTTATCTTTGTCGTGCTTGTCCCGGTCTTTCTCTTCTTTTTTCTTCTTCTTCTCACTCATTGCCTCACTGCTGGTGTGGTGATGTGAGGAGACCGGGGTGGCTATGGGATACATCCCACCTGAAGTGATGTGATTGGCTGAGCTGTGGGAATGGGAGTGGCCTCGAGAGGGATCTGAGACCAGTAATTGATCATAGTTAGATACAAACAAGCATAGCGAAGCATTTTTAACTCTCTTCAACAAATATACTCAACTACTGTCCATGTTCTAGATATGCTCTTCTTCATAGTTTCTACTCAACATGTCACTGTGTCTTTCCAACAGAGAACCAACAACCCTGACAAATTAAAACATACCCTACAATGATGTCATATTCATCACATCAATCATATTGATGAAAGACGGAATAACAGTCACAGTCTTTCTCTCTCATAATGTTGTGGTCCCAAAGACGGACCAAGGGTCATATAGTATTTCAGCTCACCCGAAAACAACTTCTTCCCACTGCTGCTTCCTTTAGTATGCTTCTTCTCCTTTGAGCTTTTTTCCTTCTCCCTCTCTCTGTCTTTCTCCTTCTCCTTCTTTTTCTTGCTCTTTTTGCTCTTCTTCTTTTTCTTGGAGAGGTGGGTGTATGTGTCGTCGATGACCAGCTCTCCCGCCTCCAGTTCTCCCCCTGAGGAGGAGCTGTCTCCTCCCAATGAGCCAAGAGAGCTCCCATAATGCCCTGCTGAGAGGATGGTGCAGAGAACACGGCAGAGGTATAACACACATAACATCGCATACCAATCATGGAATATGGTGAAGCAAGAAAAAATACTACACATTTCATGGAATAAATAGATGTAAAAGATGTAAAAGACGAAACAAAATAAAACTAAAATAGTACACACAGAAAGGATTAATAACGTTACTCATAGTTATCATCTTTAAAAAGAAATGATACACAGCTAAACGGGAACAAGCAGAAGTAAAGCGAAAACTATTATTCGGCGAAAACTAACTCTGAATCTAGAAACTTCCAAAGATAAATCAAGCCTGTTCATGTCTTATATTTTCAGAAAGCTTTATAAACTCTCCACCAGAGCTCCAAAGAACATCCTAAAAACGGAAGTCTCACCCTCCACCTCCACCTCCTTGCCCACAACAGGTAAGGGCTCTGGGTTCTGCTGTTTTTTCTTTATGGATTTGGGCTGCAACCCCCTGTCCCGCTCCTTCTCCTTCTTTCCACTACTTTTCTTTGTGGTGGATGAGGAGAACAAGGGTGATGTGAGGCTTGAGGAGGTGGGGGTCGTGGAGGACGAGTGCGAGCCAGGGAAGGAGGGGAAGCTCTCGGCCCCTGGTGCATCCCCACTACCCCCAGCCTTTTCTTTGGGTGAGAGGATGAGCTTCATCTTAAGACCCTCTGCTTCCCGGAGCGTGAGGGGCTCCCCTTTCCCCGCGCCGCTGTGGAACAGCGACGACCGTGAGGAAGAAGAAGACGAGGAGTGTGAGTGCTTCTTGGAGGATGACCCGGAGGATGCCGGTGTGCCGCCGCTGGAACGCTGTTGAGAGGGCAAGGAGTGTCCTCCTGCCTTGGAGGAGCCAGAACTCCCTCCGCCACCGCCGCCCCCCTCGCGCTTGCGCTCCTTGGACGAATGGGAGGACGACGAGTGGGAGGAGGACAAGGTGGGGTAGGAGGGCTTCTTGTGCAGGTGGGGGCTGGGGTCAGACCCGGTGGCCAAAGGGGAGGTGATGGCCTGGAGGAGGCCCATGGCCGTGTCCGTAGGGAGGGAGGAGTGATGCTGCAAGGAGGAAAGGGACGGTGAGCGATCCGATGACTTGCGCTTCTTCTTATGGGCAGGTGGGCCTAAGCCATGGTGATCTGGAAAGCAAGAATGGGCAGGATGACTGAACAGCACTTTTGGGGTTAGATTAGCCTGATGCTTATTTTTGAAGGAGACATTGAATCAGTTACATGACGATGTGAGAGTCAGAGGATTAGTGCAAACTACCTCTGTAATAGAACTCTTCACTTTTATGTTTTTTCTTCTTCTTGTGTAGGTCTCCACCCAACAGGAACAGCTCAGAGTCCTACAGGAGGAAAGGTTTTAGTGAATGAAAACGTTTAATATGCAAAACAGAAGTATCAGTGGAAAAAATCATGCAGAAACACAAGCAAGTCTCTAACTGCAGAGAAGCGGTATACCACACTAGTGTAACAGGGTTGGGGGACGGAATTGTGGAGATGTGCTTAGTTTACCCCATGTTTTTAACACCCCAACTGCAAAATGTTACCTTAGGCCGTTTCTTTGAGGATTTGCGCACCTGCGCAGCGATTTCCTCTTCCTCCCGTAGAAGGTCCTTATAAGAGCGCCTCTTCTCCCGCTGGCTACGTCCCGCCACCAAGCCAATATCTCCTTCCATCACTGACATGTCTATACAGGGGCAAACATCTCGGTCAGAAGCCTATCAGACACTTTGTCTGTCGTGCATGCTGGTATGAAATGTTTTATATTCTTATTCATAGATAAAGTCATCAATAGCCTTCTTGCCCATAACTCCTTTCTTCTTGACCTCCTCGAAAGCCATGGGTGCCCCACTCTTGCCGCAGACTACGAGGCCAGTCAGACTAGGGGATACGTGTTTCCCTTCTGTCACACAGATGTTGAAAAACGGTACGTTTTAGTTTATGATGCTCTATAAAATACAGATATGACCTATTGTATATTTGCCCCTGTCAATAAAGTGACATTTCTCAAAAAAGATGACAGCTGACACTTTGCGAGTACTTAGAGTGCACCACGGCTAAATAAAACTTTTGTCACACCTGTACTGACATCTGCGGCACTCAAAATGAAATCCGCTGTTTGCACGTCCACAACGCACTGTTTACTGGCCCACTTCTTGTTAAGTAATTTGAATCCTCCTTAATTGTCATGTGGAATATCGATACAGGTGACGTTATCCTAGGTGTCTGTGGCTGGTTAGTTACATTCAACATTGGGCTACAGTTGTCAAGACTATAATTGCCGGCGCCAAATGGCTCCCAAACCTTAATCAAAAACCTTTGTTTGTTACATTAATAAGATAAGGTCTGTGTTGTTACTGACAAAATTAGGGCTTCAATTTGATAGGCTATTTCCCGCCTACTTTCGAAAAGATACACAAACACACCCCCTTCACTTCAGCAGTATCCCATTCTCCCATCCTTCACCAAAGCAACTCTTCTGGCTGGCTCTGAGCGATAATAGCACGGGTAATTCTGCCAAGACAGCCCCTGGCTCCTGCGTATGCAGGCCCGATTCAGGATTATTTTAATGTTTAGCGATGGTATGCACGTTATTTTAGCTCTGTAATTTCCTTTCTACAAGAGACGGAAAAAATGCATTCACTTTTTAGTCGGCCCAAACAGAAAAAACAACAAAAATAGCCTCCATAGTTACCTCCACTGGTCACCGAAAATCAAGCGGCGCCAGTCGCCATCTTTGAATTCTGTCAACAACAATGCAACAACCAGCAGAAGAGGGGAGGGACCACGGGGCTCCTGAGCTATACGAGCACAATGAGAACGGTCTTTTTGAGCGTATAATTAATATCGGCAGTTAGACAAACGGGTAAATATGACATTACACACATCCTGTTAAACAGGATGCATGCAATGCAAAGCAATGCAAAAGACAATGAAGAAGATAATTGCAACATCCTAGCTTCAGTCAAAGAACAACACAAAACCCTTTTCTCTCAGTATTTTATTCATTGTTCACTTATCCATGTACAAAACACACCTTTTAATTTTTTTTTTACTATAAACAACTTGAATACATAAAAGGCAACAGAAAAAAGGCAACACAGATGTTGAGACATCAAATCAGTGTGTTGAGCTAACAGGGAAGATGGTACTATGCCAAAACAAAATGGACAGAATGTGACTCCATCCTGTAAAAACGGTTTCACTGTAGTCAGTGGTCAACAATGTCAGTCACATATGCACGCACACACACACACACACATCACATCGTACCAATGTCTTCCACAGGTGACCTGTTCTACCTATCACCTAAGTTCTGTAGGCTGAGGGATGTGAAGTTTGCCAACAGGTCTGTCACCTCATCCACCTTAGAAAGAAAAAAAACATGAATATTTAATGAGTAAAATACTGATTTTGTGTTCCAATAAGAAATGACTAGCCATGACATATGACAGTAACACGTACATAAATGTTTGTGTGTGTGTATATATTTATATATTATACACACACACACACACACACACACACACACACACACACAAAAAATAGCCAGGGACCACCAACACAAAAATAGCAAATTACTATCCTGTTGTGAAGTCACAAAGAAACTCAGAGATTTAAGCAATGTTTTTTTGTTAATCTTTTCTGCGAATGTCATGACAGTGGGAAGAGAGGTGCACAAGAATGGATTTCTTTTAATTTGATGAGCATATCTGTCTGTGCAAGACAGCAAAACAGACACAGCAGCCAGCTAGCGGGGAGAGAGATACCTGTTGCTTAGTGCGAGTATGCTGCAGCTGTGTGGAGATGTGTTCCAGTCTCTCCCTGTCCTCACTTTGCCCCATCACGTTCAAGTACTCCCGCAGCATCTGAATAATCTACACAGAGGTGGAACATTATGTTGACATTAATGGTGGTTACAATCAAGCTGGAAGCTCCATCCTGGGTCAGGGAAGAGGCTGAACAGGAGGGTTTTGTCAGCAACTGATATTTGTCCTGTCTGTCCTTCTGTTTTAATGCACGTGTCAACCCAAAAATCCAGTTTGCTTGAAAACTTTAATAAGAAAGACAATTTTATAGATTTTATAGATTGATGCAATGATTTAGCTGACACTTTCATGCAAAGGAACTTACATTTAAAGACACACACTTTTTAATCAGCTCCCTACGAAAGAAACCAGTGAGCCTGGCATAATAACTGACTCAACCAGTTGGGGAAAAAGAACATTTATTATATTATTATGATAACCTCATATAATAGACCTCAGAAGAGATGGCTCCGGACCAGTGGATGGTTTAAAGTCTGCAAATTCAATTAAATTGTATTTATGTAGCGCCAGAACAATAAGATTGTCGCAAGGTGCTTTAAATGTAATTTTACCTGGGTCACCTCCCCTCGTAGTGTCTCCAAACTTCGTGAGTCTCCATCCTGTAAGATGTTGAGTTTAGAGCGAGCTAAATGCAGAGGGGTCCTTCCAGCACGGTCCAGGGCATCCACGCGAGCACCTGAAAAACGCAACTTTTCACATTTACTTGATGAAGTATCCCCCTAGATGATAACTGTCTGCCATCCAATACAATTATTGATCACAGTACAATTATTGATGAGGTGGTCTTAACTCTGATCTCAAACATTACCCCTTCATTTCTAATACGCTGCTTCACTCTGTACGATTTTTACTTCGCTAATACACATACATTTTAGACAAACTAAACGCTTTTTATAAAAGCGTTACAGATATTTGTCTTGAGGGTATGGATGATACACATGTTACAGTTGTTTACTATGGCTAGGAGGCATCCAAGACAGCACCTCAGTGGTAAAGGTTTAAAAATGAATTCTTCAGTTTTTCCACATTATTCATTAACATCGCCGCATGAAGACAAATCGATGGTTCGCCTCATTTAAAATTTCGGGGATACAGTAGGGCATGACATCACTCTGCACTTCACTGTTGCATGGTCGTGTTCCTCAACAACACTCAGATATTAAACTAATTTCTGATATAAGATTGTTCACCTAGCAAGAAATAGGAATGAATGAGAAAAGGGACTATTTGAATGCTCTTGTTAACTCACCTCCTCTCAACAGAGTTGTGATAACAGGCACATGATTGGTACAGGCGGCTGTGAAGACAGTTACATTCAAGTAAGTTCCGATCAGTATTTGAGTAAAACCCCATCCCCCTCTAAATTACACCAGTGTGTTACTAACAAATATCATTGCAGCATACATCATGGACCTGAGTAAACATTTACCACAAAGGCTCTAAAATGGATGCCGAGTGAATGCATGTACGGCCCCGGCAAACAGAACACAACAGAAATAAAAATGCTCAATGCCAGCACAACTAAACATATCTAAGTACCGCAACATGCAACAGGCAAACCGACACACAAGTGACATGTCCCTGGTTGGTGAAATGTTTCAGCTGTGTGTTTGTTTGTGCTGATTCCTGACTGACAGACCTGCAGATTGATTCGTCATTTCCTGTTTGTTAGATGGATCAGGAGGAGCCCCCTGGGCCTGATGACTCCCCTCCTCAGCCCGCCCCGAAACGCCCCTGCAGACCGGCTCCAGAGCAACACCAGCATCGCCCACGCCGCCCTGCTCCCCATCCTTGGCCCTCAACACAGTCATCATCCCCTCGACGACTTCTCCCGCTGGATGTGACAACCACCACTCTGGTCATCGGCAGCTCAATGGCCCGAGATGTCCACATCCCCCCTTCAACAAGCGGCCCCTGCAAGGTCCACTGCCTCTCCGGAGCCAGGCGTGTTCCATTCGCTGATGGAAGTGGAACTATCGCTCCTCACCCCAACCACTCCGCATCTACGCACATGGACAGCTGAACCCTCGGCCAATCGCACCCACCGCCACTGCATTGCCGTACATCTACTCTACCCAATACCCTATGCCAGCATTTATATACAATATACATTATTGCCACCACTGAAATGTTTCTTCGTCCCTACATCCCCTACCCCTCTAACAGTAAGCCTATTGGCACAGTAATCTGGTCTTGCCTGTATCATGTATTTACCACCAGATGTCTGTATACTTATTATATCCAGTGACTAAATGCTGGCTGTGTATAACCCCTGTTGCTTCCTTTCCCCTTCTGCCACACAACCCTTCCCCCTTTCCCCCCGTCCCACCTTCCTGTCTCCACCCGGCCGACCTCAAGCAGATGGGTCCCCCCTTATGTGCCGTGGTTCTGCTTAAGGTTTCTTCCTGCCAAACAGGGAGTTTTTCCTTGCCCCTGTTGCCGTTGTGCATGCACTAAGGGGGTTTAGGCTCTGGGTTCTGTTAAGCGCCTAGAGGCAATTGTATTGTTATGGCGCTATACAAATAAAATTGAATTGAATTGAATTGAATTAAAATCTCTGCAAGCATTAAATTAGAACACACACATGCTTGCGACTTTTCAAAGCAGTCTGTTTAACTTACCCAGGTGTAGTGGGGTGTTTCCAAGGCTATCCCTCTGGTTTGGGTCAGCTCCCCAACTCAACAGAAGCGCAACTGAAAAGACAGGCAAATAAAGAGAAAAGTGGTCTTTGATATATTGGCTGTTCCAAGTGTACAGTAAATTCCCAGCGTTTTCACACAACAAACCAGAGATCCTTAACATTTTTGTGTAAATAACAAGCCATCCTAAGTTTTTTGGAATACCACTATTTTCCCTCTCTCCATAGTTCCTGGCAAATAGCCTACATTGAAAACACGTTAACAGAGTTGCTTTAAGCCAATTATAGTGGAACAGATCATTCTGACATGACAGTCAAAAACACAATTCTCCAATAAGTAATGTATACTGTGAAACTCACCAATGGTATCATTTCCATTGCAGGAAGAGAAATGTAAGGCTGTTCTACCCTTGTCATCTGCTGCACAGGGGTCAATGTCTTCCTCCAGAAGCCGACGCACTGTTGGGCATATGGAAACAAACAAGTGGGTGTTACAGAATATATTACTGGTATGTTATACACACATACTTATTGTTAATAACGTTACTCAGACATCAACAATGTTGGTGTCTCACCTGTGTCTATGTCATTTCCATTTGCAGCTTCTCGTAGTCTCCTCACAGCTGAGGAAAGAAATAGTAGAGACTGGGTTAGACAGGTGCTGTTGCCAAACCGCTCTGCGGACTTCGATTATGACGGTACATGCTTTGCATAAACCACTGCCTGTTCTTTGTTTGGTGCTCACAGGTGTTACATGTCCTCTGGTTGCTCGGAACCCTGTTAATAAACGCCCGAATTGAAGAGTTTTAAAAGGCTTGATCACGAGTCTGCGTGCACACGTTAAAATATGGTTGTGTCTTCCTCCCTCCACTTTATGACATCGATGTAAAAACCCAGCTTCCCTTCAGCTGTGAGAATCCTTACTTACCGTATACATCTTTTCCTATCGGCCCCACATTCCGCCGGACTCTGATATGGCGTCTGGCTCGGCTCCCTGACACTTTCCCCGGTTTGCTTCCGACTCCCGCCCCGGCGCCAGCTCGACCTGGTTCCCAGAGCAACTGCAAATATCGGAGTTCCTGCTCGGCTGTCTGTTCAGTCCGATTAAGCCTCAGTGCTGTGTCCCCAAAACCAGTGATCCCAAATCCGGCTGTAGACCCCCCGTCCAGTCCCTTCTCATCCTGTCCTTTCTCAGTGTCTTTAGATTGTCCATTTCCGATTATATACTCGCCTTCGGAGCTTGACCGTTCATCATCGGAAAAGGTTGCAACAATTGGGCTCCACCCGTCCATCTTTAGAGCATTTGCTGAACCTAAGGTCCTTTCTCTACAATAACAAACGCCTATTGGAAGATGATCTCAAGTTAAATGCATCTAGTGACAGATATTTTCAACATGCTCTGACAAGTATCTTGTCTGCACACATTAGCATATGCCAACAGTTGCGAATGAGGAAACCACTACAGTTGTTTTGTCATTTCGGCTCACTGATTTCAATGCAATCAGATGGGTCGCTCTTCGCATTACGATCCAACATGTCGCCTGTTTCACACCAACGTTTCCGCCCAATCCGAAACTTCACTGTAACTCAGGCCGAAAGACATTGCACGAGAGGGACCAATGAAATTTGACGATACTCATATGCCGTCTTCCAATGACATGGTAGATCGACATATGCGACTCAGTAGGCTGTGTCGCTGCCAAATGTGAGTCCCTGCCTGATGTGAGTCCGCATGCGTCACTTTGCGACACTGTTTGATAATAAGGTTCCCTGACAGAGGACAGTTCATGAATTTGCCCAACTAAAAATGTTGAGAATGAAACTGATAGCCTTCTTTAGTGTCCTAAACATGGTGATGTACAGCATGAAGTGGAATGACAAGCGCATTTGTTTACGTTTGAAATCCACCAAGGTTTATGATGTTACGCTTCAAGTTTATTGAATTATTAGTTAAGCAGTGCATTCATTACTAGTAACAGTAATACAACATAGCCCCATATGTTGACGTTGAGCCTTATGCTGTTAACCGTTTACAACACAATTAAATATAACATTAAATGTAACGGTATTATGCGTTAAAACCAGCCCCATATGTTGCCGGTGAGCCTTAGCTGGTCACCGTTTACAACAAAATTAAATATACCAGCCTTCTGCCGTAAACCGTTTGTGTTTGCGCATGCGGACTCACATCAGGCAGGGACTCACATTTGGCAGCGACAGGCTGCTTCAAACCAGAGCAATGTCTCTGCTTCAAACCTACCGTCCATGCGTGAAACATTTGTTGTTGTTTTCAGACACTACAAGCCACATTCTGTCTATTAGACTACGGCAGTCAAACGGAAAAACAACACAAAGCATAATGTTACACCTGAGAATAAAATAGACTTCTTCATCTTTAATCTGTTTAATTAGGTATTATGGAAGGCTACGGCGATTTTAATAAGGCGATCTGATCATATGAAATATTAGGCATATGGGCTAAAATGATAGTACTTATTTCGTGAGTTGTACAATCCAGAAAGCTCATTTGAGCAGATTTATGCCTATGCAAGCAAACTGGGTTTTCCATATTAAACTACATCAATCATTCTGCACCAATTATCTGAATGTTAAATGCTTAGTCAGACTTCAGACTATATTTCCCGTTGTTTACGTTGCTAGGTGGACTGTAACTTCTGTCATAGGCTTTTAGTGACACTTCGTAGCCTGGATACCAGCCCAAACCCCGCCCACAAAATTTGTGTTCTGGGAGTCTGGCTTTGAGCTAGTTGGGAGACAATATCAGTTTTCAGCCAAACGATCTGACCAATGAAATTGGCAGAGCAGGCTTTATACGATAATGGACAGATGATCAACCAACGCTTGGGGCTTAGTGACGGGTCAATTAACCGGTAGATTTGAAAAAGTACCAAGATGGCGGCTTCTCTGCCTGTTAGTGGGAAATATTTTATGTGAATTAAGCTATCTACACGACTTTTTAAATGTCTACATTGACTCGGTTAGTTGTGTGTGTGCAACACGAATGTTGCAGAGTATTGTTTGTCTTAACTAAAGCTCTCTAGACCATTATTGTAAGGTTATTGCTAAAGCTTACACCAAAAATCCATTGAAACACATAGTAGCTAGCTAGCCTCACTGCTAATATGTATAACGGGAGCAAGCATATCTCACAGATATTGACGGCACATTCATTTTGAAAGAGGAACAGAGAAACGCGATTAAGGCATTTGTCGTTTGAAAAGATGTTTTTGCCGTCCTTCCTATCCTACGGGATCAGGTAAAAGTTTAATGTATCAGATGGTCATACTACGTTGCTCTAATTGGTTCTAGGTATCCAATTCAGCGAAGAGGCATTTTCTTTCCTGGTTCTTTGAAACACGCCCCATAATCACAGCCCAATGGGTCAGGATCAGACTCATATTCTGACTAGAATTATGAGTATGACATCGTCAGGCTAGACACTTCGTATTTACATAAAGTTAAAGGCTTCTGTAGAGACACAAATAAAATGTCACGTGTGACTGATGCTAAAGGAGGTTTGCATTATGATAAAAATATTGACTAATCGCAACATTTTAAATACAAAAAGTACGTCCACTTAAACACACATTTTAGGCACATACAACAGCCATAACAGTCATTATAATATAGTGTAACATACACACCCTTGCCACCAAAGGAAAATGCATCTTACAATGTAAACATTCAACCTCTTTGGAAAAAAAGGGAAAGAGAGGAGGTAGAGGAGGTCCAGACTTTCCCCAGATCTTTGGTTCTATTTAGATCTTATCGAAGTCCATCAAAGTTCATGGCGGATGTGACTGCAGCTCCAGTGTGGGGTAAGTACTGAGGAAGCTGGGTGTTTTTTCTGAGAACCTGAGGGTTCTGGAGGTCAGGCATGAGTCCAGCATCACGTGCATGTTTCCATAATTTCTGATTGCCCACAATCCCCTGCCTTTTGAGGTAACCCTGACGACAGAAGACAGGGGGCTTCTGACTGGTCAGAGATAATCGGAAACAGGATTCTGTGGAGGACAAAATATAGTGTGATATGCGCAGCAGAATCACAAGGTGAACAACACAACTTCAGAACATAGATGGTGAGCACAATGTATATTACGCTTAATGAAACTGAGTTTAACTTCCATAGTGTTAAGAATGGTATAAGGTTGCTATCACGGTCAGACCTGCATAGAATGTCCGGAGGTCCCTCTTGAAACAGTGTTCAAGGAAGCGCCGCAGTGGCTGGCTGTGAGAGATAGGCTGGTCCCACTCTGTTAGGAAGTCTTCGATCATGTGGTGTATTGCCTTGGGGCGTGGTAGTGGCCAGCCAACAGGGCGCAGACGCATGTCCTTTTCTGTGAATAATGTAAGGGAATGGAAATAGTTCAGTTTATTCATGCATAGTCTGAACAAAATTGATTATTCAGTCATTTCTAAAATGGTACCATGTTTCTAAAAATGCCTACAGTTGCCTACAGTGTGTGTTCTGATAGTCTTCCCAATGTAAGTGCCTGCCTACAGACCTCCAACATGGAAAAACAGTTAATTTAGCAAGGAACTATGATATTTATTTCATGAAGCCAAAACCAAATTGCGGACTGCATGTTTAAGGCTTATGCCACCATTAGCCTCATTACCTTGAGGCTAATGGTGGCATAAGCCTTAAACATGCAGTCCGCAATTTGGTTTCGGCTTCATGAAAGCCGCCAACAAGCTCAATAGCCAACCAAATGAAACCCCTCCCTTCCGTGTTCCTGAAGCACCGTGTTGATTGACTGGGGTTGTTTATGGCTCACTATGTTTGCTTCCCATTTACAATCGCCAGGACTGTGTACCGACACCTGAGTGGAAACACTGAATGGCCAGCTAGAGGACCGTGAGGAACAGTTTGCTAAATTTGACAAAAAAAGTGTATAGGATTAGAATCCCAGACTGCACCTTAAATGTTCTTTATAGATAAATCATAGTTTCAAAATGTGAAATATGATGATAGGCAGTTTCGATCTCTGTAAAGGGAAGAAAGAACTCCTACATTACTTTACCAAGTACGGGTATGTTTAAAAATCAAAACAAATCAATAGTAAATTAACCAATTTAAGCCTGAATCCCTGTGATACTAGCCTAAAACAGGTTTGATAAATATCTATTCCTACTTAGGTTAAGCTCACCAGTAGGTAGAGTGTCATAGTAATACAGAACTGGGTGAAGGAAGCTGGACTTCCAGGCCTGGGTCCACTCAGACTCTGCCCGGCCTGGCCCCAGACTGTCTGTGCGGTTCAGACCATACTGCAGGACCAGAACCAGCAGGCCCTTCTCTGGAACCCGATGACCAGAGAGAACAGGCAGCTGGGGCAGTGCCTGAACAGGGAACTCCTCCAGATACTCACAGTAGGATCTTAGCAGAGAGAAAGAAACCAAAGATATATCACCATTACGCAAATATTGAATGAAAGCAGCATGTCCATGACAAATTATTAAATTAAAGACTGAAAGACTGACAGCCTTGTTGCTTCCATCTGAAAATAAGATCGGTGATCCTATGTAACTGAAAGACAGGAAATCTTAAAGGGATAGTTCGGGATTTTTGACATGAATCTGTATGGCATCCCCATGACCAGTGTCATGCAATCACGCTGACTTACCCCCGGCAGCGTCCTGTGAGCAGAGTTCTCGTCCAGTTTTGGTCAAGCCAAAAGCAGTCCGGCAGGTTTGCTAGACCCAGCAAAATAAAACGTTTCTCTTCCCAAAACATTGGGAAAGTTGATTCGCCAAAGTTGCCTGAGAGAAACGTCCGTCACAGGAAAACGATGAAAACTGAGATCATCTTTGTTGCCACAACCTGGATAGTCGCAAGACTTCACCATTTTTTTACTCTCAGCTTTATGTCAATTTGATCAAATGTTGTCTCAGTTTTCCTGTGACGGACGTTTCTCTCAGGCAACTTTGGCGAATCAACTTTCGCGAATCAAACAGGTAGGCCCTAGCTGTGAGGTTGCGGTATCGCGCGTACTGAAAATAGGGCCAAGTGATAACGAGGTGTGACTTTTTCCACTACCATGTTTTTGGGATGCAAATATATCACTCTTTGGAACACATAATGTTTTGGGAAGAGAAACGTTTTATTTTGCTGGGTCTAGCAAACCTGCCGGACTACTTTTGGCTTGACCAAAACTGGACGAGAACTCTGCTCACAGGACGCTGTCGGGGGTAAGTCAGCGTGATTGCATGACACTGGTCATGGGGATGCCATACAGATTCATGTCAAAAATCCCGAACTATCCCTTTAAAGAAAATGCAAAGAGCCTTTATAGCCTTTTCTTACCCATGCAGTAAAACTACATCCCCCAGCACCCCGAACATTTGGTATGGTCCAGATGCTTCGTTAACCCTTTTCAGCAGCCAAGAGAGCAGCTGACTGGTTTGGAGCCTGGTGGCAGGCCAAGCATTGTCATGGTAACGTTGCTCTAGAACTCTGTGGACTGCACGCACTGAAACAAAACAGGACCAAGAGGGAAGAATAGTACAGTTAACCATCTGTATATAAAGAGGCTGTGATGCAGTTCCACTCCAGTTAGACCAGTGCATGAGAAAACATTCTGAGCTCCAAACCATGTCCTGATCTTATTGGAGTATTGCCTCAGTTAACCAAGCAACAGCATTAAAAGACCTATCATCTTAAGCAGCTGTTTTTTAATTATGTAAAAAAGGTACAAAAGGTGTTGAAAGGTACCTGTGTAACGGAAGCCATGCACAAATCCTCCAGCGGACATGCGGTAGTCACGGGAGTGAGCAGCTGTCCCCAGCACAAACATGTTCAGGGTTCCCCGACCCTCGTACCAAGCCGTGAGTTCCGGTAACCGACCTCTGGCACTTCTACTGTGGACAGGGCAAGCAGAGCTAAAAATGAAATAAAGGGGTTCGAGGTTATTCAGAAATGTGTTTTGTTGTTAAAGCATGTGATGAATTATTTATATGTTGCTACATTTAAATAATATAGCCAGTGATACTTTGTTATTTTATATTTGAAAAAAGAAATCTCACCCATCAAACACGGAGAAATTGAAGCGGAACCCAAGGCAGCGGATCACCCGGTCATAAGGCTGACGAAGGGAGAAGTTGTCGTTGTGGTAACCCGGCAGGTTTTCTGCTTTGACTTTGGCGCTGTGGTTCCTGGAGCTGTCATCCAGAAGTTCGGCCAGCGTTAGGAACAGCTGACCCCTCCCCTGGCCATCCTTAGCCCTGCTCTTCTTCCTATTACCTCCTGCTCTTCTTCCTCCACTCCCTCTTTCTCTTGTCACGATTGCAATATCCTCCAGGCTTCCCTCCACAAGGCCATCCAGGGACTTGAGCTGATACGTGTCCAGTAGCTCATTGTTCACGGCCCTTAAGAGAATATGGGTCACATAACACACACAAAGCTTCAGTGCTCAGCAAAAGAGCTACAGGCCTGACAGGAGGATATAAATATACCAAAAAGCAAAAGAATAAAAGGAAGATGTAAGCATTTAAAACACAAAAGAAAGTGCTTCAAATATGAAAAATGTGACTTGAGAATCAAATTCAGCTCAGGGAGGTAATTTGTTGTAGTATTCTTTTCAATGCTGCATAATGTAACCACATATGTACCGATGCATATGCCCTGTATGTTAATAAATGCTCTGTACTAATGTGCTAATAGCACAATAGCTAAAGGCTAAACAATGCAGCGTGTTCAATATAAAAAAATAGAGAGCAGAACACAATACAAATAAATCTGTCAGTTCACACCTCAGGTCTCCAACATAATGCGTCTGCCAGGCTAGTCTCACAGGATTTGGGCTGTACAGGTGCACACGACTCGCTCTACCCATGATGCTCTGGGCCGTCTCAAAGGCAGCGTTTCCCTTGCCCAGAATCAGGACAGCTTGGTCCCTATACTCCTCAGGATCCACAGGAATGGACTCATAACCCTCCACTAGATCTGACCCCACAAAATCCACCTGCTGAGGTACCCACAAACCAGTGGACACCAACAGAACACTGTGGGTAAGAGAGAGAAGAAGAGAAGAAAACATGCATCTCTCATTGCATCTCTCAAATGGGAGGTAAATAGGATGCTACATCCCCACTGATAGAGCATGGGAAAAACTATTTAATAATTCCTTTAATAATTCATAATGTAATATATAAAATGTGCATTTTGCACATTGCACAACAACTCTGAGTAGATGATGCACAACTAGCAAAAATGTCATCTTGTAAGAACATGGCACCTTGTAAGTAACCTGTCAGGATCTATGTGATAAACTCTATCACTATATGCAGCTCAATTACTGAGAAAATGTATGTTTTCCCTGTGTCAAACACCAATTGTGTTCAAAAGCCTCAGTTAAATAACCTAATACAAGTATAAGTATTAAGTCTCATAAACCAAAGCACCACATACACACACACACACACACACACACACACACCTGCATTTGTAGATAGATCCATACTGATCAGTCAGGATGTACCCTCTTTTACTGCTCAGGTTAGTGGCCCGGATCTTCCCAATGTCCACTCCATACCGCACCTTAAGTCCCAATTCTTTCACATACATGGAGAGATAGCGGGGGAAGTCATCTGCTTCTGGGTACAGTTGACGACTGATTCGCTGAAACAGCAAGTCTGGCCTGTCACTCAACAGAGAGTTCCAATCATGGCGCAGATTGAACTCCCGGTTCTTCCTCCCAGTGTAGATCTTGTTGATGCTAATGAGTTTTCGGTGTCGTGGATAGCTAGGGAGATAACAAAATTGGAAGTGTTAACAGTGCAGTGCACAACAAAGTAAAAAGCTAATACAAATATTGTGACAGACCACCAATCCCCCAATCAGGTTCTTTCAAACGTTAAATGAACTAGAACTAACAAATTAAGTATTTGCAAGAGCATTTCCCCCAAATTAAAAGGAATACACTAACACATTGAAAAAGCTCCCAGGGCCAGTGTTCCTCTCCAAAATGATATAGTCCCTCCCACTTTTCTCCAGGAAGTGGCCCATCTGAAGGCCTGCAGGTCCAGCCCCCAGAACACAGTAGTCATGGTGATGGGTGCTGTTGGGACCCAGCTGCTCCTCAGGGTGACAGCTGATGAGTGTGTAGAGAAGAGGCAGGAGAGGAAAGAAGTCCATTGGATCTAAGGAGATACGTAGGAGACAGGAGACAGAAATGCTCATGCAAGTAATGGTTATGCAGACTGTCCCCTGCCACAGTCACCACACCTAGTTCAATAGTGTTTTCAACAGAGCAGTCATCAGATATTCCCTTTCACAAAATAGACATTAGACTACACGACTTCTATTCTTTTACAAAATAAACATCTGCGCTGCAGTGGCGAATTAACTGGTGATGTTACAGTGGCATTACGGTCTTTCTCTAGACGAAAGTATACTGAACAAACAGCCGCTAACAGTTTACTTTTTAACCAAGAGATGCTTGGTAAAGGGCCCTGAGGATATGGATCCACGCGGTGTGCTTCAAGCAGCACCCAACTCCGATGCTTGTCTCCGGGGAGCCGTCTCATCACTACTCCCGAGAATGATCCGCAGCACAGCGACATCCCCAGAGAAAATACAGTTCTTATGTTGTTTACCTTTCGATGGAACCGATCCCAATCCTGTGCAAAAGCAAGAAACGAATATGATAAAGCTCCACAAGCCCTACATTTTGGCGTTGCTATTCTGGTTTTGTAACGCTGCATGAAACAGCTGGAAGAACCTCTCAAATCACAGAACTCCGTCAGCCCTGTTGTCCAATAGAAGGTCTCATACATAATACTGGGCGTGGTTAAATCCGATTACATTTTCCCACAGCAGGGCAAATGTTTTGATACAAAATTAAACGTGTTTGATGTGTCATTATAATATTTGCAGAGTCGTGTTGATCATCTTTCAATTGTACAAGTATTTGCGTTTTTCTGCTGTCACCTGCAGGATCTTTATAAGAGACAGTGTTGTGTTTCGCAACACAAACTTGACCACTTCTTCAGCTGTGGGCTGTATGTCGTTAAAAGTTAAATGAATACAATAAAATACAGTGTAGCGAAGGAAAAGAGCTGTTCACCCTGGTTCTTTGACTTTGTGGTCAGGGTACAGGTTTGGTACCCCATATACATGGCTTCAAAGCCAGGTGGGCTGGCTGCTTTGCTACACACGGTATTATAATAATTGTATGAGGACTAGGCCTAGGTCCCCTGTATCAGAAATCAGATTCTATAACAATTGTGTCTGAACACTGAGGAGTTGTAGGATACTGGCAAAGCACAAATATTGTGCTGACATAGTATTGTGAAATTAATTTATCTCTGAGTCACGATCCAGTACACTTTTAAACTAGTCACCAAAACAAAAAACACGCCTGGTCATGGTAAGCTGCGGCAAATGGGAAATGAGTCAACAATCTCAGTTCCTCTTGCTTCCCAACAGAGGGGCAGGATATAAAAGAGCACTGAAAGCCAAACAGTTCCTAACTCTTAACTCAAAGAAGAAGCTACTTTATTTTGCAGATACACCAAAGGACTCAAGGTACAGAAGAAAATACTGATATTCAAGAATGTGAATACAAGCAGCTGTCTTTTGGTGAGGCCTACTTTTAATTATAAAGAATTTAATCTGTTTCAGACATGGAAGTTGCTAAGAGCAGTCGCAGAGATGACACCAAAATCACTGACAGGTAATGGAGCACCACAACCTTTTAAATTGTGCTATTGTTCTTTCATCCACATACTGGGTGTCTCAGCCCTGCTAAGTATTATTTTTCCCCTGGGAAAGATAGAGGACACTGTCTATTTATATCTTTTCAAGGAATTGTAACGTCTTAGTTTGTCTTTGTTTTGAATTTCTGATTTTCAAATTGATCAAAATATTTTTTTTTACTCTATTCCTTCGTGTCATCCTCACCATCTCAATGTAATGCTGACCCTTGACTGGTGGTTATGTTGATGTGAAAGTTTGTTTTTATTCCTCTGTAGTGACCTGTCAGAGCAAATCAAGGCAGTGACCAAGGACAGCCATGTTAGGGCTGAGAACACACAGCTGATGTTGAACTACCAGAAAGGAGAGATAACACTCAGTCAGTATAAGGTGACTGACGTCTGTACGACTCTTACATTACACTTTCCTTTATTTCCCATGCTCTTTGCTCAAAATAGGGCAGCACACTTACAACAATTCAACAAGTTGGGTTAATGCCCAGTCATAACAGCAGATATTAAAGCATTTATCTGGTCATAAAACTTTAAATGTTTTACATGAACAGTTTTGGATTATGTCAAGGATCCCAAAGGATCAAAGACAATAATTTACATTTAATCTTTAAAACTTTTTTTTTTGTCTGCAGCTCCTACTCTGCTCCTTGTATGAGGTCTACCGTGCACTGGAGGATGAGCTGGACAGGAGTGCTTCACACCCGAGTGTGGTCCCCATATACTTTCCCCAGGAGCTGGCCCGAGTGGAGACCCTGGAGGAAGACCTGGAGCACTTCTTTGGTCCTCACTGGCGCAAAAGAATCACTGTGCCTGCTGCAACTCAAAGATATGTCCAGAGGCTCAGAGAGGTATGAAGACAGTATAAGAATTTATGAATTCTATCGGATACAAATAGTATTTACCCACCTATTACTATTACCGGAAACAAGTACCAGCAAGACTCTGTCTCTATAATATTATTTTGCCAAAACAGATTGGAAAACAGAATCCAAGGCTCCTGGTGGCTCATGCATACACCCGTTACCTGGGCGACCTTTCTGGGGGTCAGGTCCTGAGTCGCATAACCCAGAAGTCTCTGGGGCTAAGCAGTAAGGAAGGGCTGTCCTTCTTCTCCTTCCCGGGCGTACCGAGCCCTAACCGCTTCAAGCAGCTCTACCGCAGCCGCATGAACAGCATCGACCTGACCAAAGAGGAGCGCAAGGAGCTGCTGGATGAAGCCGTCGGGGCCTTTGAGGCCAACATCGAGGTAAGCGGAACAGACGCCAGATGCTGTTTCGGTTCCCCCCTGTTGAGTTCTCACCATAGGGCCCCAGTGCTCTGGAGGTGATGCTTATGGGAGTGGGAAGAGCCTGTGTTAGTAGCTCTCAGGCATGCTGCATACACTTTCTCCATAGCAGCTCAACCCTGAAGGCATGTGAACAGGACAGCTAACAACAACAGCATAACAATTTCAGTAAAGATGTCAGGGCTGACAGGCAGAAACTTCTGATATACCAAAAATTAAGAGACCACTTCAAAATTATCAGTTTCTCTGGTTTTACTATTTATTGGTATGAGATAAAGAAAAAGTTAACATTTTAGTTTTATTCTATAAATTACTGACAACATTTCTACCAAATTTCAAATAAAAATATTGTCATTTAGAGCATTTATTTGCAGAAAAATGACAATTGGTCAATAGCAAAATAAATGGAATGTTTTCAGATCTCGAATAATGCAAAGAAGTTCATATTCATTCTTAAACTACACAATACTAATGCTTTAACTTAGGAAGAGATCAGAAATCTATATCTGGAAACACAGCATTTTTGTTATTTTGACCAATTGTCATTTTTCTGCAAATAATGCTCTAAATGACAGTATTTTTATTTGAAATTCAGTTGAAATGTTGTCAGTAGTTTATAGAATTAAACAAACATGTTAATTGTACTCAAACACATACCAATAAATAGTAAAAAAAGAAAAACTGGTCTCTTAATTTTTTAATAATAATAATGTCACATGGGAAGGGAAAAGAGGAATCATGAAAGTCTATGTAAGCACTTTCGAGAATAGATGACCCAAAGGGGCATTCATGGGGCAGGAATCTGATATCATCTGAGTTTGCTGATCTAATAACCCTGTTTTCCCCCCTCATCAGATGTTTGATGACCTACAGAAAATGTTGAGTCTCACTGACGACACAGGTACGATTCCTATTTTTCTCCATATTGCTCCTTAAAAAAATTATATTCCAAAAGCATAATGGAATTTAACAACATTAAAGTTGGTGCCCTTTTCAAATCACCCACATCTCAGAAAGTAACTTATATCAAGATAGTATTTCTTAATGGAAATTTCCCATGGACTGATCCCTTGGTAATTCTTGCTTGTGCAGCTGTGTTGAAGAAGGATGAGACCAAAGCCACCAATCAGAAGACTCTGTACCATCCTATATTTCAGTTCACCGTGGTTGTATGTGTCGCCTTGGCAACAGTTGGCATGGGGATGTATGCCTTTTAATTTTTTTTTAAAACATATTTTGGTAGTGTACATTTCTGTACTGGCCCTACTTATATTTTTCCCACATCATTGAGGCAAGTTTTAAGATGAGGTAAAATACTTTTAATGGCATTACCTAAATTGCACATATTGACAGCTGTTAACCTCTATTGCTGGTGTCTGAAGTGTGCAAACATTACCTGTAAAAATGAAACTGTAAATAAACTTGAAAATTCAAAATATTGTCAATACATTACCACATGATTAAATAAAACAAATTGAGAAAGCATTTTGATGCATCTATGTCATGCTTTATATAGCCAAATGACAAAGGACAAAGAATTAACAATAATTTTCTTTATTTTTTGCCACAAAATACAAAACACACAGTCCTCTTTATTAATTGATAACAGTTTTATATATCTAGTGCTGTGCTTTCTTCATCATCATTTTTCATAACTAGAACTGTCACCACAACATCACAAAGCGTAGTCGTCATGGAGAAACATGGGTTCGCATTCAAACGCCACAATTTGCATGTTTGAACTTGGCAAGTTTTTTTTCATCCACCAGGTGTCAAATGTTTTGTTTCAGAAGCTTATCCTATTCAGGATATCAAGTATCTAAACATATACCACACCCCTTCTGTCTATTTACAAATACATGTGAAGTAATACATGATGCCTTTACATGGACTCCCTCACAACCTATGGTCCAACATAAGCCACAACTGGGAATCACCAGACTGCTATTTCGGTCTGCCCCAAAGAAACCTCCAAAAAGCAGACCTATATAGACCAGAGACATCCAGCAGCTCTACTTGACTCTGTAGAGAACCTTCCTCTGCATACGGTGCTGAAGCTCTCCCCTCCTCAGCATGAGGTGAAGCACCTTTAAGATGGCATGATCCGGGTACTTCTGCAGAGTCAAAACCGAAGAGGAAGAGGGAGAAAAAGGGTTCTGTTAAAAGAAGCTGGGCAAAGGCAAGTGTTTTCTTTCCGTAACAGAAGCATTAGATATTCATAGTAAATACCAATACTATTGCCCAGAGATCACTTTGCTGTCTGCACAAGCCATTCATTCCTGATGATGTGCGTGCTGGTGTACATAATATACAATGCCACGTGTCCCACACCTGTTTGGTGAAGTCCTGGATGATGCTGTGCTCAGACACCTGGGAGCCAATGGCGAAGCGCCTCTTCATCTGCTTCTCGATGCGGGAGAGCATCTCCTGGTCCTCCTGAGATGTGAAGCCCTCAACGCCTGCCAACCCAGCAGCAAACACACTTAACATCACAATGACGTACATTTATGTGAAAACATAACATTTCTAAATTTGTGTAATCCCATGACAATAGAAGTGTTTAAAAAGACTAATAAAAAAAACACACACACACACACACACACACACCTGAGAGGCTGCCAGAGTTGGCTGCGTCAAGTGTGGACACCTGGAACAGGCGGAGGGCCTCGTCCACCTCCTCCTCTCCAGCCACAGGCTGCAGTTTCATTTTGGCCAGAGACTCAGCGATGCGCACCACGGCCTCCAACTGCCTGCAGGGAGGACACAGGGTTAGGGTTACACCACGCTCATTACGGTGTCAACCCTAAACCGCACTTGGGCCAACACCGGTAGCAGTGACATGTTTAACTGAGTACACAAAACAGTATAAAAATGGGGCAGTCTCTTTTGCTAGTTTGTAAAAGTGGGTATGACCTTAACTGTGTAAGACTGGTTGAGAGGCCAGGTGTGGCTTACCTGACTGTGATCGGGATGGATGCTCTCTTGTCGCTCTCTCTCTCGTGCTCCCTGGCTCCGCTCCTCATCACCACGTAGCGGTTCTTCAGCTTCTCTGCCGCCGCTGCAGACAGACGTGGACCGCACTTCCTGTTGGGAGAGAAGATGAAAGAATACAAAATAAAGTAACGACGCCTTCCCCCTTCCTGTGCGATGACAGCTCACTGAATCAACACAATCAGGGCCCTGTTCGGCGTACAACTGAAGCTAAGATAATTAATTTAGCTCGCGACATGAGATAATATAGCTCGCTAAATGAGAACAGGCCAAGCCGGTCTGGCGACGTGCGCTAAAATAAAAAATTGTCTAGTTAAGTTATCTCGTCAGCTAAATCGCGCGTGCACGTCCTGCTTCAAAAGGCAGGAAAGGTCGATCACCAAAACCATGATTTTTAATAGTCTAAACTCAAAGAAAAATAATCATTTTTGTCTCCGCTGAGGCAGGATATGACCATGAACGCGTTATGAAGAATTCAAGACCATAATCATAGCAAAATTCAAAACTGCCGCGGTTTTGACACCAATATAAGAAACTGTGTATAGGCTGACTAATCCGTGATATTTTTTCCGATGTGGAATATGTGACTTTGGTGTAGTGGGTTAGAGTTCATGGATTGCATGCAACAGATCGGTGGTTCAACCCCCTTCGCCTCCGCAATAAATGTAGTTTTACATCTCCTTGTAAATCGCTTTGAATAAAGCCGTCTGCTAAATGACTGAATGTGAATATGTTAATAAGAAATTCAATAAATTGAAGCAATGCAAATAAATAGTGTTTATTTCTCCCTTCTTATCATGTATCCACCTTACCATCCACATCCACCCTTCACTACTGCACAAAAACTAGACACGTTTGCAAAACTAAAGGTTTGCAATGATGTAAGTTAATGTAGGTAAAACAACTTCAGCCAATATCTCCGTAATGGAGATGGGTTATGTGCTCAAATGTCCTGGGATCAAAGAAAACGTTAGTAGGCTATTCATGTGCAAACTAAAAATCACGTCTCAGGCTGCGAATGAAAGTTATTTCGGGTTTATCAACTCTACCAATGTCATAATTTTGAGTGCTTTGCAGTGGCGGTTTTAGACACGGGCCACCAAGCCACGTGGGGGGCGGAACGACCAATTAAATAAATAAATAATAATCTGGGCTGCAAAGCGGTTTTCTATTATCTATCATATCACTGTGTGGGGAATTGGCGAATTGGCGCCCCCTGCGGCTGCAGGCGCTCCTGCTTGCGCCCCTGCTTGCTAAGAAGGTGACATCTATGTGTGAAAACGGGGAAGGGGAGGGAGCGCGGGGGAAAAGTTCACCTTGGAACAGACAAGTGGGGGAACGGGGGGGGATCAACTGTAGGCTATAGAGCAATACTCTAATACAATTAGTGGGCGCAAGTCAGTCACACCTCGACTTTCTTGCAAAAAACGCACATTCATAATATTATAATTACAGGCCTATAATTCCTGCATGTTTTTTGTTTTTCTGAATTGTGTGAAGTGGCTTATACAAATAGGTAATGCTGAACGATTAAGTGTCACCAAGGGCAAGGTGAATTGGTTTAGTCTAAACTTCTGTACGAATGACAGTGTTGGGGGGATGGGACATTTGTTGATTGTCGAGTGCAAAATAAGCACAAAGATGGATAGAAAAAGGCAAAAGCCATCAGGAGCGCATTTTCGAAAAAAAAGAAAATAAGAAGAGGAGAAACGATCTAACAAAAAGGTATGCCACTATGTTCTCTCTGTATGATTATTACAGTATCCATGTCATGATGAATGGCTAATGTTAATTGGTGGAATAACTCTTACATTTGTTAGCCTGCTAATATGATGCCTATGATTATACAACAATAATTCGGTTTTAACTCAATAAACACGAGTTCTAATTTCACGATAAGATTGTGCTTTGCAACAAAACTGATACACGTTCAGTTATTATTTATTTCCATCATTTCAGTTGACGTTGGGCCGTGTAATAAGCCAACGGAATGTTCATCTTCTGAAGGCAGTTTCAAAGACCGAACATTTGCCATTCGCTCCATTTCGTGACAAAGTATAGTTTACCAGTCATAAGTCAAATCTATAGAATTATATGCAGTAATCAAGCAGCTAATTGTTCCTCCCTGAAAGATAGGTTAATATAGCGTCTTATGGCAGATATTTAGCATGTAGGCAGTAAGGGCATGTTTATTTAAATTTGTTTATTTGAATTCATGGATGTTTTGTATAGAGTTATATTGTAGCCTCCGGTCTTTTGATGTCAATTTCAGGGGCACTTCTAAAATATTTTGGAGCATCCTCTGCCACTGGTCATTGGAGGGCTCGGAGGGGTCTCGCCCGGGGTGTTATTCCATGTAGAACCGCCACTGGTGCTTTGTTCTCCGCATCGCCGACATTACAAAAAGTGAAGACATTCAATGTTCGACGGTCGTGTATGCAATAAATGTCTCGAGAAGGTCTTTTAAATTAATTATTCCTTGTCGGGTGGATCGGTAACGCTCCTACAAGAACTCATCATGATGGACAAATGGATCTTCTTGGCGATCACAAAGAACTCTTCCTACGCTAATCAAACTATTAATATGACTCCTTGTCAGGGATCCCTCCTTTTGGCGTGGGTGTGGCAACTAGTTTAGCCAGCTAAACTTTGGTTAGCCTGCCCTGGAGCAGGTTAGTGCTAAGCGATTAATTACCATGGTTATTGAGCAGAAGTTGGTTCGGCCAACTCGATAAAGCGGTGTTGTCTTTTTTTTGCCAGGAATTTAGCTCGCTAAACCGCTTAGCGAGCGTCGCCGAACAGTACCCAGAACTGAGACACTAAACCTGAACTTTTAGCCTAATGCTGCATGGTTTGGGAACACAATGAAGAGATCAAGAAACTGGTGATGTGTCAGTGACTTAAGGATGAAGCTGATAGAGAGGGGCTGTAACTCACGCTCTGGCATAGCCAATGAACTTCTTCAGCATGGCCAGCGGGATCTCCCCCTCCACACCATCCGACTGGGTCTGGGCACTCAGGTGGACATTCATCACGTGGCGGGCCAGAGTCTGAGCACAGAACAGCAAACACACTTAGCATACTGAACAAAAACACACTTAGCATACGGAACACAAACACACTTAGTGGGAGGGGGGGGGGGGTACATGTTAAGATCATGGAAATGGCAATCAAGCTCACTGACCATGTCCCTTTGCTGGTCGTGATGGTCTTTGACGATGAAGATCATGTCGAAACGGGACAGAATGGTGGGCATGAAGTCAATGTTGTCTTCGCCCTTGGTGTCGTCCCAGCGGCCAAACACGGAGTTGGCAGCTGCCAGCACAGAGCAGCGAGAGTTCAGAGTGGTGGTGATGCCAGCCTAGAATGGGCAGAGTAGACAAATGTTACACAATGACAATCATCAGTTGTACTATACCCAGGGTAATGGTGTTGCACATAGTAGCATAACATACCTTTGCAATGGAAATGGTCTGCTGTTCCATAGCCTCATGGATGGCAACTCTGTCATCTTCCCTCATCTAGAAGAAAGGAGGCATTGCATTGCTTAGAAGTCATGAACCGAATCATTCAAGTGAGAGAGCCCTCACAATATATCTTTCAGCATTCTTTACTAAACAACTTTAACACATTTTATAGCCTTCAGGAAAAGGGAATCAACTTCTCAACATTGACTGTTCCTGATCCTCTGTGCAACAGACTACACGAGGGCACACAAGAGAAAGACATGGTACGGGCAGCCCCATCCTCACCTTGTCAAACTCATCAATGCACACCACACCGCCATCAGCCAGCACCATGGCTCCTCCCTCCATGATGAACCCACGTGTGTGGGGGTCACGCAGGACTGAAGCAGTCAGACCAGCAGCACTGCTGCCCTTCCCTGAGGTGTACACCTGAGAAGAGCAGAGAGAGGGACATTACAAACACAACACCTAAAAGCAGAACACATAACAAAACAACCATAGAACTTATAGGTAGTTAAAACGGCAGCCATTAACTATCGGCTGCCATTCACAATATCCAAATAGCTTCACACAAAAAAATCAGTTTGTTCACTATGCATGTTTGCTGCTACCATCAAGCACAATCCAGACTAGAGCTGCAATTTCTGTAGGAATCACTGTTATTAGTCAAATAAGACATAAGACTGTTTGCAGTGGTATATTTTCACATGTTGCCTCACCGCAATAGGAGAGCACCTCTCCACAAACTTCAGCAGCTGGGACTTGGCTGTTCCTGGATCTCCCAGCATCAGCAGGTTGATGTCACCCCTGCGAGTGAGTCCATCTGGAAGCCTACGTTAAAAAACATTCAAAGATACAACATTGAAATTTCAATTACCCTAGGACATTGTAAGTTAACTGGACAAGTACAATTTCATTGTGACCAGATCAGGGGTAAAAGCATCCATGCCCCCATCTCCCCACTCACCTCTTCCTGGACCCTCCGAACAGCAGGCAGGCGATGGCTCTCTTCATGTCATCACTGCCATAGATAGAGGGAGCTATGGAGCTGGAGAAGGAGGAATAGATGTCGGGGGAGGCAGCCAGGGAGCGAAGCTCCTCTTCCTCCTGAGGGCTGACTGAGCTTGTGGCTCCACGACCTGTTAAGAATGAGTTCAGAGAGTGATTTCAGTGCCTTTGGTCCCACGTACAGGTGATTGCATTATTAATGATTGCTATGCAGAACCAGTGCAGGAGTAGTTCTCAATCGGCGGTGCCACTCACCACCTGCTCCATCCATGTCCACCTGGATGCCCACCACACGCAGGTAGGCAGCGCGGATGCCCACCCCCGCTCCCTTGTCACGCCCCTTGGCCTTTGTGGCTGCGCCCTTCTTGATGGAGTAGATGCCCATGATGGTCACCCTGTTCCCTGGCACCACACGGTCACAGAGATACCTGGGGACAGAAAGGGCAAGATTTGGTCAAATTTATATCTGTGATTCTTCATAACGGAAGCACTTCTTTCGTTCTGCTTTTCCATTTCAGCTACAGAGTACAAAGACCTTCACCCACTGTTCCTTCTCCATCTTCAGTAACAAAGCAGAGTGTGGAACTCCAGAGTTGCCTTCGGTGTTCATAAATCATTTAATTCTATGCTGTGTGACGCTAAGGCCCTACCTGTCACAGTACAGCTGCATGTGTCGGGGCATCTCTCCGTGAGGGACGGCGTCTGGTGACTCCTGCAGCCGCTGCGTCTGGAAGTCCACGCATACGCATCGGTCTGGAATGATGAAGTACGGATCCATTGGACACTTCGCACGGCCTGCTTGGTCCCTGTGGGACAGAGGAAGGGGAAGAGGTTTAACATGTGTTACATTCAGATAAAGCTTGATTATCTTGATTCACTAAAAAAATATATAATATAGACACTTGTTTGGGGTGTCTTTTCTATAACTCTACACACAGAGGGATACTAATGTGGGGGGGGGCACAGTGGCACAAGCAGTAGCCCCAACCATATAACAACAACGCCCACAGGGACACGGGTTCGAATCTGACCCGCTGTCATTTCCCAACCCCACTGCCCACCTTTTCTCTCCATCACATTTCCTGTCCAAACCTTCACTGTCCTCTCTCATTAAAGGCAAAAAGCCCAAAAACAAATAAATAAAAAAAAGGATAGGAATACTAACGTGTTGCATTTGCGGGGGAGCGCGTAACCCTGCAGGCCGGGGGGGATGGCGATGTTGCTGAGGACCGAGCGACAGCCACGGCACTGCAGACACACACGGGTGGCCTTGGCCCGCACCGGCGTGGAGGAGATGATGATGCCAGGGATCTTCACCAGACGGGACACCTGCTCCGACTGAAGAGAACATGGCATTCAACTAAAGTGGTAACTTTAGCCAGTCACGCCTACATTTTCTGAGTAGTTATCATTTATTTTCCTACTAAGCATCAAGTGCAGGCATGTATCACAGTCAACAATACGTAACAATCTGAAACATTGGAATAAAACTGGAGGCAACAGTGGGCTCTGTTTTACCTTCAGACTGCGAATGTTGAGAGGGTGGGCATCACTCCTCAGCATGACCTGGATGTCTTGCACAGCCTCATCTTCTACAGGACGAGGGCGAGTCACCTCATCAGCAACTTCTTTGGCAGCTTCCTCCAGCTGTGACGTAAACCAAAGATTTACACACAAACAGAAGACAAAAATATATATTGTATAATCACTTGCACTATATTGTCCAAAACACTGAACTCATGAATTGGATTATTTCACATTACCAGTGGCAGATTATCTGTGGGCAGCTTGTACAGGCAGTCAGAGAGATCTTCATCAAAGCTGGCCAGATCCTCCATTTCAACATCTATCCAGTACTCCCCTAGAGTGTAGTGTCTCTTCAACTCATCTCTAAGGAACAGAGAAAGACGGATTAAAAAGTACACATACAGCATACATGTGTTAGGGAAGCTTTGCGACTAATGGTTTAATTTCCAATCTGGATTCTGGCTAACTAGCTGGCATAGCATACCTAACTTTAACCTTAGTCAGCTAATGTTAGCAATGAGTTCAGTGAGGCCATCTAAAAATTGGAGGCAAGTTATGCCAGTACAAATGTATAAAGCCTTACCTGTATTTGTATGTGAATCCAGTGCGGTCGGTACCAACTCGAAACTGCCTAAGAAATTCGCGAAATCTTTTCTTTATGTGACTCCTTTTCAAGGATCCCTCATCTCCAATTGATTCTCCACCGCCGAAACTATCACTGAAGTAGATTCCTGGGTTATCAAAACCGGACATTTTGTTCAGATTGCTTTAGGATGTATCCTACTGAAAACCGCTGTTGATAATCCTAATGGTAACAAATCACTTAAACGTGTTCTTGCGGAAAAAAATCTGTTTATTCCCACTTCGTCACACGTTTGCGTACCCCTCTCAGCAAACAATACCCAACACACTCTGTAACTTTCGCGGCAAAACTTTGCGTCACTTTCCATTAGGAGCCCGCCCCCTGTTCTTCTTGATGTTCTCATTGGCTGTCATAGTGAGTCAAGTTCGCGGGAATAGCGACATGTGACTGAAAGGAGGAGCTTAGTGGGATTGTTGGCGCGAAATCTTTACAGGTTAGTTCAGATACATTACAAAGGCTTGAAAATAACGCTTTAATTCGTTTGGTCGAAGCAGAATCCCACCAGCAATTCACCGACGCAGTTCTCAAGTTACACATAATGTCAACGTGAGTGGATAAAGTCCGATTTTCTTGGTTAGGGTTACACAGTATAGCTCTATCTCACTGCCTTTGTCCTTGTAAAATAGGTCTAATGGAAGATAGAAAGGTCGCATGATTAGCCAGTACCCTCTGTTAATAAAACAACATCCATCTCCTTTTAATGACTGTGAAATATATCCCATGATGTTGAAATAAAACAGATAAAGGTCGTCCACTTATAATTGGTTTAATGTTTAACAGCATGGTGAATTAAGATGCAATATTAGATTGCCTCTTTCGTAAAGTATGCTTAACAAAAATTACTCCTGCAGCCAGATGTACTGTCTGTAAGGTAATTATGCTATCTTGATTCAGTATCTAGCGTTGAAGGTTGCCCTGCATGTGTTCACTGTTTAACAGCATACTGAAACTGAACCAACATGAAAGATTAGATGGCCTCTCCTTTCCAGGAACAAACATACATTGTCCCAAGCATAAGACTTAAAGGCACAGACCTTGATCCTGGTGAAATATGATGATGTTTGAGTTCAGCAGCCAATCAGGTACACCCCTTCTGAAGTATCGCCTGGACTAGTGTATGGTGTTGTCTGGGCTTTTTCGAAAATAGCAAAGGAATATGAATAAATAACTGTTTTCAGAAATTGTCAACAGCGCCCATGTTGCCCAGATATCTACAGTGCCCTCCACAAATATTGGCACCCCTAGTGAATATGAGCTAAACAGGCTATAAAAAAAAATATGTCTTTGCTGTTTATCCTTCCAGTCTTTCACTCGAAATATACACAAAAATCTTACCTTTTCATTGAAGAAAAATTGTTAAAAGAAAAAAAAAAACATTGACATTAAATAAATATTTTCCCCCAAAACATGTGTGCCACAATTATTGGCACCCCTTAATGTAATGTTTTGTGCAGCCTCCATTTGCCAAGATAATAGCTCTAAGTCTTCTCCTATAATGCGTGATGAGGTTAGTGAACACATGGCACGGGATCTGAGACCATTACTACATGCAGTATCTCTTCAGATCCTTCAGAATCTGAGGTCAACGTTTGTAGACTTGGCTACAGCTCATCCCACAGATTTTCTATGGGGTTTAGGTCAGGGGACTGTGATGGCCATAGCAAAACCTTTATTCTGTGGTCGGTGAACCATTTTTGTGTTGATTTTGAGGTGTGCCTAGGATCATTGTCCTGCTGGAAGGTCCAACCACGGCCCATTTTAAGGCTTACTGGAGGGGGCTTTTAGGTTTTCATTTAATATCTGCTGGTATTTGATGGAGTCCATGATACCATGTAACCTAGCAAGATGTCCAGGGCCTTTGGAAGAAAAACAGCCCCACAACATCAAAGATCCGCCACCATACTTCACATTGGGTATGGGGTGCTTTTCTATATGGCTATCTTTCTGTCTACGCCAAACCCACCTTTGATGTTTGCCAAAAAGCTTTATTTTGGTCTCATCTGACCATATAACTTGGTCCCATTGAAAGTCTGACTTACATTTGGCAAACTGTAGGGGCTTTAGTTTGTTGTTGATTGACAGCAGTCTTTTTTCTGGCAACCCTCCAAAACAACTTGTGGTGATGTAGGTGGCGTCTGATGGTAGTTTTGGAGACTTTCTGACCCCAAGACTCAACTAACCTCTACAATTCTCCAGCTGTGATCCTTGGAGATTATTTTGTCAGTAGAACCATCCCCCTCACAGTGCGTGGGGTCAATGTACAGACACGTCCTCTTCCAGGCTGATTCTTAACATCTCCTGTCGCTTTAAACTTCTTAATTATTTCCATGATAGTGGAAATGGGTATTTCCAACTGTTTAGAGATTTTCTTGTGTCCATTTCTTGATTTGTGCAGCTCAACAAATTTTCGTCGCACATCGTCACTGTATTATTTGGGTCTTTCCCATAGTGATGAATGACTAATGGAATTTGATTTTTGTGAATGTTTTGAGTGAAAAACCAAGAGGATTAACAGCAGACATATTTTTGTATAGCCTGTTTATCTCATATTCACTTGGGGTGCCAATATTTGTGGAGGGCACTGTACTACATTTAGCATGCTAACCAGCTTGAGCCGCTTGAGTGAGTCACTTGTAGTGAAAACAGCAAGGCAAAGCAAGAGTGGCATCATAAATTGTCAGGAATGGTGTTTTTAACAGCAAAAATCCCATTTCAGAGGCTAGAATAATTGGAGCTTGATGGAGCCTCAAAAGTACAGTCGTGGCCAAAAGTTTTGAGAATGACACAAATATGCATTTTCACAAAGTTTGCTGCATTGTCTTTAGATATTTTTGTCAGATGTTACCATGGAAGGCTGAAGTATAATTAAAAATATTGAATAAGTGTCACTGGCTTTTATTGGCAATTACATGAAGTTAATGAAAAAAGTCAATATGTGCAGTTTTGACCGTTTTTTTTTTTCAAGACCTCTGCAATCCGCCCTGGCATGCTGTCAATTAACTTCTGGGCCACATTCTGACTGATGGCGGCTCATTGTTGCATAATCAATGCTTGGAGTTTGCCAGAATTAGTTTTTTTTGTTTGTCCACCCGCCTCTTGAGGATTGACCACAAGTTCTCAATGGGATTAAGGTCTGGGGAGTTTCCTGGCCAATGGACCCAAAATATCAATGTTTTGTTCCCCGAGCCACTTAGTTATCACTTTTGCCTTATGGCAAGGTGCTCCATCATGCTGGGAAAGGCATTGTTCATCACCAAACTGTTCCTGGATGGTTGGGAGAAGTGGCTCTCGGAGGATGTTATGGTCCAGCAAGCGGCAGGACCGTCTCCTAAACATGATTCAGCTGCGGGATCGGGTCACCTCCAGCACAGAGCTTGCTCAGGAATGGCAGCAGGCAGGTGTGAGTGCATCTGCGCACCCAGTGTGAGGCGAAGACTTTTGGAGGATGGCCTGGTGTCAAGAAGGGCAGCAAAGAAGCCATTCTCTCCAGGAAAAACATAAGGGACAGACTCATATTCTGCAAAAGGTACAAGGATTGAACTGCTGTGGACTGGGGTAAAGTCCTTTTCACTGATGAATCCCCTTTCCGATTGTTTGGGGCATCTGCAAATAAGCTTATCCGGAGAAGACAAGGTGAGAGCTACCATTAGTCCTGTGTCAAGCCAACAGTAAAGCATCCTTAGACCCTTCATGTGTGGGGTTGCTCAGCCAAGGGAGTGGGCTCGCTCATAATTTTGCCTAAGAACACAGCCATGAATAAAGAATGGTACCAAAACATCCTTCGAGAGCCACTTCTCCCAACCACCCAGGAACAGTTTGGTGATGAACAATGCCTTTCCCAGCATGATGGAGCACCTTGCCATAAGGCAAAAGTGATAACTAAGTGGCTCGGGGAACAAAACATTGATATTTTGGGTCCATTGGCCAGGAAACTCCCCAGACCTTTATCCCATTGAGAACTTGTGGTCAATCCTCAAGAGGCGGGTGGACAAACAAAAAAAACTAATTCTGGCAAACTCCAAGCATTGATTATGCAACAATGAGCCGCCATCAGTCAGAATGTGGCCCAGAAGTTAAATGACAGCATGCCAGGGCGGATTGCAGAGGTCTTGAAAAAAAAGGGTCAAAACTGCACAGATTGACTTTTTGCATTAACTTCATGTAATTGCCAATAAAAGCCATTGACACTTATTAAATATATTTAATTATACTTCAGCCTTCCATAGTAACATCTGACAAAAATATCTAAAGACACTGAAGCAGCAAACTTTGTGAAAATGCATATTTGTGTCATTCTCAAAACTTTTGGCCACGACTGTAGATCGTAAAGTTATAAATATTAACTGACGTTGATGGGGACAGGCATCTTAGATAGCTTTCAATAACGCTTTTATGCTACAAGGCTTTTACCCTCTCCCACCTTGGGCAAACATTTTGTTTTCTTCTGAAACGGGAGCAGAGGTAGCGGTATACAGCATAGTAATACACTGGCCCAATCTGCCTTTGGTAGGGATTATGAAATCATTTAGTTTGCTAGCTGACAGCTATTCAAGCTTACAAATACAAAAAATACCCTTAAGCCAAGTGCTGCAAGATTTTTTTTTCATGATGCTAGTTTAAAATGGTACAGGTCATGTGAATTGTAATATTGAAGAACAGCAGACATAATTTCTTAGCAAAGTTATTTATTGGGCACTTATAAAGCAAATGCAACTCACGATTGGCCTTTCATGATTGTAAACCCGATCAGCTTTCTTGACCCTAACCCTCGCCATCTATAAGATAAGCACTTCAAATCTGACTGTAACAGTAGTTGCCGTCCAAGCCCCCTTCCCGTAGCTGTAACAGTTGATGGTGTTCTCTTGCCGCTCTGGTTATGAAATGACACCATGCTTGCGGCCTGTCTGAATGAAGCAGTCCACGGTGCGGTCGATGTCCTCATCAGTGTGGGCCGCTGAGATCTGCACACGAATACGGGCTTTCCCTTTGGGTACCACAGGGAAGGAAAATCCAATCACATACACGCCTAAGGACATAGAGAGAAGGAAAGAGCAACAGAGAGGGAATTTAATTTTCTGATGTTCAAGGCTAAGGCATAGGCATCCAGATGTTTTTATGTTTAATATTCAGGTTCAATTCGATTTGTTTTACAAAGCAAATGACAGACTTTGATTGAATTTGCATCCATGCTCAACAGGTTACATACAGGGCCGTTGATCCAAATGAAAACAGGAATATTTCAATCATTTTAGATCACATCAGCAGTTGACTCCTCACCTAACTTCAGCATGTCATCGGCCATCAATGAAGCTAGCCGTGCATCCCCTAGCATCACAGGGCAAATGGGATGGGCTGTTCCAGAAATGGTGAAGCCAGCTTGGGTCATAGCATTTCTGAACCTGAGGTAATCAGTGGTTCAACAAGTTAATGAAGTGTTTGTTTGACTTGTTTTACCTGTCTGGCTACTGGAAAATATTAGATGATATTCTAGTTAGTTTTAGGTAGAGAAAGTAGTCCTTTAAGCCAGCCACCTCCCATAATCACTCACAGACTACTAACAACCATGCAGAGCACCTGCTATTAGTTTGTTCTTGCTAGATACAAATGTAATACAGAGAGGTGCATAGTGTACAGACATTCATACTGTCTGATACTGTAGTCTCATGGGTACAGCACCTTGAGAATGGCCTCTAGGATATGTTTGCTACTATTTTGGAGTATATAACATGACATGGATCAAAACCAGAAATATATTGCTATCGTTTAAGTTAGTGTAGATCCAGAGTAAATTTAAAAAATATAGCTAACAAAGTGATACGTTTGTGTCAATTCTGCTACATATTCCATTAACAAATCCTGCCTTCTTTGAACAAGACAAAGACAAACACTGGGGTCTTATCGTCTTTCTGCAGGGAGGTCAGGTGACTGTCAAACAGTTGCATAAGCAATAGAAGAGGCAGCATTGGACACTTGCCGCAGCAGTTATATTCCACCCCTGGAATCCTACCTCATGGTTTTGGCAGTCATGCTCTCAGCAATTTCAGTGGACGCCAGGAGCAGCTCCACAGCTCGGGTGGCACAGGCCACCACAGGCGGGGGAAGAGAGTTTGAGAAAAGGTATGGGCGTGCTCGTTGCCTCAGAAGGTCAATTAAAGGCTTGGGCCCCACTGTATACC
Source organism: Sprattus sprattus (assembly GCF_963457725.1). Lineage (NCBI taxonomy): Eukaryota > Metazoa > Chordata > Actinopteri > Clupeiformes > Clupeidae > Sprattus > Sprattus sprattus. Next base: position 10,051,374 of record NC_137916.1, on the reverse strand, counting down.
CACCTACAGAGAACAGAAACATCCAGCATAACATTTTTAAATTCAGAGTAAGAACATCTTTGCCAGAAGAACAATTAAACAGTATAGGGGAGTTAAATTTGTATAGCACTCATTATGTCCCCTGTTGTAAATCATGGCAGTGTTACACACAGCATTAGGCCCAATCTCAATACTTCCCCTTACCCCTTATCTTCCCCCTTACCCTTGAAGTTGCGCGTTCATGTGAGAGCTAGTGGTGTCTCAATACCCAATTTGATCAAGATTAAGGGGTAAGATTAAGGGGTGTATGGCCCTCGTTTTTGAGATGATCGGAGAGCTACCTTGCTCCTCCAAGGGCTATCCCAGAGCACACCGCGAAACCAGCTCGGGAATTTTCAAAAAAACATGGCTGCTTGAAGCGAGGAATATTTTACATGAATAAAGCTATCTACACAACTTTTTATATGTTCATAATGACTCGGTTTGATCTGAAATGTGCTACTCGAACGATGCATAGTATTGTAGGTCTTAACTGAAGCTTTCAAACGGTAGTTTTAGGATACAATTAGCGCGTATACCACCACTCCATTGGCTTATATGGTAGCTTGCCAGCTATCATGCTACATACACTACATGTAAGTATTTTTGGCTTATAATTAATTTAAAAATGACGACAGTCTTGTTTCGTGCTCTACACAGTTGTATACATATATATTTGCAACCATGTTCTTCATTAGACTTTTTTTTAAATCGCTAGCTTCATAGCTCATACAGTCACGCATGACGTACCCGAAACCGAGTGGCGTCTCATTTCATAGGGGAAAGATCTCAGCCCTTGGCCCTTACACTTGCAAGTGCTAGGGTTAAGACAAAGACAAGACAAAGCAAAAGGGGCAAGGGGAAGAATCGAGATTCGGCCTTAATGTCTATCTGATACACTCACCAGCTGCTCCACCCAGGGCTTTCCCCAGAGTTGAGTTGACAATGTCGACGCGGTCCATGACTCCCAGCATCTCATCTGTACCTCTGAAAGATTATTCAACAATTAGCCCTAAAACCCCATTACTACACCTGCAAACAAAAAGGTTTATAGCAGGCGTAGTATTTACCATGGCTTTGTTCAAATACAAATCTCAGCAGCAATTCTTCTGCAATTCACATCCCTGTCATGTTTGCTAAGTAGCCTGACGATGTCATACTCATAATTCTAGTCAGAATATGAGTCTGATACTGCTCCATTGGGCTGTGATTATGGGGCGTGTTTCAGCCGAACCAGGAAAAAAATGCCTCTTCGCTCAATTGGAGCAACGTAGTCGTCATCAGGGCCAGCTGATAAATAAAACTTTTACCGAATCCCTTAGGAAAGACGGCAAAAATATATTTTCGATCGACAAATGCCTTGGTCGCATTTCTCTGTTCCTCTTTCAATATGAATGCGCTGTCGATGTCTTCTAAAACATCTCTATCTACACATCTCAGCTTTCCATTTGATTGGTTCGAACCAATTTTTGATCGGAGATAGTTTCTCCCCAACGGAGCAATGCCAGACCGTACTTCAAGACCGTACTTCCAGACCTCAAATGTTATGGGCGGGGCTAAGTTCGGCTGGTACCCAGGCTAGTTGTTAAGTGCTTAAACACTGACTCACCTGCCCCTAGGTCCCAAGAAACCAGTAGCATGGCACTCATCGATGAAGACCATGGCTCCATACTGCTCAGCCAGGTCACAAATTCCCTTCAGTGGTGCCACATCACCGTCCATTGAGAACACACCATCGGTGACGACCAGACGTAGGCGTGACGACTAGGGATTCAAAAGACACATGTTGATGACAGAATGTGTGGTAATGTTTATGCAGAGGAACACTCTAACTTGTATCGCCCTGTTTCGATTGTCAACACATTTTCAGAACTTAAAAACCTACACATTCCCAATCACTTGCAGCATGGTCTTCAAAGTCATGTAGAACAGAGGGTAACAGCTCTTCACTTGGATCATATTGTTGTCTTTTTGCCTATATTATTTACCATTATTAGTAACTATTTTGGTCTCCATTCTTTGATGATTAGGTGAAGTAATGAAAATACCTGGGCCTCTTTCAGTTGGGCCTCTAAGTCATTCAGATCCATGTGCTTGTAGCGCATTCTCTTGGCTCGGCACAGTCTGATGCCATCGATGATGGACGCATGATTGAGTTCATCTGAGAGCACTGCATCATCAGGTCCTAACAGCACCTGAGAAGAAACCACATTTGAGCACACTGCCCTGACAGCTTGAGGCCAATAAGACAAGCACAGAGAGAATGCTGTACAATGGAGGAAACAAAACCATTCACAATGATGCTTACGAAGTGGTGAGTCAACAAGCAATAGAGACAGAGGTCAGAGGTCAAACAGAATAAAGGCCAAACCTCAAAAAGTCCAGCGTTGGCGTCGAAACAGCTAGCATACAGGATACAATCCTCCCGTTCATGAAACAGGGCAAGCTTCTTCTCCAGGTCCTTGTGAATATTCTGAGGGAAAGGGTCAGAACTAAGCTTGCTCACATTTCATTCAAGTGGAATTTAGACTTATTATTCCCATCTTGAACAGTGGAAATCAAGAACAAATTTACGGTGCGAAGATGGTTGCAGAGTTTACCGAATGTTATATATGGGAGCAATAAATTGTAATCTATTACAGAATCAAATCAGTACTTGCTGTATCATAAAATGTAAAGAATCGCAATATGTATCGGGGCCCAAATATCGTGATAATATTTGAATCTTTGCTTCTGGCAATTATCACCACTGAAAGACATTGATCTATGAAGTATCTACTGACTGTTATGTTATGGTTCTGCTGTGCGGAGGGCAGTGTTAATGTACAGTACTTATAAATGTATATAAATGACATGCCGTTTGTATACATCAAACTGAAATGCAATTGTTTTTCAATACTCTCAAACAAACCATATGTCAGGCACTTTTCAGTTAATGAGAGACGTCATGAATGTGATTACCTGTGTGCCACAGATGAATCTGACAGAACTCAGTCCGGCACCATACTGCTGTAAGGCTTCAATGCCCGCCTTGACAACCTCTGGGTGACTGGACAAACCCAGATAGTTGTTCGCGCAGAAGTTCAATATATCTGCAAATATAAGGAGACATTGAGGGCTCCTTTAGAATTGATGAATAGTGGCGTGTCACTGGCCTGTATAGGTCATCAACAATAAACAGCTGAAGTTGTCTAGTTTGAGAGAAAGATAAATATGTATAGTTAACAATTACTATAACATCTGTGTAACTGCTGTGACAATGGACTGAGACTAAGCAAAGGGAGAATAGTGACAGAAGTCTGGGCGATAAGCCTTTTCCATGCCAGGCTACAGACGAGACAAATTATGACCAACAGCCAAGACACGGAAAAGTTACCACACACCACACACATCATTTCAGGAAGGCACTAAGATGATACGCACTTGCTGTACGAGAACAGCGAATCTGCATTTCCCAACTTTTAGATAAAGCCGACTTCGTTAGATGAAGCTAGTTAGAAAGAGCTAGAGATAAGTTCATACACAGCAAACACCCGAACGTTGTTAACACGGTTTTACATGCATGCATGCCCATGTTATGTATATCAATTTCGTGTCTTTCGAGGTTACTCCACACGTTGTGTGGACACTTGTTAGCAAAGCGACGTTGCTCACCACCACGACTGCCGTCCACGTTGATATGTGGTCCCTGTTTAGAAGTGATCACTCGCTCTCCTTTCCAAGTGCCTGCCGCTCGGATTGTGTCAAGTTCATGTTCCAACACAGAACGGGCTTGTGCAACAGCAGAATATCCTCGGCTAGGGTTTGCAGCTGAGGGTCGAAGAACAGCCCTCAATGGGGTACTAATAACACGGACAGCTGATCGTAGCGGCATGCTTTCACCTCTGTCAGACACACACCACGCAAGACAACGTACAGCGTTGATGAGGCGTGGTTTAACGTGAAAACGTGACGTAAAATAGGATATGTAACATTCGTGGGCGTAACAAAATCAACCAATGAAATCCGTCGGGTGTATCTGATTGTCTGCTTATGCCAATACTAATGCCCAACAATGAGTTAAGTAAACATGACTGCAAAGTCTCACACTGAAATTGAATGTGACTTGAAAATACGCGATAACATACAGCAAGACACTCGTGGCCTTCAAATAACCTCCGAGGCATTAAAATGAGGAAGTTTCGCCACTGAGGAATGAAATGTTGAAATATTTTACAGTAACAGGCAGCAAAAAGGCTTACGGGGGACAATTTCATTTCCATGGAGATTTTTTCAGAATTTGTGCCAACCATCTGCCTAGCCCTCTCTCCACAGAGGACATGACTACTCACTGTGTAAAGTCAAAGTGTAATCTTTGCACCTAAACCCCCCCCCCCAAAACTTTCATTGCATGCCACCTTTTGACAATGAGAAAAAACCTTGTCGCAAAGACTGAGATGCTCATAGCCTATTAGGTTACCTGTTTTAATAATTTAATAATAATAAAAACATTCTACATGAACTGGTAACAAAAACACAGATGTCCATCAGCATTATATAAAACATTTCAATTTGATCAGAGCACTGCCATACTTAATTTGACCAGTAGAAAGTAGTTCACGTTGTTTTTTTTTTAAACCCATAAGCCTGCTCCCCCACTTTGGGAACCACTGTCCTAAACCGTAGGTGATGCCACTGCTGACTGGCTCCTGGCCATTTAAACAATAGCCTACTGTGACAGCTGACAAGAGCCAGCCACTATACTACAGAATAGCTCAAAGACCCACAATGGCCCATGTTTACATAATAGCAGCCGAATGGCAATACAAGTCTCCAAGTTCAACACAATGCTTCTGTAAAATGAGGCCTATACTAATAGTATTCACACCATCATCATCATCATCATCAGTATTCATTCATGATGCTTTAAGATAGCTTAATTAGCAATTGATCCTTCTTGCATTTTTATTTCTTACATTTGATTCTTTAGGACTTTATCTTTCAACCCTGATGAATACCCAGACTCACCTGTCTGAGTGAAGATTAAAGTTGTCCCATCTGTAAGTGTTGAACAGTGTATTGCTCCTCCGTATTTGCATTCCTTTCACTGGTAAACTTCTATAGTGCTTTGTGAGATAACCAATGCTTCACAAATCTGAAGAACTGAAAGCAAGTAACTGCAACAGATTTCATCAGAATTTTAATATTTCATCTTACCGTACCATATACATACGTACACATAGCACATGTGAAAAATACAGTGTTCTGTCATTTAGTACAGTTATCAGCTACATTGCATCAGTGCGGAAAAGAACTCAGTGACACAACAGTTTTTCTGTGGCTAAAAATAAGCTGACCTAATGCAGGTTGAGCTAAGTATGTCCCCTTAATACGCCTGACGTGTCTAAAGGTGAGACTGCCATGATTAATGACTTTGTTTTACACAAGCTAAAATGTGATTCAGGAAAGTATTTATTCTTACTTGCAATGGTCGCTCATAAAATACATGTTTTCACTTTAATTTACAGGTGTAGTGTTTCCATTTAATTAAGTCTGAAAAATATTCACTTCCTTTATATTATCACGTCAATAGAGTGCAAGTGCATGAGAAATATGTACAATTCAAGGAGTAAAGGTAGTACACAGTTTGTGCTTTTGTAACCTTTAAAACTAGTAAATGACATGCTGGCTAACACTTGTTTTTCTATAAAATGTTAATATACAAAAATATTAAAAGACTAAAACTTTGAGTTCAAAGTAATACAGTTCACACCTGAATGTATCTGGAATAAAATAGTAAGGTAAGGACAGGGGGGTGAGTTCAGAAAGTAAAAGCATGCCCAAGACAACCACCTCATTGTGCTAATTAGCATAATTAGCCTAACCTGGATGTAGAGGTAAGGGTTAATATCTAAAGTAAAGGGTTTAAGCCTTCACTAAAGGGTTAGAGCCAAGAGACAATACTCAGTGTTAATAGAGAAATGTAAATGAATGCAACCTGAAACCAAATTAAATAAATAAAGCAGCTGATACGAAGGTGGGGCATGGCTAGAGTTATCTAGTTCTTAAACCTGAAATTTTCCTCCACGCAGTTCTGAAATGACTGCCTGTGGGTGTTTGAAGTTACTTGGCTGCCCACTGTTTGCCATGGATGAGGGTCATGTTAAGTAACCGTTCTCAGAGCAGCCTTTGAGTTTGTCCTTTGAAGGGTTGTATCTAATGATACACTGGTGAAAAGTACTTTGTAGATCAGCAATTATGCTGTGAATTGCTTGGGTCTTGTGATGCCCTCACTGAAGGAAGGCGGTCTGCTGCTTTCGCCCTTTCTGCCAGAAACCTGTCGAACTCTGAAGGAGATATACGGAATTAAAAAGATAGAAATGCAGACAAACACACAGAATGATATAATGTGAAACACACAGCCCAGTGTCTGACACAAATAGAAATGTATAAACTATTTTACAAACCTTCACTGGTTACTCCTTCAGTGTCTCCCATGTCCTCTTCCTGCAACATTTCACATACGACGAAACAAGGACAAATATTCCTGTTTATAGTTTTTACCTTATGAACACTTTGGCAAAACATATTTCCTCAGATATGAAATCAGTTATTGTAAGGAATAAATTGATGAATTGCCACACAGTCAAAAACATCAGATCACAGAGAAAGAGAACACATAAAATACAAAAGGAAAATACAGAGAGAAATGTTGTCAAGGTGATGATAAAGAGATGGACAGACTGACTTACATCTTCAAACTCAAGCCATTGCTCAATGTCATCCATTACTGAGGCCTGATTGAGAGGAATCTATCAGAGATAGAGGGACAAAAATATGTCATTGGTTAGCAATTAGTCAATGCTGACTGTATAACCACCAGATAATCTTTTTCCAGAAATCGATGTGATTTTTAGAGAAAAGTCCTCAAACCCATTCCACACCCACAACAGTCTCCTAGAGATCACAGAACAGCCTCCCAACAACCATAGAACAGGCTGTCATAGATCAAAGAACAGCCTCTCATAGACCATAGAACAGGCTGGCATAGATCAAATTATCTTTAAGAGATGGAAGAGAGTCTTAACCACCAAAACCTATTCAGAACATGCAGAAGCCTGAGGTTATCCACACACCAGTCTCCAGGTGAAGGAGAGAAGCGTGCATGGGAAAAAAAGACATGTCCCTTGAAAAGAGCTTGCTTTGATTCTAAAAGAGATGTATGCCAATGAGCCCCAAAGCAAAGGGTTCATTGGGTTGGCAGAGGGTAGCAAGAAGCACACAAGCATTGCCTCATAGGCCAGAAGCACACAAGTATTGCATCACAGGCCAGTCAGACCCACCATTCCCTTTTCCATCATCCAGGCAAACTGTGGAGAGGAGCTGAGGGGGGTGGAGTCTTGGCTGTCAGTCTTCACATGCCGCCAGTGAGAGCATTTTCACACATACAAATAATGTAGTAGGGTACAGCAAACATGTGTGTATGGATCCAAAATGATCAGGTGAAACAAAGCTTTTAAATGATACTGTTATGGAATATTGACACATTCAGCACATTCACAACAAGACCGAGATTAGCTGCGAGATATTAGCTGCGATATGGTTGTTTCCATAGACAACACGTCTGATACATCTCTACTTGGTATAAAATGCCAATATCAGCTGATTGAGGGTGTTTCAGGGTGTTGTACTAACTAAGAACAGAGTAGGCTTGTGCTGTATGCAGGTTCAAGGTTAGGGTGAGATATCAAGTCCAAGTAGGAAAGCTCCTTTCAAAAAGGTAGGCAGGGGGAAGAGGGATGACAAATACTGACCGTTCCACTGTTTTGCCGTACACTGTTAGAAGCCCCAACTGCAGAGTTGACAAGGTGGTCACTGAAACACATGCAAGAGTTCCCCCACTTATGTATGAATGTTTTAACTAGTGATTCTTCATGAGCATACACACTATGTATTCTCTTTCCATTTCTGTGCTTATATCTTCTACCACTTCGATGATAATAACACTTGGTTATATCTTAAAGACTTTACCTGTTTATCTGTTGGATTGCCGAGTGATTCTGCTTCTGAGCTGATTTCATGTCTTCTGTATCTACAGAGGAGGCCCAATACACCAATATTGTAAAAGGCCCTAATTCTGACACTGAACACAAGGTCATAGTGTATGAAATTATTTATTAAAGGGCACTTACGAAGATCTGCCATTTGGCTGGAAAGACTGCTGATTGGGGGCTGTCTGCATGGCTTGAGTTCAGATGTACCAACTGACTGGTTAGAGGATGGGCTGATGTCTTTGAGGTTAGCATAGGTGGGGCACTAAGGGTTTTATAAGACACATGAATAAAGCTTTTAACAGCAGGCAAAACATGAGTTACAACACCACACACGCAGACTATGATGTGGAGTGTGTGGATTCTCTCCTTACCTGCCGAGGGGAGTCTGATTGTGTGTAAAGTCTCTCAAACCTAAACAGAAAAACATAAATTAATGAACTATTCTCCCCTATACCCACTGGCACTATTATGACCGTAATGCTTGATTTATACTTATTGGAAAGTTGCGCCGTCATAAGTATAAATAAAGCTTAAGGGTGAATTTGTTATCTCCTGAAACTAGTAAAACCCTGTGGGAAACCTCTTGTATCTTGTGAAGGTGGTGTTGATTTCATCGTTGGTGACCAGAAGCTCCTCAATCAACTTTTCCTCTGAGATCCGGGGGATCAGCTCCACAAGCTTGTCCTGCATGTCTTTACATGTCCCATACAACTGCTGGAGATAGGGAAACACAGACAGGAAGTCAGAGATGCTTCACCAAATATAGTTTCAGGAAAACATAAATTAACATATCCCACAATGTGAATCAAATGATAATATTAAACATAAGGAGATAACACACATCTCTTAGTATAAAATGTGTGTACATTGATAATGTTAATTATTTGGTTTGCTGAAGCCTGCCGGAAAGGAGGTCTCACCTGCAGCAACTCTTTATCGGACAGCTGAGCACAGCCTGGGTGCATCTGAGTCATCATGTCCGCCATGACAGTCAGGTTCCCCCTCACCACCTGGACATCTGACCTCAACCTCTTTAGCTGAAAGATGAGAAATAAAATACAAAACGTCCACAACAGATTTGACAACTGCCAGTCTACTAAATAATATTTCTTCAATAACTTCATAGAGAAATAATATCAATTAAAAATAGATAATCTCAAAGGTTAACGCTTAATTAATTGCAAAACCACAGCTAGCGTCAGTCTGCATGTTACTTCATGTAGTCATTCTCTTGTGCTGACGCCCAACTCCCTTAAGTATCTTTTAACCAGCAAACTATTTTAGGATGTAAACATGGCAAGCAGAGGTGTCACCCTTGAAACAAGGTGGAGTTCTGTTTGCTCCTTTGTTCCTTTGTAGTCACAGGACTAAGCTTAACAGCCACCAGCTGCTACAGCAAGAAAATAATTGTGCAGCCATGGATCACCAAACTGTCTTTTTATGTCTGTTATAATCACCACAGAGCCATTTTTGCATCATGAAAGCTGAAAGGAAATGTGTGTGTGTGTGTGTGGGGGGGGGGGGGGGGGGGGGGGGGGGGGGTGTGCAATTGTCAGTACAATGAATGACTAAAATACTGTCCTGTGCAGATGCAAAGGAAAACAACTGTCCATTACAGAAAGGCAAACAGGAGACCTTGAAAAATGAGGATATAAAGGAACAAAATAACGGATGCTAATGTTGACAAGGGCAGATTCCTTCATTTCATTAGTCCCATCTAGCCAGTCTACTCATCCCCTGCATCAAAATGGAGGTTCATTACAAAAATACAAACCAGGAACAATAAGACCCATAGTAAGCATTTTACAAACCTGCTGAGGTGAGAGTACGAGGGGATCATCTGGGTTTTGGTTCTGTGGAGGCTGAGGCTGAGTCTGGGGTGGCTGAGGATGGTTTGGTGTCTTGGATGACGGCTTTGGAGACTGGGGTACAGAACACATGGTGACAGGAGGGAGGGGATCTGCCATACTCTGGTGGTAGAGGGAGAGAAACAGTGTTTGTAAGCATATAGACTGCTGAAAAGTATGAGCTCAGAATGCCCTGGATGATAAATCATGTGTGCCATGAGTATGTAGTAGCCTACCCTACTAGGGGTGAGGATAGGGGGGAGAGCATCCAGGTCACTGTTGGGGAACTCCAGGCCTTTCCTCCTGAGGTCTTCATAAACAGAAACCACACCCGTCAAGTCGGGGGAGCTGCGGAATGCATCCGCCCACGCCTGTGGCACAGAGATATACAGTAAGGCCACAGTTCAGACTCACACCCTGGAGAGACTCACACCCTGAAGAGACACACACACCCATAAATGCATGCCTGATGAAAATATATTGCAGACTTTTAAAAACACCACAGGGCCCCAACAAACACGCACAGAGCATGTCTCGCAGATCTCCAGGCATGAGAGCACCTGTTGACTGACTTAAAGTGTACTTGCCTGTATGAGGCTGAGTACACGGTCCTGCATCACCAAAGGAGGATTGTTCCTGGGCAAAATGGCTCGGACCAGAACCCCTTCTATAAACTCTCGGGTCGACACCAGAACATGGAATCTGTGACCACAGTTCTTCACACATGCCTCCAGTACCTGTCACCATACAAAGGACACTAAAGCATTAGCTCTATTCATCCTCAATGGGCATACAAAATAGATATTGTAAAAAGGCACATCATTTAAAACACAAAATGAGATGTTGATATAATAGGGGAACTAAAAAAGAGAGGAAACAGAGAGAAGTGTGATGATGCACTTACTGTTAAAGCCAGGGTGACTTCTTTGAAGTTCTTATTTCCCACAATCCTCTTTTTAATTGCCCTAACCGCATCTCTGGGTCTTAAGAAAAAAAGGCAAAATATATAATGATGATAACATAAGCATCAATTGCTTTACAGTACATCTGTGCCAACAGTGCTGTTAGCTTATAATATATCTATAATATATTTGTAGTCACAACAACACAAAATACCAATAGTGCATGGTTATTGTGAGGCGTCTGACACTAACTGGTGACATACCCCTCTTCTGTTTCATTGACGATGTCACAGATCTCCATATTGAGGGCCCAATCTTCTGATGGTAATGTTGGGCTGGTAGCATGCTCTATGGAGAAAACATTAGCACAAAGAGGAAGAACACACTTTTAATTGGGTACTTTGATACTTGGATCAAGCATTTATAAAATACAGGCTTGCACACAACTGTGGCATTATTGTTTATGGACTGTGGCAGGGGGGCCGCAGTTTTGTGAATATGAGCTTCAGTCAACATTATTGTGGTATGAAGTTACCATGACAGATACAAACAACCTTTGGAAAGTTCTGGAGCCTTCTGTTCTGATATAATACAAGTAGATTAAAATTAAATTCAACCGTGACTATGCCAAGGCTACACCTACTTTGCACACAGAACACAACAGGGCTCTAACTGACCATATTCGGTGCCCAAATCAGGCTTTTGGATAGTGCTTATCTGTCTGCAGTTTAAATCCCTCTTTGTTAGCCTAACCTCGTCTCGTATTTTATGCCACGTTCATGTGACAGTCAGCTGCTTTTGCTATTTTGGCACACATTAATTATGGTAAATTAAATGTTATTCAATTCATTCATATGGTGAAGAGGGGTGTGGAAGGTATGCAGCGTCGATAGAATGCACTAGTTTGACCATCCTGCTTCTTCAATCTTCTTCAGAACACCCCAAAACAACCTATTTCTCAACTACACGTCTTCCCGAAATAGTAAAATTTACTAAACCAAAGCAATTACATTGACAAAATCTCAAACCATTATCAACCCATTGGCTTATCTTTTATCTTTTGAATTATCAGCGTAGCATCATTCTTCTAGCATAGCATACAACTCTACAACTAGGTCACAGCTTACACTTTGTATACATGGGCTATAGGAAGTTCATGCAAGTTTTAGCCTCTGCTCCCACCTATCACCAGCCAAAAGAATACCCCTTTCACCAATCGAGTCAAAGATTAAGAAAAGTAAGACCCGCCTCCGTATTTGGATAGCATACCGAAGGTGTCAGTCCAACCGTAATCATATGTTATACTGTCAATCTTGATCAATTAATTAGGTACATTTCACACGGTTCAAGAAGTGCATATGTCTAACGATCTAGACGTTTCTTTATTCGTATCAACTAAGGATCTATTTGGAGTTTCTCGCCAGCACTAGCATCCTAAAAAAATCATTCGAATGTAACAATGGTAAACTGGTATAGCTATGTGGGATCATTGTAGTTGCCAACTTAGGTTTAGCTAGTTAGTTTAATAGTTTTGAAAATATCATAGTTACCTATTTGCTGACCCACTGGTGTGGAAAAAGGATTACCGGTTAAAAACTCCATATCTTTGCCGGTCCGGACACCAGTGTCCTCGCTTCGTTCTGCGATGCACAGTCTTTATTCAGGAGGGAGTTCAGGCGGCGTTGAAGAACGCCAATTTAACCCGGTTACGTCACCTGTTAAAGGGAAAGTTTCTCGTACGATGGAATTAAAATTATTCGTAAACCTTTGCTTTTCACACTCACGAAAGGAGATACATTGCCTATTTTAAACGTTTCGATAGAAGACTACTTATTAAAAGTATGCCGGAATTCTCGTGAGGGGATTATCCTGGTATACACTTGTTGAATGAAAACCCTAAAATGAGCATCATTGGAAAACCATGCAACAGCATCTCCATTAAACGTGTTGTCCACACAGTGACGCTGTTTCATAACAATTGTGAAGACATCATCCGTGCATCACTTTCATGCATTTGCATTTATGTTCACAATCATGAGTAACGAGAAACATTTACATAAAATACAACGGAGATAATACCAGGTCCACTCTACAGGATCATAAAATGTTCATTAGCAAGACCTACGAGTCACCAGAGATAGCTCACATTGTTGTTCCATGTGCAAAACATATGGCTTACTTTAGGATGCCCAACTTCATTATGGGCGCACTATAACTTTGTGGTCTTTAGAATGAAACTGATTAAATATGGAGTGACACGTCTTGACCTGTACAGCATCCTCCTGAGCCTCTAAGGCCAGTTTGCGTGTTGTCTATGGGAAGTTCAGGGGTGTTGGCCTGCTGTCTTACAAGGACAGTCCTTCACAGCTTACACCACAATCGTTGTCATCTCTAATATTATACTGGTAATTTATATGATGTACACAGGTGTGCTGAAACGAAATTTTCCTCACATGTCAAATCACTACCAAGATCTAGGGATATCATGCTCCTGCTCAGTTGCAGCTTTCTGGCTTAAGGAGGACGGCACCTCAACATAACAGGTGTCATTATTTGGGAAAGGCTCAGGATATAATTTCCATGAAAGATTCGTTAAGGACTGTGACGAAACGAGCCTCGGTTGCCGTCAAAATGTGTGGGTTTGGCCCGCAAAGCTCAGAGACGGAGTGAGGGTTCAAATATAACGTTTTTAATGGGGTTCAAACTACCCAGAAGAACTGCTAAGCCTCTCAAAATAAACAGAGGACAAAAAGCAACAGTCTCCAGTTGCCTCACCTGCTCAGCCTCTAAATGGGGTAGAGGACAAATTGCTGCAGTACATAACTATTTAAATTCCTGGTAAGCCTCAACTGTAGTTGAGGTAAAATATCAGCAGTCACAAAAGGTCCACATACAAGACAAGACTAACTGAACTAGACAGAACAATGAGCATATATACCTGGCGGCCAGCACCATTTCTACACACAGGGGTAGACACAAAAACTAAACCATACAACAATGACACACAGACCTGGAGACATAAACATAGTATTTCCTCAATATCAAACAAAGAAATAACTATGTTAAACATAAATACATAATGTCTCACATGTTTGTAAAAACCACCTTACTCAAGTGGTATGGCCTAGACCATTTGTAGTGTCCCCTCTGCCAGGCTAGGCAATTCACATTTTCCATTAGGTGGATCCAATTCAATCAGTGGTCTTTGTGTGTGCGTGTGTGTGCAAACCATGTCTGTTTGGGTGCAATAGTGGTTGAAAAGATGGGGCAGGAGTGTGCGGTTCATGTGCAGTCACACCACGACCGTCACAAGGACATATAATCCTTCTCTTCATCTATTAAGGGACTGCTCTGTCTGACTCATTCTTTTCTGATGCCTGGAGCAGTTTCTCAGGCATAAAAATAATTCAACACCTCTGCTGACTTATAACTCACAAGCCACATCTGGTGCTTTCAAGGCGTAATTAAATGTAATTACCGAAGCCTGTAACAAGCCAAAAATGAGCATGGGCAAAATAAATGAACTGGTAAAAAGAAGCATCATGAAAGCGAACATAACTATGTGCCTTTAAGTTATCCTTTCAAACAAAGGGAAATTAAACTCTTGACACTACCTGAAGCTGGTGACAAGGTTAAGACAATGCCTAGTTTTTCTTATTTACTGAGCAAGGATTAAGGGCTTATGCTCCTCTCGGAAATAGCTTCACTACAAAGTTGCACTCCTCAAATTGACATGAGGCTGATGAAGAATATGGTGGCATAAGGGCAAAATCAATAAAATCAGAATTCATCATTCAATCTACTGATAGGGTTTCCATGCCTTTACCATTTCAAGGAGAATAACTAATGTGTCTGTATACTTCGCATTATACCCCAATTGTATCATGCTTAGACTACACAACAAACATTCAAAGAAAACTGCAGACCATTTAATTTCTTCCCTTATACTAATCTTCTTGCTCTAGCTTTGCTTTTGCAGTGCCATGGTATCTACCACTCAAAGTTGAAACTCCAAAAGGAATATTAGAAGTGCGTAAGCAGTACCCTTTACAATCAGTCAATATCAACGTTATGCTCAGGCTCACCTTCTGACAGGTTGCTAGGGAACTAAACTCAGAAGCGTGACTGCCTGTAGTTCTAGAACATGTATGCCATTAAGGCGTGCTGTGATCTTTCTGTGTCTTTGGAGCTGTGGCATGAGAAATCTCACTGTTAAATCAAAAGCCAAGGTCTCCCTGTGTATGGCTTTTTGTCCTTTTTTGAACCTGTACACTGATTCCCTCTTCTGATTTTGGCTCAACTGGTTGGTCCTGCAGATGGAAGTAAAAAAAAAACTTAGTGACATTAACACAGACTTCCCTAATGTGGAAAATAGCACTTGTGTAGACGATGCTGAAGGGACAAAATGATCTGTGGTTTAAGGAGAAGCAACCGATGGCACTTGAACCTGCTGTTTTGCTTGCAGATGAGCCTGTTGAGAATTGACTGTGTGCTGCTTGAGACTCAAATGGAAGCGCAGGGATGCATGGTATTCATTCCCAGTGGAACCTGCCACTAATTGCTATGATTTTGGTATCTAAAAATCTTGGGAATTGAAATTCGCTCATTTTCAGTCCAGCAGTTTTGGTTTGCAACAGCTGGAGCACTGGAGTATTATCAAATCATTTTGCAGTACCAGTAGACAAATGACTGTGTCCTTTTTCTACATCCTAAGAACACAATGTTTGCTGATGGATGTACTGTTTTTTTAGTTTGAAGTTGACATGTAATAGACCGTCTCTAACTGACTTGAAATTAAATTGTGGCATTTTACTCATCACCAAAGATGTTTTGTGAAAGATATGAGTCAGCAAATCTGTTCTAACCATAATGAAGAGGCTAGATGTGATATATTACAGTTGTTTGACTCAGCGAACTCTTCCGACGTACCTCTATAATTGCAGTGATTAGGGTAAGGGGAAGTCATAATGACCAATCCAGGAGCCCAGACTGGAATGACTGGAATGTCTGATTAAGGTTGTCAGATCTCCTCCATCAAAGCCTTGCTCTCTGCCAGTGGATGGGTACATGCACAGATGTTCTTCAGATAGGCGACCCTACATCCCTCACATCACAATGCGTCACAGCGTCCACCACCCCACCCCCACATGCCCTTTATGAGTCATGCAGCTGGGTAGAGTGTGTGGGTGGGTTGGAGGGAGAGAGGGCGTGGTGCTGCTATTGGAAAGAGCCCTGACCTTTTTTTAATGGGGAGAACAGGGGGAAAATCTCAGCATGAAAACAATAATGATGTCATGGCTGTTGACATGACAATAACTATGGGTTATTATCCTCGTTAGCAAGGTCAGAGGCTAAGTTCAATCAAGCTTTGTCAAGATATGCTTATGGTGTAATGAGCAGAGGTGTCTGTGTGAAGACCCCCCCCCCCCCCCCACACACACACACAGTATGACACAGAGGAAAACCTCTCTCTAATAAATCTGCCTTCTACCATGCACAGCACTATCATCCCCATGCGTATGTCCCACCATCACATTTCGAGATGGTGTAAAACTTTGGAAAGCATAAAACTGACTAACACAAGCAACACTATTTCATGAATCCATACGGTGCATGTGTGTGTATGTATTTGATGATGAGGATTAGAATGTAGCATCATAAATGTGAAGCATTTTATTATATGTCATTCATATGATTGACCATTGTCAAATATTTAGTATGAATGTGTTTCAAGATCAGGCTAGGGCGGGCCAGTTTGCTATAAGATGAAAACCACAACGTGCCCCAGGAACACAGACATCACAAAACATTAAGACGTCATGTATTGTGAAAAAAACTTTAAATTGATTTATTTAATTGAAATGACCAGCTGTAACCAAAAACATGCGAAAACATCACTTCACAAAACCACCTGGATTAACAGAGTGCATGAGCGCTACTTGAGAACACGCTACACAAACTGTAGCTCAGACCAAGTGCAATGATGCAAGTCATATACAGACACCAGTATCACACTGTAGGCTATACGTAGTTCTCCCCACACTGCAGTTGTGTATGGGAATTCTCTGAAAAGAATTACATTACACACACAACCATGTAACATCTTTGCATGGAGTTCTCCTACATTTAACAAAGAGTTGAAATAGCCATTTAAGTTGAAATAAATAAAATAAATAACAATGATGAAAAAATACATTAGCTAAAATTAGTCTTTTGTTAAGTGGACAGCACTGGTACTACATCAAAAGCATAGCTGGGAAGTGACATGTGATTCAACATGCACAGGTCAAACAGCAGTCTTTGTGACATGTCGTTTTTCATGGCGTTTTCCATATCCTCTCCTTGTGGTATGGTTTGGCATGATTTGGCAAACAGAATACAGAGTGATAACAAGTAGTTCAGGGGAAGCTTTGACACCTTTCGTGTGGTCTTAGTTCTTCACTGTCTTTTCCAATAAATTGTCATAATATAGTTTAATTCTGTGCTGAACTTCTTTGTCTGTCATACGCCAGTTACAAGGTAATAATTACATCACATTATAGGCATTCATGTGAAAAGAAACTTTTTGTGAAAGGGGAAAGCTCTTCAACATTAATAAGACGTGACCACTTAATTACTCTTGGAGACCTGTGGCTGTGTTGGCATCAGCTAAAGTGAACACTCAAGTTTCAGAACACTGCTTTTAGATTTCCCTTGAGAACTTGAGAACTGAAAGTGACTGAATCCTGCAGGACCACTTTAAATAATATAACTATTGTTCTCAGCAACTTGCTACACAGACAGCCAGACAGATCACGCATTGTGTGTGGTTGTCTGCTTGCTGCTAGTCAACCCACTGTGCCTTTGCATAATGAGCTTTGCATTCATGTGATGGCCACACAGCTGTCCAGCAACTACTGAGCATCCGAGAATGTTGACACATTACCTCAGAATAACCCTAATATCTGTGTTGAATAATGATGTTAGAGGTAAAAAATAAATATCACTCATATTAGCTTTGACAAACACACACACACAGGCACACACGACAGACACACTCACAACCTCACACACACACACACACACACACACACACACACACACACACACACACACACACACACACACACACACACACTCCCTCTTGCTCTCTGCCTCTCTCTTGCTCTACATGATAGAGCAGGTGAACCCACAGCACTCTTTAAAGAGCGTCAGTCCTGTTTTTGTGAAGAACGGCGAGGAGGACTGCTGAGGCAGAGCACTGGGGGTCAGTCTTTGCTCTTTGAGAGCCTCTGGAGAGGAGAGAGAAAGCAGAAGAGAAAGCATATACATTTATCATCGCACTCGTGACGATACATTCATACTGAATAACAGATCTCTGTCAAAGGTTGTGAACAATCAAAACTGAGATTGATGGAAATCGTATGTGTTCACGTATGAAATAGTGTTTCGTAGAGTAGAGAAAGCACTGAGGTCTCTGGAGTTCACTGTTAGGCTCCATGGAAACAATGCTAATGTGTTCTTACTGCTCTTCCTGTAGCTCAGGGGGAATTTAGCCTTCAAGAAGTCAGCCATTTCTTTGTCTTCCTCCCTCTCCCTGTGGGCACAGAATCAGAGGTCTGCTTACATGAGGTGCCATAATGCAACCCTGCATTTGGGCGTTGATCACATTTGCATTTCAGAAGAAGAGTGCAGCTGCATCAGTTAGACAGAATGTGCATGCAGGTAGCCCCGACTTAGAGACACAAGTAAATAAATATGTAAAAATGTATTCATTTGTATTAATTAAGACATAGAGAGAGAGTTATACAGCAGATGTCAGCCTTCTGGTACAATGTCAGCATACAGCACATCATCATCATAGAAAACATATAAAAAAAATAAGGAAGGTGAAACTTTTCGAGGCAACTATTATATTTCAGTTGCCCATGCATGTTTCTCTTGGTAAACGCACTTTACTTTCTGGCCTACGTCCTAATTTTCAGGAGGTGTTTGAATTATTGAGTACTTTACAAAACGCCTCTTTCTGTCACCTGCCACAAGCTGTCAGCCAAGCCACTCTCACTGGCACATTCCCATGACAGCTGTGTGATGTGGAGGATGGACAAATCCATATTGTGCATCTGTGTGTGTGTGTGTGTGTGTGTGTGTGTGTGTGTGTGTGTGTGTGTGTGTGTGTGTGTGTGTGTGTGTAAAAATATGTCAACATCGCTGTGCTATGAAGTTACCATGACAGACACAAACAACCTTTGGAAAGTCCTGGAGCCTTCTGAGCTGATATAATAAGAGTAGATTAAAATTAAATTCAACCGTGACTAGGCCTAAAGGCTTTGCCTACTTTGCACAGAGAACACAACAGGGCTCCTACTGCCCACATTCTGTGCCCCAGCTAGTGTTTGAATTATTGAGCACTTCACAAAACACCTTTTTCTGTCACCTACCACTGAAAGCTGTCTGCTAAGCCACTCTCACTGGCATATTCCCATGACATCTGTGTGATGTGGGGGATAGGTGAATCCATACTGTGCATCTGTGTGTGTGTGTGTGTGTGTGTGTGTGTGTGTGTGTGTGTGTGTGTGTGTGTGTGTGTGTGCGTGTATTTCTATATCTATAAAATACAGAATATAGGGGAGTTCATTGTGACAGTGTCCTAAACTTTGAACTGGAAAGGTGTTGAAAATGCGATCCATTGCTGGTGTTTTGAAAACTCATTTACTCCTTTTTACACACCATCCATTTGGTGTTAAGATGTTTGTGTGAGAAGGGTGAGAAGAAGATATGTGAGAAAGATTAAATGATTAAAGCATCTTTTAGTCGATGCACTCCCAACAGTGTAAAAGTAATCCACCACACTGCCAACAATTCCATGAGCACACAGACTGTCATTATCTAAGGCTGGGGGTCTGCTTTTTTAAGTGGGTGAGTCTATGTCACACCCAGCCACTCCCGCTAAATGCACACTCGGATGCACCTCAAAGATCTCAAATTTCCAATGTCTTTGGAGCCTGAAGTCTGCCAAGTCTAGAGCTGTGAGAAACCCTTCCAATTTCTACCCCGCCAGTGAATGAATCGATTTTCTTACTCCATACAATTAATGTGAGACTGTAATTTAGAGAAAATTGGTGGTGGGGGGGGGGGGGGGGCAGTCACGGTCAATAGTGAGAGAGTAGGATGGGAAGATAGCAGAGGAGGTGGGTGCCTAAAAGGGTTTGGAGGTACCTCAGTCGCTCAAACTCCACATCATCAACCAAGAAGTCTCGCGTCTCCACCAGCTTGTGAATCTGCTGCAGCAGCTCCTCTTCTTTCTGCCGGTCATCATTAGTTTTGTCCTTGTCTGTTTAACAGGAGACCATAGACTAGAGGACTCACCTCACCCTCATTTAGTACATGTTACAGAGGATGATACCAAAGGAATATAATCTATACCTCTGTGCTTTGTTTTATTATTTATATATATTATTTATACATTGTTGGTTTATTATGCTGAAACAAAAGACCAAGCAATCCCTAAACAAAAACTGAAACTGAGCTGTCACCTCTCAAATGATGAAGCAAATATATTTTAGTGTGGAAAAGATGTTCAGATGCATACCAGGGATTGGGATTAATTTCTGCAGCTCCTTCTTGAGTCTGGTGATCTCTTTACAGAGCTGAATGTCATCCATCCTGAGAGAGAAGCAAACTTGTTATTTACTGAGAGGTGATGTCTTCTCTTTTGTCGTCCCAAACTATCTGAATTAATCTGGTTCAGTTCTTGTCACCTTTCCCACTGTTGTATTACGACATACCTTTATAGTGTTTGATATCACAATACCGGGCAACTTTGCAGAGACAAAACTATGTGAAAAAAGTACTCAGAATCAGAATCAGAATCAGAATAGGTAAGTACTAAGACAATGATGAATAATATTCCTTAGCTTAGTGTGATTATATCCAAGGATATCAGCAACGCTACTTTTGTTGAAAGAGGAGTACGTACTCGTGTATAGGCTACATATTCATTTAAGGCTGATTTCCCTACAGAGCTACTCTTTAAACAGGGAATGGAAGCTGTGTAAGGAAATCAGCAAGCGCTCAGTTGACATCAGATATAAAAAGCCTCCATGATGACTGATACAGATGATTGGGAATGTAAAGAAAGGGGTGTGGTGGTCAAGGTGAAGGAAGAATGATTTTTCACATCGGATCCTTCAAACAAATCCAGATACATGATTCTCAGGCGCTGAAAGCATAGTGGCTTTAACATGGGCAAACATGGGTCAGGCATGCTGTTGAGAAAACTTTGTGACTATGACTCATTCTGCTTCCATATGCAATTCATCTTGTTCAGCATATTTGCAGCATCGTTAGTCTCATCTTAACTCCAAAAGATCTCTTCTCACAAATCCAACATGCATGAAATACCTGTGAATATTAATATTATATTTACATTTTTAGACAACAAAAACTTCACCTAGAGCCCTCAGTTTTCAACTTCTTATGTTAGACACATCTATGTTTTTTCTATGAAACAGTTGCAAGCAATGCAATGAAAGTCAACACTACGTTTCATTTTCTTTGTCCACACAGCTCACAGAGGGTAATAACTTTGATTGATATAATAATAATAACTTTCTATTTTGCAGAGATAAACGAGCAAATCCGCCTGGAGGATTACCACAGATGGCTACGAGTCATACCTTGGAACCAACCAGGTAACACCTTGCAGAAGCCTACATCTGTGTGCTCTTTCTGACCCTATTTTTGTCGGAGCTGAAAATACCATTTAATATAAAGCAATTAAATGTTAAACCTGTTTACTTCAGCTATGGATGGAAAGGTGTGAACATAACTTAAAACAACATGAAACATGGTTCAAAAGGGTTGTTTTGAGATAGTAATGAATAGACATATTTCAGGTGGTGTGGACAAAGTAGTCAAAGTGTATTCTAGACCTAGTTTTGTCCTCCAGGTCTCCCTTTCATGTTGCTTCCTCTTTCATCCCACCTCACTCACTTTTTTCTCAGGCACACACACACACACAGGCACACACAACGGCACACACACAGGCACACACAACTGCACACACAGGAACACACAAAGGCACCCACACACACACACACGCGTGCACACACACACACACACACACACACACACAACGGCACACACAGGAACACACAAAGGCACACACACACACACACACACACACACACACGCACACACACACGCACACACACACGCACACACACGTGTTCTCAATCTGTACACAGATTATGCTGTTATAGGCTAACACCTATTGTACACTTCACCGACCAGAGGTCCTGGGGTCATTTGGATGTTTATTGAGAAGCCCAGGCTTACTCATTTGTACCTGTGGATAGAGAAGAAAATGAAGAAGCCTAACCTGTTAAAGGTTTCAGTCAGATTGCCCTTCCCTTGTTTGCTACTGGTGTATCTGTAAGTGTGGTTTTAAACTGAGAGAAATGGTAAACGTTATTGTAAGTGCCAGTTTAATAAAAATGGTAAAGTAACTTCAAGCCTCTAGGGGGCAGTATCAGGGGAAATGTTTGCAACCAGCCTTAAGTTGGGGTACATGAACAAGACTAGGTTGTAAGCATGTCTGTAAGATTGGAGCTACACCTTTTTTGACCGTAGTGGTAAAAGTAGTGGTAAAAGGATAGGAAGATAGGATAAAAACAAGATATTGCAGGAATTACGAACCAACCTTTTTTGTATTGTTTGTTTTGTGCAACAGTGAAAATAAATATTTTGTTTGGGAAACTTTACCACACGAGTCAGAACATTGCTAAAAAAAGCCAGCTCTACATTTAGTCAAAAAAGAGGTTTCGAATGGATGATGGAAAGGATGAAGGATGACAGATGACCCAAGGAAAAGGAATTCAGCCATCTACATGCAAGTATTTCACAAGAATTTGATATTGGTCAAAGAATAAGTTAGAAGTGAGTTGGAATTGAATTAAACCATTGGAAGATGATCATATAGGATGACTCATGTGCTTAGCATATATCAACCACTGGCATGCGGGATTTGCTGTATTAACAAGCTACTGGAGCTAGCCATATTAGAAGTGTGGAATATCAGTGGATTTAACTCTGTGTTAAGAAGAACATTATAAGGAAATAAAATGGAAAAACAAGAAGTTGATGTTCGCCCTAAAAGGACACAAAAACCAACTCCTGAATCTATTGAGTATAGGCTTGGCCTGATAGTAGGATCTAGGAAGGCTAAGTACAATCGTCTTTGTCACTCAATGAAAGAGATGGATAACTTAATGGAGGATCATGGAAATGCAGGTGTCGTGTCCCAGAAATTATCTTCAGAGTTCACACAAGATTATATGGAGTTTTGCAGCTTGAATGATCAAGTAAAATCACTTATGACTGCTCAGGACATGATTCATGATCAGTTAACCTGGTATGAGCCTAAGGCTACAGACCTCAAGTGTTTTGTAGAAGAGGTTGGTGATTGGTTTCAAAATGATCAAGCGCAAGCTCAAGAGGCGAGGCAGTATGATGATGAAGTAAGTCCTGCGGACCGTGTTTCTATGGTTAGATCGGCACAGAAGTCTGTAAATGTTACACGCAGCAGGGCAGCATCTGTGGTGTCTTCTACAGCCTCATCTGCAAGATTAAAGTTTGAGGCAGAGAGAGCAGCTTTGATGGCACAGGCCAGCTCATTGAAAAAGAAACAAGACATTGATATAGAAGTGGCACAATTAAAGGCAAAGAGGGAGGAACTTGAGTTGCAAACTGCTATTGCAGCAACAAATCAAAGCGAAAATCCATGTTCTTGGTTTGCATGAGTCTGAAGTGGATTCAAAGCAGAGAGTTGTACAGGACCTAATGAATACATATGCAGAGGAAGCATTAGTTAATGGTGAGGTGGATAATGTGGATAGACATGCACGGCCAAGAGCACAAGGCTTTGTTCAACCAAGAAAACATTTAGCTGGAAATAGACATGTAAGACAAGATGTACATCGAACTGTGCCACAGCGTAAACGCTTGCTCACAGTCAGTGGACAGGCTGATGGAAGACAGCAAGGTGACATGAACATTGGAGGCTTGCTTAGTGTCATGCAGCATCAGAATTACATCACGGAGATGCTGGTGATTCAACAGCGATTGTCGTCTTTGCCATCGGTGGAAATTCACCAAAGCTTTTGAGCATGGGATAGAGGATCGGACCACTAGTTGTAAAGATTGCTTATATTTCCTTGAGCAGTACACTAGTGGCCAACCTAAAAGCCTTGTTCGTAGTTGTCAGCACATTCCACCTGATGCAGGCTACCGTGAGGCAAAAAGACTTTTGCACAAACACTTTGGCAACGAATACACTATTGCCATGGCCTATGTGGAAAAGGCATTGAAGTGGCCCACCATAACCAGCAATGATGGGGAATCTTTAACTGCGTTAGCGGTATTTCTTACCAGTTGCCTTAACACTGTTGAAGGAATGGAATTTAAAGAAGAAATGGATAGCCCAACCAATGCGTGCCATTATGACAAAGCTACCTTTCAGATTGAGAGAAAGATGGAGTAGTGTATGTGAGATCCAAGAGAAGACAGGAAGAAGGGCCAGGTTCAAGGATTTGGTTTACTTTGTGGACAGACAGGCAAGAATAGCTTCTGACCCGTTATTTGGAAACATCCAGGAGCCTGTGATTTTAAAAGATAAAGGAATAATAAAAATTGACAAACCAAATAGGACCAAGGGAAAGAAAAGCACCTTTGTGACAAGTGCAGCGCCCATGGCTGACTCAAAGGAGGCTACAAGCAAAACTAAGGAAGTATTGAGTCCAACAAGTGAAAAATGTCATTTCTGCCAGAGAGACCATAGTCTGGGTACTTGTAAAGCCTTTGAGCAGAAATCACACAAAGACAAGTTGGAGCTGTTGAAATCCAAGGGCTTATGCTTTGGGTTTGGATGATAACTCCTACATGGCACTTCCCCAGGTGTTCTCACAGAAGGTAATCCCTGTCAAGAAGGAAAGTATTCCAAGACAGAAGGATTTGGATAGATGGCCTTACCTGAAGGAAATCCGTGTCCAAGAGATTGAGGCTAGTATAGGTGTGTTAATAGGAACAAACGTACCAAGAACCTTGGAGCCATGGAAGGTGATTTATAGTGAAGGCAATGGGCCTTACGCTATTAAAACAGTCCTTGGGTGGGTTGTTAATGGTCCTCTGAAGGTAGACACTGCAAAGGAGAATAATAGGTGGCCACAGGTTTCAGCAAACAGAATCTCTGTGGCATGTCTTGAAGATCTCATTCAGCAACAGATGAAGTATGACTTTCCTGAAGATCAGCAGGCAGAGAAAGTGGAAATGTCTGTAGAAGACAGACAATTCATGGATTCTGTGTCTAAGTCAGTGCACCTGGTTGATGGACACTTTAGGATTGGACTCCCTCTGAAGAACCCAGATGTGACATTGCCAAACAACCGCAAGATAGCTGTGCAGAGGGCAGAGAATTTGCGTAGGAAATTCACAAGGAACAAGGAGTTCTACAAGGATTATGTCAAGTTTATGAACGAGATGCTGGAGAAGGGTTTTGCAGAGAAAATTCCCAAAGACGAGGTCCACAATAATGAAGACGAAGGCAGGATCTGGTATATCCCGCACCACAGGGTCTACCACCCTACCAAGCACAAGATCAGAGTAGTCTTCGATTGTGCTGCCAAATTCAAGGGAATCTCTCTGAACTCATAGCTTCTTCAAGGACCAGACCTAACCAACTCATTGGTCGGTGTGCTGTTAAGGTTCAGACAGGACCCAATAGCCTTCATGTCTGACATAGAAGGTATGTTTCATCAGGTTAGGGTTCCTGACAGAGATGCCAACCTTTTAAGATTTCTGTGGTGGCCACAGGGGATCCACAGGCTGGAGTTGGAAGAACACAGGATGGTTGTGCACTTATTTGGGGCAACCTCATCCCCAAGTTGTGCCAACTATGGACTCACACTGCATGAAATGTGGGATTTACGACAGTCTTCGACCCTGTGTATTGCCGTAGAAGCCCACATTGGTGTGAAAGCCCCCCCACCCCCACCCCTTCCCCTTGGCCAGGCCTAGGTTTTATTATGTTAATTGAATTGACCTGGATTGAAAACAACTCAGCTAAATTTGCGTCTGGATGGAAAGGTGTTATCTTTCCCCATCCCACCCATGCTAAGCCATTTCTAGCATAACATGCGATCTACCGTGGAAAACAGAAGGCAGGCGATTTTTTTAATCAGTTCTCACCACACAACGACGTCATCTTTGCTCCTTGAATGTCCAGTGGTGTAGTCCAGTGTATACGCAGGTATACGGAGTATACCCACTTATTTTTCAGTCAGCATTGGGTATACTCACTTCTTAAAACAGGGTGTTTATCCTGTGCTGTATGAATATATAAAGAGTATACCCACTTCTCCAGGGACCACTACACCACTGTGAATGTCGATATGTAATGGTATGGTGTTATTGAAGCTTACTACGTGTAAAAAAGACTAGAAATTTAACGTTTATTATTCGAGTCTAATGTTTCTAATGTTGCCTCGGGCGCCTTTACCTGAACATAATTAAAACGTCACATAAGTCCACTAAACAATTCCCAATTCGCACGCTCCAGTAACAGAAGAGAAATACCCCCAGAGGAGGGAGGAATGACAAACCAGGTACTTGGTCGCACCGACGAGCTAATACCTTACCAGCAAAGGTGGCTAAGCGGTTAGAAACAGCACCATTAGGTACACAGTACCACTAACCTAAAGAGCGCAGGTTCGGATCTCGCGAAGCTCGCGTAAGATTTCAAAATCTACCTGAAAAGACACAGGTTAGATATATACGAGTGGCAAACATGTCCCAAGTTGCGAAATGACTATCTCAATATCAGAGTAAGCCCGACTCTGTATAATTACATGCCAGAAGTGAATCTCAAGAACATTACAGAGAAGAAGCTCCGAAATATGAGTGGAACAGCCTCGAAAGTACATTGCAACCCTCGAACTCTGAAAATGGAAGGCAAAGCAAGTATCGTGATGTCCCCGAAATCAAAACCCTAAAGACAGAACTCTGAAAACGGAAGGTGAATCAAGAAATGTGATAACCCCGGAGCAAAACCCTAAAGACAGAATATTAATTAAATTATTATCGTGTACATTTTAATTTAGTTTTTATGGGGCAATAGCTGTAAATGGGAGGGGATACGTTTTGTCAGTTGAAAGCTGACCTATAGACAGAATCTCATCCCGTCTCATCACAAGACGTTTTAATTCAATTCCTTGTCATTTTCAACCAATGGCTGCAGCAGGGTGTGTGTGGCTAGACTGCTGACAGTCAATATGCTAATAAGAGCATTTCACACCTCTGTCAGCGGGAGGTGAGAATGCTAAACACATCGGCCCCCCTTCCCTCGCAGGTTCCTTTCCGGGAAATTCCGTTCGTATGCGGCAGACGGATATTTCGGGGGAATGTCCGCGATCAGCCAGGAATGGTGATCATTCGCGGCTGTATCACAGCGTATACGGGCCCGATAATCTTGCTTTTCTTGCAGTGTCAGGAAATGTGCAGAAAGCCACCAAGAGCAATTCAGTTCAGATGCCTGTAGGACAGTGATGCGGAACTTTTATGTGGACGACTATCTAAAATCAGTTGAGTCTGAAGACCAGGCAATTGCGCTCATACAGGAGATAAGGACCCTCTGCGCTTCAGGAGGATTTAAAGTGACCAAATGGATCTCTAGTAGCCGTGCAGTACTTGCATCAGTGCCTGAAGATGAGAGGGCTACGGGGGTCAAGGATTGAGATTTGGACAAAGACGTGCTCCCTCTTGAAAGAGCATTAGGCGTACAATGGTGTGTTGAGTCAGATGTTCTGAAGTTCAGGGTCACCATTCAAAGGAAAGTTCTGACAAGACGAGGGTTGCTGTCTATGGTCAGCTCCGTCTACGACCCACTAGGCATTCTCTCTCCAGTACTCCTCCCTGTGAAGGGTATCCTGCAAGAGTTGTGCGCAAGGAAGCAAGGATGGGATGATGATATGCCTGAGTCCTTGGCAATGCAGTGGGAACGCTGGATGACAGACTTGCCCCAGTTGTCAGAGTTAGAGGTGAAACGGTGTGTCAAGGACGATGATTTTGGAAGACCTACTTCAGCCAGACTCCACCATTTCGCTGACGCCAGTGAAAAAGGTTACGGCACTTGCACCTATTTGCTCTTGACAAGTGAGCAGCATCAAGTCCATTGTAGTTTCATTACGGGAAAGGCCAGAATTGCACCACTGAAGGCGGTCACAATACCGAGACGGACAGTCACAACCAACCTCCAATTCAGGGTCTTGAAATTAAGGAAGCTGCAGTATTCACCGTGGTCAGTGAGAGTGCAGAGGATGCAGCATTCAAACTCATCCATCATTACTCAAGCTGGCATCGTCTGAGGAGAGAAGTCTCTTGGATTATCAAGCTGAAGAAAGAACACACTCAAACTTCTAAGTCAACGGAGAAAAGAGTTTGTGTCAGCTTTGAAGGAGGAGAAGCTAGATCCTGGAAAGATGGAGCTCGAACGAAAGATGGTGGGACTTAAAGCTTCTCTGTGTACCAGTCCTCTGTCATTGGATGACATTTTGGAGGCAGAGTTGGAGATTGTGCGCATCAGCCAAAGAAATGCATTCTCAAATGAAATTCCCTGCATGTTAGAACAAGGGAAATTGGTTTCAAAGAGCAGCCCCCTCTATAGGTTGTCACCCGTCTTGCAGGACAACATTGTTAGAGTGGGTGGCAGGCTGAACAGAGCAGCCATGCCAGAGGAATCCAAGCATCCGGCTATCCTGTCAAAAGAGATGCATATTACACCACTTATTCTAAGATCAGTTCATGAGGAAATAGGCCATAATGGTCGGAACTACATGCTGTCGAAGTTGCGACAGAAATTCTGGCTACCAAAGCCTCATGCAGCCATCAGGAAGATTCTGGCACAGTGTGTTAAGTGTAGACGTCAACATGGTGCTGCAATGAATCAGATTATGGCAGATCTTCCAAAAGAGAGAGTTCTACCTGACGAGCCGCCATTCACTAATGTCGGTGTCAACTAATTTGGGCCATTTTACATCAAGAGAGGCCGTGTCAATGTTAAGAGATATGGCGCGCTTTTTACTTGCCTTGCTGTGAGAGCTGTCCATATTAAGGTGGCAAGTTCATTGGATACGGATTCTTGTATTCATGCCACACGAAGATTTGTTGCTAGACGGGGTCAAGTCAGTGTGATCAGGTCTGACAACGGCACGAACTTCGTCGGAGCAGAGAGGGAACTACGGCAGGCAGTACAAGAACTGGACAAGGTATTGATTCAAGCTGAAATGGTTAAAAGGAACATCAAGTGGATCTTTAATCCCCCAACGGCATCACACCATTGCGGGGTATGGGAGCGCCAGATAAGGTCTGTGCGAAAGATCCTGAATTCAGTTGTGAAGCAACAGACTTTGGATGAAGAAGCCTTGCAAACGCTTATGTGTGAAGTTGAGGCAATTATCAATAGTCGGCCTCTCACAAGAGTGTCAAGTGATCCAAGTGTTTTGGAACCTTTAACTCCGAATCATCTGCTTTTGTTGAAGGCCAAACCTTTGATACCACCAGGCATTTTTAATGAGACGGATGCCTACTCCAGGCGTAGATGGCGCCAGGTCCAGTACCTGGCAGAGCTGTTTTGGAAGCGCTGGATAAAGGAGTATTTACCAGAACTGCAGTAGAGACAGAAGTGGCTGCAGCCAAGGCGTAATGTTGCCATTGATGACATTGTGCATGTGATCGACGATTTGTCACCCAGATGTTCCTGGATTATGGGACGAGTCATTGAGACCATTGAAGACAACAAAGGAAGAGTTTGTCAAGTTCAACTGAGAACCAGCACAAATGTTATCTTAAGACCCGTCACCAAGTTGTGTTTACTACTTGAAGCCGATGTGTAGCATATGGCATATGGCTGTACTTCACCTATGAGACAGTGGTAAAGACTGATCTCCACCAGAGTTATGTGCTTGCTAACCTTTGACTCTTTATCCTGTACAGTGGGATTAGTGAAAAAAAAAATGAAAACAGGAGCTACACCTTTTTTGACCGTAGTGGTAAAAGTAATGGTAAAAGGATAGGAAGATAGGATAAAAACTATGGAGCTTTATTCCTATCTTTATTCGTAAGCGTGTTCTTTCAGTTTGCAAGCATGAAACCCTGCCCTCGCACTCAAAAACCCAGTCTTTGCACGCAAAATGTGCTCTGCTTACGCTCAAACTGTGTGCTCGCACTCAAAAACCTAGTCTTTGCGAGCAAAATGTGCTGTGCTTACGTTCAAACTGTGTGCTCGCACTCAGATACACCGTTGCGCGCACACATTTCCTGCTCACACTCATATTTTCCGCGTGCTTGCGAGAAGTCTCCTTGCAGATTTTTCCTGCTTGCGGATTTTTTCGTTGGCAACCAATAGAATGCCAGATGTAGTGTTGACCAATGAAATGCTCGCTCGCCTGGTTGATGGTGCGTTCGCTTTAGTTCAGGACTGACACTGGATGCCCACGGTAGATTTGTCTTGCGTTTAATCGGTACGCGAAAAGTTGTCTGGGGGGCGTGGTCAAATAGGGATAGCTTTTGAGCGCTCGTGGTTTTGGAAGCACCCAACACAGTACGTGTTGTAGCCGAGGGTATAACCGCCTATTTTGTGCTGCCAATAAAGTCATCATTAAAATACATAATTAAAAACTCAAACTGCACGTAGTGACTGAGATCTCTATGATTGGAATGGGTCATTCGCCCCAAAATCTGCTCATATGAAAAGTAAACAAAAATCAATGTAATGTTATATGAAACTTATTAGCAGCCAGCTAGCTAGCCACTTTGTGTTCCAATGGCAAAGACTAGGTTTTTGAGTGCGAGCACACAGTTTGAGCGTAAGCAGAGCACATTTTGCGTGCAAAGACTGGGTTTTTGAGTGCGAGGGCAGGGTTTCATGGTTGCAAACTGAAAGAACACGCTTACGAATAAAGATAGGAATAAAGCTCCATAAAAAAACAAGATATTGCAGAAATTACGAACCAACCTTTTTTGTATTGTATGTTTTGTGCAACAGTGAAAATAAATATTTTGTTTTGGAAACTTTACCACACGAATCAGAACATTGCTAAAAGAAGCCAGCTCTACAGTTATGATGGTCACCGACAACAGCTGTTTTATGTGCAATTGAATAAAATAAAAAAAAGTGGCATCAAATGATGCAGCACAAAATCGACATGGAACTATATGAAATCTGCCAGTTACTGAGAGTTACACTTATAGGGCCCTATCTTGCACCCAGCGCAATTGACATTGTCACCGACGCATGTATCATTCCTATCTTGCACCCGGCGCACAGCGCGATTTTCCCTCCAGAGGCGCGCTTCGAAATTAACTTGCGTCGACATGGGCGGGGGCGGAACAGAGAAGGCGTTTCTCTGGCGCAAGTGGCAGTTTCAAAACAACGCCGTGCGCCGTGCGCCATTGACCAAAAAAAAGCTGGTCTAATGTGAGGCGCAATGTCTAAAGTCTGTAACGCGTATTCAGAACGCTATTTTAAGGGCGCATGTGCTTGCTCGCACAGTATAGGACCTGTAGGCTACACTTTACTTCCGTCGTCTTCACGAGAGATTTACACCAATTGTTTGGCAAGCCATATATAATTACAAGGAAAATAAAGTATTTACCACATGAGGAAATCATTGTGATATCCGTATCCAAGACATTTAAAAACTAGGCATACATCTAGCGTACATAATTGACCCAAATGATTCAGGTTAATTGAAGCTGCGTGACATTTGATTTATTGTATGGCTTTGTTGCATTTATTTAATGCCAGTATTATTATAAATCTTGTAAACTCATCTCTGTGTATGTGGACTTTATTTATGTACCTTGGGTTTGGTCAGCTGGTGCACTGGCTTGGGTGCCGATTTCCATGCCCCCAAATCCCTGCAGGCTCTCAGGCGTGAGGGTAGACGTGGCGATGTCCTCTGCTGCCGTCAGATCCTTGCTCGAGGCAGTTCCACCTCCCGTGAAGGCACGAGAACGTGTGTTACCTTCCAGCTTGGATGTCCCACGTCTCCGGACGTCATTATAGCGTTTTCGGCAACGTTTTCGGGTGCCCCGTTGCAGAAACAACCACGGCAATATCTTGACATGCTTGCTTGACTTTGCTTACTTTTGGAGGGTTTCTCGCATCCCCATATATATCTATCTCCCGGCTTTTTACAAAGCCATACAATAAATCAAATGTCACGCAGCTTCAATTAACCTGAATCATTTGGGTCAATGTGTAGGCTACATGTATGCTTATTTTTAAAATATCTTGGATATGGATATCACAATGATTTCCTCAAGTGGTAAATACTTTATTTTCCTTATAATTATATATGGCTTGCCAAAAAATTGGTGTAAATCTCACGTCGGTCTCCTCGGCTGTGAATTTCTCCGGTCTTCCACCAGGTAATTCCGCCATCAAAATAACAAGCCGCTATGGACTATGCGTTTCTCGCTCTTAAAGGGAATGTGAAATGACGCTCGGATTGGTTTATTGCATATTACGCCCAAACCACACCTATGGCTGAGTAACCTCCTTTGGACCAACCCTTTTGACACTTGCGCTGGACGCAAGTGTGTTTTTTCCGCCGTTAAAATAGCAACTGCGCCATAGAGCCGCCCACACAGCTACTTGCGCTTGGCGCCGTCCTACTTGCGTTTCTGATCGGCAAGATAGGGCCCATAGAGTTTTTGGCAAAGTAATTTTGGCAATGGAGACTCAAGAAATCATGTTTGACGAAACTGGCAAACAGGAACAAATTACCTGCTTAATCACCTGAGTTGTGGCATGGCCATCTGCTGAGCCACAGTGCATGTTAGACCTTTGGCACAGAGTTTCTCTAGTCATTTAGATAGAATTCCAATAGAAACTATGGCTAATTAGAAATCAGATGATTACAGAATAACCACAGTATGATCTGATGTGTTTTGTCAGGTAGTTCATTGAGATATCTTCTTTTCTGTTTCTGTTGAGAGCCGAGAAGCAGAAGAATATATTGTAGGCTTACGTGTTATCTCGCCTATGTGTGAATCAATTCACTGTAGAGTAATACGCGTCAAGTTACACCATTTTTTTATTGTCAAGAAATGAAAATGCCACTGATGACATATTGCTGTACATTTTTACATTTCCTGTTGCTCAGTATCAGCCCTTTATGTGCGTCTGGCCTTTTAAACTGTCAACACACGCAGCAAGAAATACAGAAGACACGGGAGTAATTGTCCTTCAGAACTACCTCATTATTGTGTTTCTAGAAGCATTTCTTACTGCATCTTTCAGGCTTTCCAACTTGATGAGCTAACCGTGAAATGCAGAGAACGAGAGGGAGATCATTAGGCTATTCAAGTAAGGCGGCAGAGGACACATTTTAAACAGCAAAAAGCTAAAAGTGGGAATAAATAACAAGGCCACTGTAGCCTGCAAACACCACTCCTCCCACCCATTTTACTCATTTAATAGATGAACAAATAGAAAAAGACAGAGAGTGTTAAATGAATTATAATAATTCTGGACAAAACCTCTCCTTATGAAACATGCAATAGGTGTGACTCTACCAGGACTAGCAGATCTCATGTGCAACATAAATCATCTCACACACACACACACACACACACACGTAAGTACGATTTCCACAAAGCCATGTAAGATACTGTGCTGCGAGGGCCACATGGTATATTATAGCAACAGGAGAAAACCAATATTACCTTTACTGGTGAATGAATGACTGGTGGATGAATGGATCACTTAATAATGATTACCACTATTTAATGATCGAATGAATCTTATATTCATTTTGTATTAGTTGCTTTTAATTGGACTTAGTGGATACTGTATAAGAACTGAAATGTTACAATGGCTGACTAGAGTGAGACATGGGTTTAGCTTTTGAGTGAAACCTCTTTCTCTCCCTTGATGCGCATCACTGTACAGGTACTGAACTATTGACCGTATTGGCTGTGTGAAAACAGTTATTTCTACACCAAATAAATCATCACGTAATGACACACCTCAAAAGCCACAGAGGCTAGGATGGGACATGAGAGATGGGAGCACAGCGTGGCTCAACTGTGAATGAGAGAGTGAGAGGGAAGATGCACTCACATGTATCTCAGCTCAGACTCTCGCCGCACCAGGACGTCCCGAATCCTGTCGATCTTGAACAGTTCCCCCTCAATGTCGTCCACTGTGACAGAGGTGTCGGCCATGGAGACGATGCTCTCAGCCCCTGGGAGACACACCCAGACCCCAAAGGGCAAGCTTGGGTTAGTACTTCACTAGTATCTGTCTTCAGTTCATCATTGGGCATGTTCTTGCCTTTTGTGTTCTGCTTCATGGCACAGGATTAAGTTTGCTCATGTTTTTTTACCCTAATTAAAAACCACAAGTAGCTGGCCGTCTCACAGTCTCTGGGGTACCTGATACAACCCAGCCAGTGAGTTCGGCACTGAGCCATGACAGCCATGCCAAACCTCTAACTACCGCCCCCCACCCCCCCATCTCTCATCACGGATACTGGCCGTAAGTGACAGCTTCCTCCACTGGGTCTGTTTCTCCGTGTCCACCGAGTCTGAATGTGACATCAAGGTAATGAGCCAGCAGAGCGGAACTCCCAGATTAAGCCGTCATTTAGTCAACGACAGGCAGGCGCAGCATCCGCTCTGTGGCAATGGAGCACCCACCCCAGAACCAGAGCTAAAGGTCAGAGGTCAGAGCAAGGTCAGAGACAGTTTTCTTGGGTCAGAATTTCCAAGCTCACATTTTGTGCTTTGAATTTCCAAACTGCATAGTACAGTAAACTGCTACTGGTTCTTTATTCTTTAGCAATGCACCGCCACTAAGAAAATAGTCTGTGCACTCTCATGCAAGAGCTGCCTTTTAAAATACATCTGGTTACCTTTCTTGTAAGGTGCATTAAGTCATCCTTGGGATGTTGAATCTGAATTATGTTAACGACACTGGAGATAACTCCCTTCATAAGGGTCTGTTTAATGTGAAAACACCAATCTTACCCTGTTCTAAAAGTTGTTCTTCATTGAATTCGCAATCTATAGAGTATGTTTTGGTCTAAAACAAGCGCACCAACTACCTGAAAGGCAAGTAAAAACCTTGCACACATAACCATCAATACACGAATTTAAAAATTATGTGAAACTAGTTGCATATAAAAACATAACTCCAAAATGGTTGATTTATGCATACTGTTGTGTTGATATATGTCTTATCAAATGGAACATAAACAAGGAATCATGCACTAGTATTTGACGTAAACTGTGATTTAGTCATTATGTGCATTAATCTTCTTTTGTTTCCTTTTGGCGTATTTCCAATTACTTTTGAAAAAAAAACGAAGGGCAGGGCATCTGTCAGTATTTTTTTCCAGAATGAATACATTTTATCTGAATATTTATTGTTGGTCCAAGACATGATTTATGACACTAGCGTAGCCAAGATTTTATGCAGAAGACTAATGACATATATAGACAGCCCATACCACTACCTTGTTTAATTAAGCTACTGCACAGCAACACCTTGAAATGTCACTACCTGGCGTACACTTAGAGACGGAAGCACAGGAGATAGGAGCGAAAGAAGAAAAACAAGACAGTGGTGAGTCAGAATCTGTTACATTGACTGAAGTAGGTATGGCAACTGTTTAATTTGTCCCTGCAGATAAATGGGTTTAAGTTAAATTAAACATATTATTTCAGAAAAAAGCTTTAAAACTCATATAGAATATAATATTCAATCTGTTGCTTTGCATTTCGCAGTAGCCTATGCACTCAAATTTTGAGTGTTGCATTTGACTGGTTCTCGTATTAGAATTTGCACCGCCTCTCCTCTGCCAATCAAAAAGTAATATAAAGTATTCAAATGTAATAAATTACATTCCTTTGATGAATTACATAAAATAGCTTCATAGCTTATTACATTATTACAAGGTAACTTCTGATCTGTAATCTATTACATTTCAAAAGTAACCTTCCCAACCCTGCCTTTAACAAACTATGGATTAAGCCTATTAGTGTCATGTGAACTATGCTGGCCTTGTTCTCTCAAAACCAATAGAAATAAAAACAAAGTTAGTTTATCCCAATATGAAGATGACAGTTACTTGCCTTCCAAAATTCCTTACATTTTTCTGTAAGGTGTCGTTGTGAAAACATTTTTAATTATTAGAAATAATATATAATTCTATTCGTATTAATTATTTACTTTTAAAAACAAAAGATTCACCTGACCAGAGTTAGGGAAGGGTGACTGGGTGTCCAGATTAGCGCTGAAGTGCGTCATATGGTGTATGATTGTAAAAAGAACACATGGATACATTCTTTATCCGGCCAGTGCATGAGCCGCTTATGCAGTAGTGGCATAGCGCTACGTCAAAAGCAGCCAGCCTGGCTCATACAAATGCAATAAGTAGGCTTTTCTAAAACCCTGGCTTTCATCCAGTGGCTGGGGAGAGAATTGTTTAGAGGACAAAGTATAGGTGTTTACGAGCCAAAAGGCAGAATACAAATGTTTCTTTTTCAATTAGCAAAGTTATGGGTCACCTCTCAGCATTGGTAACATGTCCCACATTGTCACACACAACCTATCTACGTACCACATTTGGTCTGTTTGCACCTGGTCACCCTGGGTGGAGGTCAGTGGGTAGGGTCAGGGGGTCCATAAAAAATGTATTAGCTACAAATAAAACAAATCTTAATATTATTTCTTGCACGATTGAAATTAATAGGAATAAATAGACTAATGGAATCATATGTTGCTAGTGTACTAACAGTAAACAAAACCAGTAGTATTATGTATCACTGTATGATACTGACATCTAATAATAAGTGTAAAAAACACACTTATGTTTGATCTAGACATTGTTTTTCTCTGGTTCTTGCACCCCTTATATCCCACAGGTCCACCCAGATCCATATGTCAGGCTGCACTAGTGATCTCCCCTTGGCACGGCATAGTATTAACTAGCTCCCAAAACCCTCTCTGGCCTTCAACCTCAGCCAAACCTCATTTCAGCTCCACTCATTTCAGCTAAAGATACACTAAACCACCCCTGTCTTCACAACAAACACTCCTTGATCTGTCTCTCTCTCCCTCTCTCTCTTTCTCTCCCCCCTCGCTCACTCTCTCTCTCTCTCATTCTCTCTCTCTCGCCTTGCTCACTGCAGTGTAGGCTATAGCATGACTCATCTCAGTGCACAGGGATCGGTTCTTACTGTAATTGCCTGACCTTGTCGGTGGGAAGACAAAAAAAATGGATGATTTCAAAACAAACATCGGGGAAAATCATCAGGGACAAACAGAATAATAACAAGTCTTCCAAAATCACTTATGCACATGGACAAATACCAAGCGGCAACATTTTCCTTTTGTTTTGATCCAACCAAAGGAGTCAAGGTGGGGAGGAGCTGTTGAACAGCAGGAGGCTCTGGAGTAGATGGAGGCAAACCTTATTGCCCCTCTGTTTCCTCACACACCTTGCTCATCCAAATGACTCCTGGCACTTTGACTCCCAAATGCCACAGCTGCTTACCAGAGAATCCTCTGTGATGGATCACCCGCTGTTTTCCACCTTCCCGCATCATGAACAGACAAATAATGTACTGAGCAAATCTTACACATTTGTATTGCTTGTCAGATTTAGGCTACGCTTCAATGCCAAACAAAAGGCTTGGTTTTGGCAATCAGCATAAGATGTGCTACTAAGACAGAGGACAGTCCCTCTCCTGTACCTGTTCAGGATATATATATATAATTGTATTGTTTTTTACCAAAATAACATTTAAATTATTAGTGTAGCACTGAACTGAGTGCCTTCTTGCATTGAGGCATCCTGCTAACTGCACACAGCCACAGGCTTGCTGACGGCAGCCTCTCAACCATAATGCCTTCTCCACAGAGGCTCTGGCGTTCCCACACCACTGGGGTGCTGGAGCACAGTCAGTAGATGAGTCACAATGCAGGAGACGGAGCAGCACGTCCTCCGCAGGGGTTAGAAACAAGCCTTGAACACACTGAACACACAAGGAGTGTGTGGGTGGGTGTGTGTGTGTTTGTGTGTTTGTGAAGGGGAAGACTCTAACATGCATTTGATACATACATAAAGAGAAAGAGCCTCTAATAACCTGCACATCCACAACATGAGTTAATGTGAGTATGTGTGTGTGTGTGTGTGTGTGTGTGTGTGTGTGTTTGTGTATGTGTGTGAATGCATGAGTATGTGTGTGTGTGTGTACGTGTATGTGTGTGCGTGTGCGTGTGCGTGTGTGTGTGCGTGTGCGTGTGCGTGTGAATACATGAGTATGAGTGTGTGTGTGTGTGTGTGTGTGGGGGGGGGGGTTACCATGTGTGTGTGTGTGTGTGTTTGTGTGTGTGTGTGTGTGTGTGTGTGCATGCGTCTGTATGTTTGAGTATATGACAGACAGGGGACTTTGTGTTCCCTACATATCCATATATCCATGGGGAGGTGAGCTGCTGCCAGCAGAAGTGGTCTCTTCTCTCTTGCTATTGCAACATTTGACAACCACAGGCACAAACTGAAGGAACCAACTCCATGAAACTGATCTGCAGACCACAATATTTCATAGTCTTTCTCTGCTGGGCATCTCCATTTCTAGAATAATCCGCTGCCCATCTCAAACTGTGAGTACACCTGCAACAGCATCGACACTCTCAAAGAGTCTGAGAACATGGTCCATGGTCTCTGACGCATTTGTGTAACAACAAAGTGATGTTGAGTCCTTATTTATGTAAATATCTTCAGTAAAGACTGTTCATATAGACTCTTTAGGAAGAATAAGACTGAAACTGTTGAATTTGAACAATTTACTGTAGTCACTGTGAAAAGTTCTATTCAAACATTATAGTGATGATAATAACATTAACAAATATATGAAGCAGCCACTGCACTGCACTGCCAAAACACATAATGCAGGTTGAGTGTAATACTGAGAAAGTGTTAAACTGTGCACAGATGCAGACACCTGCAGGACCACACATTGCTCAGTCTCCTTACATATCAAAATAACATCAATATACTTGTGATAAGGTACACAAATTTATAAGAGAGGCATCTGCCAGCCGTAAAGCTCAATTTACCTTCGATTTCAACATGAGACACCAAGGTTGGAAGACAGCTCTCTTACATTTAAGACTATTAAGACGCACCCAAGGTCTTACTGAGAAATATCTATCTATAGTAAATATATGGATCTCTATAGCAATGCAGTCAGTTCTCTGAATTGAATATTTTGGGGTTGGCTCGAAATCTTTGTAAGGTCGCTATTTGGACATGGAATACAAATGCTGAAACCTGTCTTTGTTTTAGTTTTTAGTTGTCAGTTGTATGACATTCTAAAAGTAAAGGGCGCACGAGAGCATCATGGAATATAACCCAAGTTCCACTCGTCAGCTCAACGTGTCTCTCTTAGTAGGCTACTTCACATCTATGTATTGGAATACCGGCATTTTGATGTGAATAACCTGACTGAAAAAAGGTAGTTGTTCTGACAAGCTGTCATCTTGTAATTAACTTATTCATTAGATAAGTCCCTGTTAAAATATTATCAAAAGTACGCTAGTTCTGACAGGCATAGGCTAGTGATGTTCAGTATGTGAACACTTGTAAAATGCATAGGGGACTTTAAGCAACCATTTAAATAAAAGAGTGTTTACCTTTACTGCACGCCTCCTCGTCTAGTTTTGTTCGGTCCAATGAGCCGTACTGAGTCGGTGGCTGTTGGTCATTTTCCATTATACACTTCGAGTAAAATGCCTCCTCATGAAACTAGTCGAACAATAAAGCTTGGAATGAAATAAAGGTA
The DNA here is from genome assembly GCF_963457725.1 of Sprattus sprattus. NCBI lineage: Eukaryota > Metazoa > Chordata > Actinopteri > Clupeiformes > Clupeidae > Sprattus > Sprattus sprattus. Next base: position 10,011,684 of record NC_137916.1, on the reverse strand, counting down.
TTTTACTTCTCAGAGTTATTTGTCGGGCAACACTATAACAGCTGTTCTGCCCTTGTGCTTGCAACAGCTTGCTACATGTAGCTGTGAGTGAAGACATCGGGATGAATGAAATCGCAGCTGTGACATCAAGGCGCCACCTGCTGTGTTACACAGAGACAAGTTGTTAAATTACTAAATAAATAGCACTGGTGACATTTTTTGCCGCTACAGCCTGTTATCAAACAAAACCATTTTTTTTTTTTTTTTTTTTACAAATAATAAGTTAAAGTCTGCATGAATCAAAGTCTGTTCCTAATCCGTCTCCCTGAGTAGGCCAATTATAGACACAATAGGGGGAAAAAATGCCAAGATGAGTCATTGCCTCAATGCCTCTCTCTCTCTCTCTCTCACTCACACACACACACACACGCACGCAAACACACAAGATGGTAAAATTGGCCACCCTCCTTCTTTAGGTTGGTTGTCAGGTAGAGTGGTGTCAGTCAGGTAAGTTTGTCAATCCCCTTAGAAATGTTTGAAAATCTGCATTGATATGACCTAAATGAAAACTCTCTATCTATCAAAATGTTTGTAGAAAAGACCATTCATTTTTATTTATAAAAAAATGTGTACTGATGTATTCCTTCACAGACCAAAAGAAGCAACATTTAATGAACAAAATATCTGGGAATACCCCCTACATGTGCTGGGCCAATGAGCATCTTAATTATGGACTGAACATTGTCTTCATTTTGTAATTAATTGGGCATCATTTACCACTGCCTTTTACCATCATTGTCCACTAGGGGGCCTAACACCACATGTTCAAGGAAACTGTTACCCGTATGAACTTAGACTACAACATTATTAAAGCAAATGGAACTCTCAGACTGGAAATCAATAAGATACTCAAAACATCTCCCTGTGTATTGCACACAGAATAGTCACAGAAAAGTCTGGTTTTCTTATTCATTTGGACATTCAAGTCAATCGTTTAATTTCTTGATTGCTGCTGAAAACCCCTAGCCTGGATACCAGCCCAAACCCCGCCCACAAACATTTTTGTCAGGGAGATTTGGTCTGGCTCTGGGTTAATTGGGAGAGAGTTTCATCGGTAGGATCAAACCGGACCAATCAAATTGGCAGGGCGGGCTTTATACGTTGATGGACAGATACCAACGCTTGAGTTGAATTAACCGGTAGATTCGAACTCCGACCAAGATGGCCGCGTCTCGGGTGCTTAGTGGGGAATATTTTATGTGAATTAAGCTATCTACACGACTTTTTAATGTCTACATTGACTCGGTTAGTTGTGCATGTGCAACACGAATGTTACAGAGTATTGTTTGTCTTAACTAAAGTTCTCTAGACCATTATTGTTATATCATTGCTAACGTGTACACAAAAAACCCATCGAAATAAACTGTAGCTTGTAGCCTTAATGCTAATTAATTAACGTGAGCAGGCATATCTCAACAGAAATTGACAGCGCATTCATTTTGAAAGAGGAACAGAGAAACGCGATTAAGGCATTTGTCATTGAAAATATGTTTTTGCCGTCCTTCCTAGGGATCAGGTAAAAGTTTAATCTATCAGATGGTAATAGGCTACTACGTTGCTCTGATTGGTTCTAGGTATCCAATTCAGCGAATAGGCATTTTCTTTCCTGGTTCGTTGAAACACGCCCCATAATCACAGCCCAAAGGTCCGGTATCAGACTCATATTCTGACTAGAATCATGAGTATGACATCGTCAGGCTAGAAAACCCCAGCAACTTGAGGGAAAAAATGAGCTAAGTTTAAGTTGTGAATGTTCTAAACATTGCCGTTGAGTAAGGACATGATACATCTATAGAACATATTGTAGCTCTGTTCGAAACCCAGTGTTCCTGAGGACAAGCAAACAGTGTATTTCCTGAATGTACTGCAGCTGATATCTTTCTGCTTTGCAACGACACGGGACAAAGTCTGATAATAAAAGGCGAAAGTGGGTTGGTGGGGAAATTGTATGTGATGTGTTGATCTGGTCATCAAGCAAAACTGGTCTGTTTGTTTTTTTTTGTCCAGCATCCCATTGTCTATGGAGAGCTCCTTAAACATGAAAAACTGGTTAAACTCCCTGCCAGCTCAAACATGTTTGTAGAAACTTCCTTGTATCTTTAATTTCAAGAGCACGTGTAGGTTGCATTAGGGTCTCTTTCTTCTGCACGGTTATTATTCAAAACTTTTATAAAAGAAAAGTGCTTTCACAAATGTACCAGACCTCAAGTCAAGACAAACAATGCACTTGCAAAACATCATTGAACAATGAAGAAAATAAATCTAAATGATGATGAACACAACCTGTTATATCTGCAGACACCTTACAGACAAACATAGCACATTTCCCATACATAGGTATAGTTAAAAGAGTTCATACATTTGACCAACTTTAACCCTCAATAACTTTAACCAGCTAACTCATCAAGGCACTGCAGCAGGTAGTAAAGGCAGCAGAGAGAATCACAGGGACAGACTTCCCCTCTATGACCATATGCTTATGGGCCTGCAGTGTCATTAGGGATCCAACTCACCCAGCACACACACTCCTCAGCTGAAGCACAGGTACAAAACCATCCAGACTTGAAACAGTATGTACCCCCAAGTGTGTTTAATAAATGTCCCCCTCTCCCGCTCCCACGTGTACCCCACCACACACATGGCATGGACAAACTGCATTAGGCACTTTGCAAATGTGCACATCAGCCACAAAGTATCAGTCACTTTGCACTATCCTAAAAATGTAAATATACATTTTATGTTTATTTCATGTGTGTATTTACTGCTATGTGTGTGTGTCTATGTGATTATATTGTGTTTTCATACCTTTTTTTAATACTATGTGTTAGTTATTATCCATTTTAAGTGTGTCTGCAGCGTCCAAAGATGGAATGAGCTAAGAGTTTCATTGTGTAGCCACTGCACATATAACAAACAAACTTGGACTTGGCGTTGGATTTGGTCTCACAGATACAGTAGTTGCAGCAACATCTATTGGTTGAAAATATTTTTTTACTTCCTGTTTGCCAATATAATGGCCAAATTAAGCAAAACAACAGCTGAAACCTTTAATAAGTATAATGTTCTGAGGTGAGGGCAGCTGGTGCATTCCAGTCATCATCTGTATTTATTTCTGTGGTTGTTACTGTTGTTGCCATTCTCCTCCTCTAAGGCATTGTCCAGCCAGTCTCTCTCCTGGTCTGTCTCGCTGTCGCTCTCTTGACTGGCGTCCGCTGCGAGGAGCCGGGAGTAGTTGATCCTCCGCTGCCTTGGGATCTTCCACTGGAGGAGGCCGAGGACGAGACACCAGAGGGTGAGCGAGGCAGCCAGGCCCTGAAAGAGCACAGCCACACCGAACCTCTGCACCACCACTCCCCCTGCAAAGCTGCCCAGCCCGGCTCCCAGATCCAGCGCCAGGGCCTGGTAGATTCGCTGTATGGCTCTTTCTGTGCCTGGCGTCGCGACATCCTTGCACTGTGCCTCCAGCGACCACCAGAAGGCGCTCACGCTGAGGAAGTCCAGAACCTGGGCGGGGAGCGCGGACCATGGGCTCCAGAGGAAGGAGTAGTAGAGGCACTGAAGCGCACGGCTCGCGGTGCCCAGGAGCAGGAGTCGACCGTGGGGCCCCAACAGCCGTGAAACCAGTCCAGTCCGGAGCAGCGGGGGAAACACCACCTGGAAGAGCAGCGCCATGCCCAGTGCCACACCGATGTGCATCTCACTACTCCCGTGATCCTGCATCTGCCACGGCAGGAAGTCCTCAACGGCTGCACCGGCAACACCCACCAGGCAGGCCGTGATGGCACACAGAAGGGCGCGGGGGTCCTCCTTGACAACCCGGAGCGCTTTGACTCCATTATTTGTCCTTCCTCCTCTCTGCCGCACCTGTTTGCGGTTAAGGTAGAGGGGAAGGAATACAGCTTCAGGGATAGTCACAAGCATCAGTAGTGCGTAACCAATGAAATGCACAGCACTCCTGGGAACACTAGCCCTCCCAAACAGAAAGCAGTCCAGGTTCGAGACCAGGAGCCCAGCTCCAAACACACCGCAGGCCCCACCCAGCAGTCTCCACATCCACACCCGACCATGGTGCTCAGTGGCATCCACAAAGTCCAGGTACTCGTAGAGTCCATCATCTGCTGTCCACTCCAGAGGGGTAGCCACAAGCTCCCATAGTCCCATCACAATTAGAACCAGGAAGAAGAGCTGGTGCTGGGCATCCATCCCTTTAAGGCTGCCCAGGAACTCAAAATGGGCCTCCTCCTCCACCTGCGTCTTAGACCTGGCTGCTCTCCTGTGTGGTGCAACATACCCGTTTATATTATTGCTAATGTCCATGGGCCCCTTGCTGTACTTCTCTCTTCTCACCACATTAACAGTCACACTTGGACTGGTGTTCCCACTTTCACTGCTGCCCTGGGCAATGGTGGTGATGGCATTTCCAACAGTATCCATGCCAGTCAGATGCTGAGCTGACATAGTGAGCCTCACTTGGGAAAGAACACCAGCAGTGACGACCCCTGGGGACACTGTTTTGTGGTCCACTGGGACACTGTTGGAAAGGTCTGCGGTGGGTCTGGGGAAGAGGGGAGCGGTGGAGTTACAGACACTGACTCCAGTGACCTCCCCTGTGGGCGGAAGGAGCAGGAAAGCCAAGCCTAGTGCAGCAGAACAGACCAGCGAGCCTATGATGACCGCCCGCCGCTTGTCATGGTGCCTAGCCAGCAGGCTGGAGAGGGGGTGCCATATCAGGGAGATAAGGTGCCGAGTTCCCATGACAATGCCAACCATGTAGGCACTGAGACCCAAGTGCCTGAGGTACAGGGTGAGGAAAGGCAGCAGGCAGCCTCTACCACAGGAATACAGGAAGTGTAATGCCCCTGCCACGACCATGGCAACCTCGATATCCCATTGTTTGCTTAACTTCATGCTTGCTTTTCCTTCTTTTCCTTCATAAAGATAACCCCTAGATTGTAAAAATGAAAAAATAGTTTTGCTGGTTTAGGAAACCTGCATTAACTCAAACAAAAACTTACCCTTAAGATAAATAAAGCATAAAGTAACAGTGTCAGATAAAATAATAATCTGTATAAAATGTCTATGTGTTCACATGAAGTTAAAGAAATTAGACTTGTATGACGATGATTCAGTTTGGTTGAATTAGGTTGTTGGCAATAAACAGTAGACAACAGTAGGCAACATCAAACTCATGATAAGAAACATTACGGAGAGAAGAGACAGCCTCTAAGTAACGAACGATAATACACCTGTTACATTTCACGCAATCCCGAGTTGTACACGTCATGCAAAGCGGTTGGGAACGAAGTTCTTCATATAAAAAAGACTTACCGTGCTTTCCAAGCTTAACTGATATCGTAAGAAAGATAGCTGTTGCCTTTATCCTGTTAAACCAACTTTATTTTACTTAACTAAAACATAACAATGGAGTGAATAGTTCTGCTTTGGCGCAGAGGTTGTCAAGTATCACAGCTGCTTTCGAGTGTCATGTCAACAGCGCCGACTCTGTGTGGAGTGGATAACTGCACCTCCGGCCAAAATCACTCCGAATCTGGTAAAATAGGGAACATACAGTATCTTCAAGGGAAAACCTTTCTTTGCTGATGGTTGATATATTCTGTTCAAGGCCGCCAAACTGCGGTGGCACTTTAATGCAAAACTCAAAGACAAAAAGAAAACGCGAAAACAAAAGTATTCCAAGTATGGTTAATTAACCTATGACTTGGCTCGGAGAAAAAAAGCCATAGAGCTCTTCTATTAGGAGGTTTACCACTTATTCTGAGTTAATTTCCCCAGGTTGGCCTATAAACCATTTCAGGTTGCTTAAGGTAGGCCTACAGAATCATAATAAATGCATTCGGTTAATATTTACAACAACCACACAGATAAACTTGAGGGTACAATAATTTCTCCCATTTCATAAGAGGTTCAGGCTGGCAAAATCTCCATGCAACGTTGAAACGTGATAACCGTTTCAGAGCGTTCAGTTCTATGATGACAGTTAATCCATTGTTATTGAGACAACCACAACATTTTCTCTCATTGAAGCGCCATCTTCTGTCAGTGGAGCGATCATGCACCAGTATGGGTTAGCAGAATTCTTATGAAGAAACCTGAATCTTATATCTGTTGAAACATGCAGCCTACTACAACTTAGACAACTATAAAATATTTTATTTTATACTTTTATTTTATAATTCAACACAGCAAATATTTACGTGTTGCCACACACACACAAGCACACAAACAAATACACACACACACATGGATGGATGGTTGGCAAGTTCTCAACTTATTTAAAAAAAATAAAATATACACAAATCACTGGAGTTAATCTATAGTCAATGAGTTCTGAATACTTTGCAATCAGTGGCCCATAATGTAAAATATGTGAAGTACCAATTGATTCGATTTTGACAAGACACACACAACACTGAGAAATACAGACACAAACTAACACAAACCAGGCAATGTGAGATTCACATCATGTAGTTAGTTCAAGTTCAAGTATGTATTTGTCAGATGTGAAATACAGACACAAACTAACACAAACCAGGCAATGTGAGATTCACATCATGTAGTTAGTTCAAGTTCAAGTATGTATTTGTCAGATGCACAGAAAAACACAGAGTCAGACTGGGCACTGAAATTCTTAGGACAAGACACCGCACAACAACCTACCATAGCATAGCATAACATAAAATAACATAACATAACATATAAGCACTCTAATAAGTTAGTCTGCTCTTTTGACAGTTGTCTGTGAAACCTTGAATGCAAACACCAACCATGTACAACAAGTCGACAACAAATAAGTTCTATACATGTAATTAGGCCCACCCATAGTCTTTAGCATGTCATAGAGCCAGCAACATAGACCTGTTTTAGTTGAGTCCGTTAGGACAGGTTATATCTACAATTGCAAGTTACATTTGAAGCCCTAGAAGCCCTAACCCTAGAAGCCCAATCAGTCTTACAGTATTTGTGTAGGTCTAGGATATGGACTGTCACTGTGTGTGTGTGTGTGTGTGTGTGTGTGTGTGTGTGTGTGTGTGTGTGTGTGTGTGTGTGTGTGTGTGTGCGTGTGCGTGTGTGTGTTGTGTGAGTTGACAAAAAAAAAGAGTGGTTTGATTCAACAACCTGTTCTCTACAAAGAACAAGTGAAACCCTTTGTGGGTTTTAAACAGAGAGAAAGCAGATGGTTGGTGGACACACAGCAGTGTCTGCCAGTAAGCATCCTCTTCAACTGGTATCCCTCCTGTGTGAACTTAGAAAGGAACCAACAGGTGCAATTAAGCCAATCCAGAGCATTAGTCTGGGCTTAGAAGTCTTGGTTGGGCAGTGTTTTCTTTTTCATATGCATTCAAAATCCATCTGAGCAGACGGTCAGTGAATGACCCCTGAGAAGGTGTTGATAGGAAGAGTCAGCGTTCTGCTCATGTACTTGCTGAGGGCTGACTCCTCCTCCTCCTCCTCCAGGGTGTGCTTTGACTTTGCGCTCTTCTGAAGACAATATCCAGGATCCAGACAGGGAGTGATGTCAATACTAAACGGTAGAGAAATCACAGCATCAGGCATCAAATTAATCACAATGAAGGACTGCTTCACATCTAGTTATATCCCATTGTCTGGTTTCACTGCTCTGACGTCACATCTCACCTTTGAACGTCACTGAAGGTTCTGCGGGAGTCCTTGTCCAAGCATACAGTGAGGGGCCGTTTCTCCAGCGACTGGATCTTAATGTTATTTGTTCTTATGGCAGAACCCTGGGAAATGAAATTTCAGCTGTGACTAGTTGGCTAATTGGGCTGGCATCCACGTACAACGGTTTGTGAGAGTACTATTGCCAAATATTGAAGTCTGTCAAAGAGGCAGAACTGATCTAATACAGGTTTTGGCATTCACTGCGCTCATGTTTTCGCTGGCCACTTCATAGCTTTGTCTTACATGCTGGCCATTCATTGCATAAATCAACACGGTTTATTTACCAGGCAGGGTCTTGGGAAGAGGTCATTGAAGGTCACAGAGAGGCTGTTGAGATCTGACAAACAGAGAAACATAAAAAAAGATATACATGGGAAGCTGTTTCACAATGTTCTACTATGTCAAAGGTAATGTTTCTCTTTGATGATTTTATCATTGAATCTGTCATCTGGTCAAGGATATTAAATTACAGGTGTTTTTACAGCGTATTGTTTTTGAGAACTGATAGCTTCCAGTTCCAGTTCCTCCCATGCTACTACAGAGCAGTTAAACTTGACAATTTAATTCAAGATCCTATTTGTATCAGAACCAGTGAGGTCACGCTTACTGTAGACGTTAACTGCCACACAGATTTTCACTTCCCTTATTTACTCAACTGATCCTGTGTGACAAACACTGACAATGTATAGAACTTCTATAATTAGTTCCCAAATAAAGATGAGGTAGGTGGTGCAGACCAAAACATTGTTGAAATGAAACAGAATCACTTTCACTGTCACATTGTCTGTTTCAGTTCCCTAGGGAATTTGTTTGCATAGCTGTCTCTAAGGAAGTACTGTGATGCGGGTATTTCCCACCACATAGTGCTGTAGAGTGATGATCACCAACCTTTGGTGCCACTTGAGGGCGCTGCACCAATTACAACACTACATGTCCTCAGAGTGATTCCTGTGTCCACCTCTCGCTTGCTCAAGGAGGCCTACAAAACATCTCCATTAACAGTGGATGGCAAATGTACACATACAGCAACTTAATATTATGATATGAATATGACGCCTTCGAAAACAGAAGTCCAGTTAGTGTTAGTGAGCAGACTCACTTTGGTGTAGTTGACAGCAACGACAGCCCCTCTAAATAGCTGTGTGGCCCTCTTATGTCGAAATGAACCTTTAGAGACACAAGTGAGAAATAAATGATCAAATGAACTAATCATCTTAGGTTACAGTACATTTTCAGAGTATATTTTCACGTTTATTGGAATGGCAGTACCCTTCAGAGAAGCTTTGAGTGATTTAAACTCTGGGAAGTCCATCTGGACGTGGGAGACAAAGACATCCTCCACAGGGCTCGAATTCAGCTTGGAGAAGGTGATCTGCAGACACACATTAATACACATGAAATATAGGTTATATAAAATCAATCAAATATATCTATATCTTTGTTTTCATTGATAGGTATGCTACTTTGGAAACTCAAATGACAAATCGTAGATCATATAATGCCTGTCCAGAATATCATCCATGAGGATACATGTTTTTATAGAACGGCAGTGGTGCTGATAAGGACGCTGACCTTTATGGAGTAAATAGGGAGGTGAACAGGCTGGAATGCAGTGCGGATGTAGTATGAGATAATGTCGGCCAGGAATGGGCTTGGCTCTGAAGCTCCTTTGGTGCTGCTGGACTGCTGGACCAACACAGATTAAAGATGGATTTGGCAGAATGTGACACAACATTGACAAAGAATATGTTATCTCCAAGAATAAGTCTGGATCATGAGTTGTATTGTGGATACCAGTGGGCTATAAAATTGATGTAACATTTATTTCTATGTATAATGAAACAAAGAGAGAAAAGATCTGATGTGAGTGTTTATTACCATGTTTGCCAGCTTCAACATCATTGCCCCCAAACTGTTGATGTTGCAGTCATACCATGGATCAACACTGCCCAGAAATCTTGCTAGGGTCAACTTATTATCCTGTGCTGTGGTGGAATCCTGGAAGAACCATTGAAAGGTGGTGTTAACCATTAAGAAATTACACATTTCACAATTGCATGAGACTGATTGCTACTCAAAATACTGGTTTGCATTTACCTCCTCTGCTGAGACGAGCACAGGGTCATTACTCACAGGGATGTAATACATCTCTAGGTTGAGCCTTTTGGTCAGGAGAAGACGTCTGGCCTCCCTTTTCCTGCACAAGAAAGCAGCAGAGCTGTACATTTCTGAATGTTTACAGTGCCTCAGTAAACACAGAGTAGTCCAACAGGTAGAAATGGCTAAATCCTGCAACAAAAGAAAAATAATCACAAACATGCCATGGAATCTGCCAGTGAGCAGGAAAGTCCCAGGGCAAGACCAAAAAGGGTTTAAATAGGGGAGATTCCTTCCAGCACAGTGTCCAGCTAAATGTTTGCCTCAGTGTTATAATACAGGCTATGCTTTTTAAACATGCAGTCATTTAAATGCATTTACAGCAGCAGGTGGTCTTGGGTTTTTAATGGCCGCTGACCTCCATCTTGCAATTTCACAAATTCATGAAAATTTTACAGATTTCCTGCAATTGCAGTTGTGGGTTACTATTTTTCGTTTTAATGCAGTCATGGAATTTCAACAAAACTATAAGTCACCGCAATTTCAAACAAGTCATAACATTTTGTCCCAACAAACTCCAGCAAGATCCTGGATGGATCACAGTTTTGTAGAAATCCTTACACCGAACTGAACCAACTGCATTTTTTACTTTTAGAATTCCCACTGCACATTCAGTCACAATCGCAAATAAACCCTCATACCAAACAAACTGACACTAGACACCAGGCACCATAGTCCAGGACAAGAGATAGTCCAGTATGGTAAGTTATAGGCTATACATATTTCATTACTTTGACAACATGTTAGTTAGATACATCAATTCAACTTTTTTAAGCAAATTCAATTTCTGTTTCACCCATTTCATTTATATGATTAATATTATCATTCATTCAGATGCAAAGTGGTGTCAAATACAATTCATATAACTAGCTTTGAAGACCGCCTCATACCGTATTGACAGATATGTCTTAGCCAGCCTGCCGAGCGCCCGGTCATCCCCCATGATCAGCACACGCCCCGTGTGGTTTCGCTCCTCGTGGGGGAAAGGGTCGCTCCGGCTGCTTGCCCTCACCGACTCCCTGACCAGTGCCATGCGGTCGGACAGCTTCATCCTGCGGACGCATTTCCAGCGGATGATCTGCGGAGAGTGCCTCTGCTCGCTCTGGGCCTCGGAGGCGCCCTCAGGCTCCAAGCTGAGAGTGGAGAACTCAACTGCAGGCATGTCCCCTTCGATGCCGCTGTCATTGGACATGATGGAGCCCCTCCTCTCCTCCGTATCATCCTCATCACAGCCTTGCTCGCACGGGGTGATCATCAGCGCAAAGTTTACCAGCTCATTCCCTGTTGTGGAGAATTAAGTTCAGTGATATGGGGTGTGTGTGCGTGTGTGTGTGTGTTTGTGTGTGTGTGTGTGCGTGTGTGTGCGTGTGTGTGTGTGTGTGTGTGTGTGTGTGTGTGAGTGTGGGTGTGTGTGTGTGTATGTGTGTATGTGTGTGTGTGTGTGTGTGTGTGTGAGAGACGTACATATCTGCTCCTCTTGTTTCCAGCTGTTGAAACTGATCTCAGGGCAGGGCAGGGGTACTCCACACATCTCTCCAGAGGCTGACGGGTCTGGATAAAAGCATAGCATAATAAAAGCATACACATGAACAAAGAGCTCAACTTGACACTGTACATGTATAGTCAGAATTTGGATGTTCTATCTGGAACATTACAAACTCCACTCCATCAGCCTTTCATTCAAACCTTCCTTTTGCCTGAGATGAAATAACTGAAAGAGAATGCACCCCTCCCTCCCTTCTCCCTCCCTCCGTTCATACTCCATACATTGACTCCACTGGTGTGCCCACCTTGAGCCCACCTTGATTAGCAGCGTTCATGATGTCCGTGTAGGTCTGCTGCAGCCGGGTCCGCTGGTGGCCAGGGTCACAAGGTACAGCCTCCACACTCTCCTCCACAGCCGTCACCACTTCCTGGAAGTGTTTTCTCAATCGCACGCCACAACCCTGTCACATACAAGGGGGAAGTGTGCCGTCACACACACATACACACACACACACACACACACACACACACACACACACACACACACACACACACACACACACACACACACACACACACCAGCAAACAGAAGTGGTGACAGTTCATGTGGGGTTCATTTGTACTGGCTGACTGCACATGGGCAGGTGCTTGTCAAGCTTAAAAGATCTGGAATCCAGGTGAATGACTAATTTGGGATTTTGGGAGCACAGTTGAAAGGTCTTCTACAGGTGACGTGAATGATCTCAGCTCCATATAAATGTTCTCTAAGCTACCTCCTAAACAGTAATGAAATACAGACACATCATGTTGGCTATCCCTCCCCCTAACACAGAAATATGTTCAGACAGACAACAAAGAACACAAAACCGGATCTGTTTACAGACCCTTTCAACAAGGCATGAAGAAATACCACATAAAAACATGTTTGAACTATTTAGTTTGACAGGATGACTTAAGATTCTCTCTATGTGTCATTCTCTCCTCCTTTGACAGACAACACTCTCTCACACACACATACACACATACACACATACAAACATACACACACCTCCAGGGCCTGTGCAAGTCTGGGGCCATGGCAGTGCCTTCCCAGTGTGGCCTGAAGGCAGTGCAGCACAGCTCGTTGCATGTGACCCTCCACACCACAGTTTGGGCTGGTGAATTCCACGTCTGCCCTGACGGCTGACACTAGGGATTCTGGGAAAACAGCAGGATCCGCAAACACAAACACCCTGTTGGGTAAGAGGGATGTCGTGAAAAAGAGATAGAGAGAGGGATGTGTCAAATGTGTGACTGAAGACTGAGACAAACAGGCAGAGGCACACCCCGGCTCCTCACTTCCTCATTGCAAAACACGGTCATCTGGACCACACAGTCATTCAAGGCAGGGTAACCAGCAACTGCAACACGTACAACATTACTGCCATAGATAGGACATTTCGACAAGTTTAACTGAAAGAGGGCGTTGTGGGTGGACTGGAGTCTAGACACTCACTTCTCCTGGAGGGTGTAGCTGTTGTTCTTCAAACCCTGCTCAGTGATTAATCGCCTTTGGTAAAGGAGGCCTTTAAAGGAGAAAGAGCCCAAAATGAACGATGTACCCTGAACTTGTGGGAGTGAGATGTACAGCTATGTTTATCACATACACCTACATAAATAAGGGAGCTGTTAAGTTAACAGAAAAACTAGTTTCACTGATTCTGAGAACATGACTCTCCTTTTTAGTGAGGCCTCAACAAGTGTTTTAACACCCGCACAGTTTGATCAATCAATCATCTCACAGTGGATGGGGTTCAAGTACCCATTAGTAGGTTAGCAGTAGCAGTAGTAGTTGCGAAGAACTAAGCTAGTGTTAGAACAGCAATTAATTATGCTGTGTTCATGTTAAGGCATACACAGGTAAATCTGTCATTAAGCCCGTCAGAGAAAATGTCATCAAAGTTGAAGCTTTTCCTATTCGCCACACCTGGTGTGCCCATCTCCGTCTTCATAATCTGGGCATAGGCCAGGCTCACGGTGCAGTAAGGTTCTGGTAGTGTGGTCAGCTTTTTGATGGAGATATACATTCTCTCACAGAGGTCCTCTGGGATGTGGACTGACTGTTAATACAGAAATCAAGAAGTCAATGTCCTCCTCACCATCACACCGGTACATTTTCTTTTTTACTTCAACACCAAACAGCCAGTGGTCAATTTTGCAATGGTGCAAAACCGCAATAATTCTATAGAGTTAGAATAGTTTCAGAGTTACCCCAAAATGTCATGCAATTCACAAATGTATTTCCTGTCTCACATATAAGTGTAAATACTGTATATTACATATAAACTCATTCACGCTCACTGTTATAGACTGCATCTTTATCTATAGACTAACAAACGTGTGAACGGTGTGGTGCTTTAATTTCTCTTTTTTTTTTTTTACTTCATAGAAATCTGGCTAACTGGATCGTCAGAGTGTAACTATTAAATTACATTATAGTCCAAATATTGAGACACACCAACAGAGAACTATTACAGACGACAGCTAGGAAAAGCAATCTCCTGAGCTTAGCCAAAACAGACAAGCAAGAACACTTAGTTTGAAACATTATACAGAGAAAACCATCATGTCCCTGCCTCTCACCCAAACAAAATAAAAAATGTCAGTGAGAGTTTTTGTCTTCAAAAAGTGAGAAAGAAAGATGTGTGACCTGCAGAACAACATAGGCCGAGATGTGGAGGAGAGGAATAATACGACTCTTGTAGTCCACTCTCTCGACCTGCACAGACAGAACACCCGGGTGAGTACCATCCTCACACGTACTTTCACATTTTACACATAAACAGATCTCACTTGGCCCTGTGTGGGACATGTCTACTATGAAAAGCATGAGACATAACATAGGATTAGCCATTCATAACTGGGCATGTAATTCAAAGATGTTTAAGACAAGTGTTCAGACGTTTAGTGGTGGTGAGATTACGAGATCAGAGTTTGTAGAAGACACCTTTCACATTACACACTGTACTGGACTGGGCTGTTAAAAGGCCACACACTACATTGAATGGTATTACGTGTACCTCTTGTTTTTACCAACAAAAAACTTTCCAATCCCAAAACAACCATAAAAGTTAGGCAGTATGACCAACATCTTTAAAGGTGTAAAGATTTAGGACGACATGATTTGATCTCATATTACATGAAAGTCAGCACACCATGTTCAGACATTTAATGATCAGAAACCTTTCCGACATTGACTGCACAAGAGTTCTGATTAGGTTATGCGTTGTTCATGATGAATGCAAGTTAGTTTATTTCTTTTTTCATAAAAGCATAACTAATAGTACTGACCCTCTCCAGTTCCTTCACCAGAACTCTCAACAGGGAGACACAATGTGAGGGGTTATTCTCAATCCTCTTGTGCAATGTCCATCTTAGCATTCCTGGATGGGAAAAGAAACGCAAGAACTGCATCACTCGGTGAACAGACACGACTACCTGGTCAGAGACACTGGCACAAAAGATAATATCAACTCCGTGGGGGTGAAATGTACGATATGCAATGTATGGTCTCACCTCTGTTGCATGTTGAAGCAGCTTGACTGGAACAGTCGAGTTCCTTGAGGATGGCTTGGATGCTGCGATAGAAGTTACATTCAACAGCTGAGGACATGCTTCCTCCTAAAGAGACAAAGATATCTGATTGACTGGAAAAAGAAAGGCAGACAGGTGCAATCTGTTCTCTGACGTAGAGTCTTTACTTTGTGGCTGTTTCCATGAAGCATTTTTCTACAGACAATGACATGGGTGAACAAAGAGAAGTACACGGCAGGATTTACCGAAACACCAACAAGCATTAAGCACTGTTCGGTTCCACATTTAGGCCTGCACGTAACAGCTTCCCTAATCTACACTGGGACTACACTGGACCAAAATGGGGGTATATATTTAATCAGAGGTGGTTCTGTGTTACACATTTCTCATTACTGCTTGCAATATACTATCAAACAAAAGGACCTATGAAAACAAGAGGAAATGTTTATTTAAAACAAAGTAAAGGCCTAGGGCCTGCTTTCAATCAGACCACACCATTTTAGTCCAAATCACTCAGCATTCTTTACAAAGTTATAGAGATATACTGTCCATCCCTCCAGAACCTTCTGGTCTTACACCAAGTCATATGTCCTAGTTCAGAACACCATGCAACTTTCAATGATCTATCAATGATCTCTCCATGACTGTTAAGGTAAGAGAATGTGTAAGCGCAGTGCTACTTACAAAATGGCAGCCTACCTGAGTTCTGCACGACAACCCATAGAATGAAGGGGTTAAGTGTTAGTTTCTGTATCACATACCGACTGCAAGTCTGTCTCATCTGCAAAGACACATGTTCTTAGGCTCCATGGTGAGTACAAATATCACACTACACACAAACACCCAACCTCACAGGATGAAAGTTGCTGAGCTGAGAAAGCCAGCATGTCACATGATTTATCTGAAGCTGTGCTGTTTACTTGAGTGTGAACAAAGAAGATGGAGATCAGATAGTTACTCCTACCATCGCCATGACTCCCACATGGTACCTTTAGCACACTGAATCAGATTTGATATCATGGCCATATCAAATCAACTATAGTCATCCCAAATTCAACTTATCCAGTGTGTGAGAGAAAAAGCCACTGTATTCAGTATCTGCAGGAAGATTCAGAATGATCAGATAATGTAGTTTGTCAGTAAAGTAGGGGATTGTAAAGGGTTATCATTTCATTGTCATATCTCGCTGGATAAATTGATTTGGAGAGAACAGTTCAGCTCATCGGAATTCAACTGTCCGTAAAGTGTGTACTTAACATAAAGGAAAAGGAAATCCTTGAACTCATCACTTCACTTTCTGTGGTCATTCTGACCTTATAATGGACTTTTGGGGCAGAAATGAAACCTTGTGGTATATTTTATTAAGAACATGCAATTTATCAAGATCTCACCAATGGTATGAATATGGTCTTTTTATAATCAATGAACAAGTGACACACCAGGCGCCAATTATGGTAACCAAAGTTAATTCCCCTGCACGTACAGTACAGACATATGACTAGACGTCTACTATAAACAATCAGTGAATAACCAATTAATTACAAGTACTTACACCACTATTTAACAGATAAAAAAAAAGTTGTGGGCACTCAAGGCCTTCAAAGCTAAGAACATTAAAGGTAAAGAAACACGATGTAGATGTTAATTGTCCAACCCCAAACCATTTTCACAACAATGTTGAAATATTTATGGGATTTAAAGCTTTTAAAATTAAAAGCAACGCTTAACCTGTCACCCTAGTCAACACAATGGTTTGTCTGTTACTTTTGCTTTACGTGTCAAGCAGATGGCACCCAATGTAAGGTGACTTTCAACTACATTTTAATTGTGAAAGCAATAAATGGCAACGTGGCGCATTCAACATAAAACAGTTTCATTTCTGTATCTGAAAACTATTGCTTTCACCGCATGCTATAACATTAAGGCTGCCTCGTTTGTCAAGGCGATAGGGCAATCTGAGTTTTCTGAATTCCTTAATTCTGAACGGGATAAATTATTACTTACAGAAGTGCTGCCTTCAGGTTGCGCTCACTCAGGCAGATGTCCAAAGCCCATTCAGCAACTGCCAATATCGCACCACCACATAAATCCTCTTTAGGTATTCCTCGTCTACAATGGCGTCAGACAAATTGAGGAAGTAGCCTTCATAATGGATCGAATGACCGAGGATTGTTTCAGACTTTTATTCATAGGACAGAAATGAAATAATAAATCGGCTTCATGTATGGTATTACCTTAAGCAACTTTCAAGGCTAGGTAAACTTGTAACTGTGCTGAGCAGAGGAAACCGTTGCCACCGCATGATAGTTCTGGTAGTTAGAGATGCTTAAACGAGGCACACACAGGCTGGCTAAAAACATGCGTGCAACAGTTCTCTCACTTCTCTCGCATTGCCCAGAAGTGTGATCAGCCTCGCACCACGCTGTGCGCTGTCTGCAAGTTGCAAATGTGTTGAAGGAAAGTGACAGAATTCGGTACAGTTGTTGTACCCGATTCAGCACCCCCGTCGGCAGATGCACCCCCTTGACGCACCACTCGCTTGATCGGAAAGGAAAGCAGTTCGCCTAAACAAACGCAGGGAAAAATACTATACTACGATGGAAGAGAAGAACACAAGTGATTACAGTCTTTAGAACTGTTCTAAAGAGTACAAACAACCGATGTTTTTCTTCCAAAAACCTCGGATAATAGCGAACGCAAAAGAACACCTTTTTGTTCTGTGGAAATATATAGCCTACCCCAGCCATGACTACAAAATGAATGAACGTAATTTTGAATGAGCAAGTTGATGTATTTGACACGGCGTTTCACAAGACTAAATAACGAAATGCAGTTTAGTATCTAACAGGAAGTGCAAATAAGCAGAAAGTGCAGAATATGTGCATATGAATGGCAGTGGTATATACATAATGAGGGTGCATATCACGACAGGCCTATTTTCACACCAGGCAGAATAAGCACCCCCTGTTCACTTTTACTAGGAAGGTGGCACATGCATGAAACTCACTCTGCTTACTCATACTAGTCCTATGTCTGTACTCTGAAAAGCATTTGATGTTGGGGTCAACAGAATTCTTTTAAAGTCTTTTCATAGTTTACAACCTTACTGCTCACATTGCACATACTGTATCTTATTATATACTATCTCATTAAGTATATACCACTGCCGTTCATATGCACATATTCTGCACTTTCTGCTTATTTGCACTTCCTGTTAGATACTAAACTGCATTTCTTTATTTAGTCTTGTGAAACGCCGTGTCAAATACATTCAACTTGCTCATTCAAAATTACGTTAATTAATTTTGTAGTCATGGCTGGGGTAGGCTATATATTTCCACAGAACAAAAAGGTGTTCTTTTGCGTTCGCTATTATCCGAGGTTTTTGGAAGAAAAACATCGGTTGTTTATACTCTTTAGAACAGTTCTAAAGACTGTAATCAATTGTGTTCTTCTCTTCCATCTCTTTCACAAATAATGAAATCGTAGTAGGCTATAGTATTTTCCCCTGCGTTTGTTTAGGCGAACTGCTTTCCTTTCCGATCAAGCGAATGGTGCGTCAAGGGGGTGCTGAATCGGGTACAACAATTACGGTGTTGCATTGACCCATATTCAAAAAAGTGAATCAAAATGACTTTTCTTGACAGCTAGCCACTATAAAAAATAGATAAGGGTCTATTCGAACGTTCTCTCTAATAACGAAATGCAGTTTAGTATCTAACAGGAAGTGCAAATAAGCAGAAAGTGCAGAATATCTGCATATGAATGGCAGTGGTATATACATAATGAGATAGTATATAATAAGATACAGTATGTGCAATGTGAGCAGTAAGGTTGTAAACTATGAAAAGACTTTAAAAGAATCTCTCTAAGGTCAGCACTACATATCCACAAGATGGCGCTATTGCCTTTTTTTTTTAATTAGACAAAATTATTTACTTCCCGTTGTACACTTTCATGTTAATGACACATGAATAATTAAATCAATTTAGGTTCTTATAGACAAACCGTAAATAGCCACACCAACCGTGTAGTAGCAGGCTAGATTTCCTTTCCTCTATCCAATTTCACGGATCTTTTTTATTGCTCCTGCTGCTTGCTTTTATTGATTTTATGTAAAGCACTTTGAATTGCAACTCTTGTACGAAATGTGCTATATAAATAAAGTCTTACTCTATCCAATTTCACGGGCTCTCGTAGGCTTATTGTGTTACAACTAATTGCTGATTGAAAAAAAAAATACTTTAAAGATGAATGAACAGTGAGCAGACCTTTTAATTTGCTTTGTCGGAAATCTCGAGTATCCTATCCTACATTTCCATCGCATACCTGCTCCAATTACAGCACGAAAAAACATCACACTCATTTTTTTAATGTAAACTATGACGGCTTCTAGGAATTTCTGAACTAAAATATGAAGACAAAAACTAATGTAGTGATGAAGCATGTCACTCTATCGCAAAATACTGTTGAAAATTCATGTAAAGAAGCTGCTGTTTCTTGGTGACCATATGAATCAATATTTATCATGTGATATGTATTATATTTAATTTTACGAGCTGCATACAATAAATAAACTCTTGTTTCCTTACTCTGTCAAGCTGCCACGGCTCCCTTCATGGAGCCACAATGCCCACCAGGGGATGTCGTTGTACCCCAGGTTTGCACGGCGTGCGTCTCTACTCCATGACCTCAGACTAGGCTGAATTACGGAATCTCACTTTCTATTCAAACAGTGAGAGCGGCAGAAAGAGAGAGGGACAGGGTGGGAGGCAGAGGCAGAGGCAGACAGGAGGAGAGGCAGAGGTGTGACAGAGTGAGAGAGAAACGAGAAAACTAACTGCATGCTCTCCCTATAATATGTTTAATATCTATTTTTAGCTCTAAATAAATCTGAGAAAGGTCTGAGATAGGCAGATACCCCGGCGGCGTTTTTCAGAAACATCTATATTTTTCTAAGACGTCTGCTAAACTGTTCTTCTAGACAAAGCAGTGCTTCCAAGGCACTGTCCTCTGTGGACTTTTTCTTTGCCTCGTAAGAGGAATCACTTTGCATACTGCAGTTGCACGGTGAGCAGTAGACTGTTGTTGTCCATTTAAAAGTAAACTTATGGATATTTGTTTTTTCACTGGTAATTGTGATACCAGAATAGTATCCTTTCTGATGTAATTTTGAAGTTGTGCTAAAGTCATTTAAATAGTTAGTTGCGTATTTTACTACTTTGTCTGTCTGTCCTTGTAATGCTTTACCTCAGTATGCACCGCTAACAAGCCACTTTATGCAATTGTGTGACAAAGCTACTTGTTTATAAAATGTCCTAAAACTCAAGTGTATTTTCTCCCTAGACACCTGTGTATTACACCGCAAGCGACATTCTAGGACTCGGATTACAATGTTTAGCAGCACAGGGACTTGGGTCGCTTTGGTGACACTTTCCTTGGTGGTGAGGGAGACGCGGGGTGGTTACGGGATGAGCATGTTCGCCGCGCAGTCATCCCCTCCTGACCCATGTAACGACGAGCATGGTAACCCAAGGAGGTGCATCCCCGACTTCGTGAATGCCGCGTTCGGTAAAGATGTGCGCGTGACGAGCACCTGTGGTACCCCCGCTTCGCGCTATTGCGTAGTAACGGAGAAAGGAGATGAGAGGTCCAGCGACTGCCACACGTGTGACGCCGAGGAGCCCAAGAAGGCTCATCCACCTGCATACTTGACAGATCTAAACAACCCCCATAACCTCACCTGTTGGCAGTCAGAAACCTATGTACAATATCCCCAAAACGTGACTCTAACCTTGTCTTTAGGTAAGAAATTTGAGGTGACCTATGTAAGTCTACAGTTTTGTTCACCACGACCAGAATCCATGGTAATTTACAAGTCGATGGACTATGGCAAAACGTGGGTCCCTTTTCAGTTTTACTCTACCCAGTGCAAGAAAATGTTTAACAGGCAAAGTAAAGCGGTTATAACCAAACAGAACGAACAGGAGGCCATCTGCACAGACTCTCACACAGACATGATTCCCCTGACAGGGGGACTTATTGCGTTTAGCACTTTGGACGGTAGACCGTCAGCACACGACTTTGACAACTCACCCGTGTTGCAGGACTGGGTGACAGCCACCGACATCAAGGTGACATTTAGCCGGCTGCACACCTTTGGCGACGAAAACGAGGACGACTCGGAATTGGCGCGGGACTCGTATTTCTACGCAGTATCTGACTTGCAGGTTGGCGGGAGGTGCAAGTGCAACGGCCACGCTTCAAAGTGCGTGAAGGACCGGGAGGGAAACCTGGTTTGCGAGTGCAAACACAACACCGCAGGACCAGAGTGTGATCGATGCAAACCGTTCCACTACGATCGTCCATGGCAACGCGCCACTGCCAGAGAGGCTAACGAATGTGTTGGTAAGTTTATTTTAGATTTCACGCACTATTTGTGTAGCCTAGCTACTTTGTGTCTCCATGGAAAATCATCAAAAGAAGTATGAGTGCGTTGAACAAACTGTAACAAGAATTCGTTTGACATACAGGCCTAATGGAATAAAGTAAACATTTGGCTATTTTATTCCAAGTAGCCTATAGGAAAGGAATTATTGACTTGGTCAATGATCTATGCCTGAGCACTAATCAGTAAACCTGTAATTGGACTTAATTCGTATAAAAAAGCAATACAGCTGTAGTTCTTCCATTTCAGTTTACTACATAAATGTACAATTCTATAAGTACAAGTGTAGGCCTATTCTATAATTTATTGGCAATTAATGCTTAATACAAAACTACGCAAAATTCTTAAGAAGCACTAGAGGTAATTGTGTTGGATAAGTTATTGTTACATTCTAGGAGTTTATTGTACGTAGGTACAAATAGGTTCGGACCTATTTCATTATTACAAAACGGTTATATTGTTACATTCTTGAGGTGTATTTAAATTGTTGGCCTTTACTGTAGCTACATGCTTACTGGCCTAGGTGTAATTTGATTCCTATGGTATGAGGCAACAAAGTGAAATGCGTGCAAATGAAACTAAGTGAAACGAATGAACTCAAAGCAGGCTCTCTGATATATCATGTAGGCTAATCAAAAGTTCGTGGTGTCCTACCTGGATTCTATGTAGGCCTATTGGCCCTGAATTTTCTTTAGGTGGGAAACGAGAGTTTCCTAATCAACCAGTAGCCTATCTTCTTTCTTCACCTTCCAAACTTGGCAAAACATACGATTTTAACAATACCCATAATCATTTATCTTTTGTAAAATAAATTGTATTTATTGTAAAATTTGAAGAATCCAACAAGCAGCCTGCGCGCTTCAGTGTTTGGATTATGTGAGGGAGACGGTGGAAATAGTATTCAATCCATTTGTGTTTTGCGTGACGATAAAATACAATCAAGGAGTCCAGAGGAAGTTATTTCATTCAAACACAGGAGTGTTCAATTGTGTGGTCTAGTTTATAGCGTTGTGTTTCTGTAGTGTCTCCGACTCCTGTTCCATAGGAAGGAAAGGCAGCAAGCAAGTGAAGAAAGCACTGAAGGCGTTCACTGACTTCCTTCTCTGTTATGTGGCAGGTGCCATTATCAGATTGTATACAGACGATCTGGTGGTTTGGTTGACATTTTTTCGAACGTGTTGTATCAACTGCTTCTCTGAGCCAAGTAATCTTACAAAGCAGAGTTCATGCGTTCTATTACCCTGTGAAGGCAATCACCACCACTAGCGCATGTTTCCCCAGCACTGTCTTGTAAAAGGCTCGCGCATAACGGCATTAGAGCTATGGAATGATTGGGAGTGTCTACAATGTATATATTTCTCATGCAATGCGCTGTCAAACAACATTGCCGTGTAATTCGCTGCAGATTTTTGCGGACATTTGTGGACCGTGCACTTAACGATTGCACTGACTGCTCGACAGATGTTTTCGCACGGCATAGGCCTTCTGTGTGACAAGAAAAGAACATTTAGCTGCGCTTTGAATCATCGTGCTGGCGGTCAGTCATTTCAATACAGATTTAATGCACACGATGTGATGGCAGAAGTGCCAAAAGGAATGAACCGTTTCTAACGCAGAAAACACCCAACAGGAAATTGAAATAATACTATTGACCCTACCACAGGGCATAACTTTGGTCTTTTGGAAAGGTGTTGGTATAAACAATAACTTGTTAGTGCAGGTCCCCTATGCTCAGTTATATCAGAAGGCACAGTAGGCCCACAGGTGCGCGCTAGAACAAAAGTTAAAATCCGACGTCTAAGAAACGATTGGTGCCGATATATTTTATTATAGAGAGGTGGCTCTGAAGCTCTAGGTTTTTCTCACGAAGGCCAGCGAATCTTGTGTATTTTATATACTGTACATAAAATAAAAACTATGTAGGCCTATATTAACTCAGCTTACTCACTCACGTTAGAATTCGCTCATTCCGTCAACAGACTTTTGACACAGCACTTTTGACACAACTGGGTTTTTGCCAGCAGCCATTCCCAAACTAGAAAAAAAATACAAAACCCTCAAAATTCATACAATTAATTGAAGTTGAACAAGGACACAATCAATTGTCTCTTCTGGCAAACAATATTAACTTAACTGAGTGTAAAAAGTTCAGCCTCATACAGAATGACCTCACTTATTCTAATTACATTGGCCGATGGTCATTGTTTGTCCTGTTGCAGGGAAAATGATACACCCACATTTATTTAACTATGAACTGTTTTAGTATCCTAAAACCGTTTTCAACACCTTTTATTTCGAAAGAAAAGAGATATCCCTGGAATATCAAAGGAGCACATATTATGGGAATAAAAGCTTACATTTGAAAAACTATGTTCACTTTGGACAGATGCATCTCTCCATCCCACTCAAACATCTAAAGTATTCTATTCTTTCAGCGACCACCAGTGTTTCTCATTTCCACTTGCAGTTGAGTGGCTGCTGTCTTCATATGATGCAGTTGTGTGTGCTGTGTCCACACCCCCTTGCCGCTCATTGGCTGAGAAGCTCCATTAGGGAGGTATACTGTCCTGATGCTGCTATAGACCAGGAGAGCCTTCTTATAAGAAAACAGTTATTTTGAATTCAGACCAGCAACTCCACATCCCTGCAAAGTTTATTCTCGACGCCCCAGTGTCCTCTGGGACAGAATTGTAGTCTCGACTGAGGTTAGGTCATGAGGTCTGAAAGAATTTGAACAAAATGAGTTGCCAAGTTGGGTCAGTTTGAGTCGGGGTGGGAAGCCACAGTCACTCGGTCCATTTTTTAAATTCACCATTTAAACCTCCTCATGTGTCAATCATTCAGTATGGACACCCACTTTTCAATACTGGCAAACTCTTTCATCCCTTTGTTAGGGGTTACTTGGCTCCCTTAATGTATTCTGTAGAGACACAAAATAAATGTTCTGTTATGTTCGTAATTGTTAAGCGTTATGAAAATGTCAGCTAGCCTCTTGGCTTCATTACATTGGCACTCCGTCCCCAACCAGCTATGGGTATGAAGTGGTTCACTCTGTGGTGACCAAAAGATTTCTTCTTCTGGGACAGCTCAGTGTTTTAGAACAACTTGTGGAATTATTTCCCATTTTGTCCCATTTTTCTCATACCTCATGCCCAAAGGAACACAACAGTTTAGAGCTGACTGGGCAGATGTGCCCATTGTCATTACCTCCAGACCAAAAGTCTTACCCTTAAAACAGATAACTTATACAAAATGTCTGCCTCCCACACCTCCCATATAACACTACATAGCATCTGGTCAACCGCCTTCTCTTTAGAATTGGTCTTTACTTTGAGGAGATAGGTATTAGACATAGATTCATTATATCAAAAAGGTGTCTACCTGTGTGGCCGTCCTCTGCCCAATCAACACACCACACAAGCACTGTTCTGCTGCACATGTCAACAAGAAGCAACAGAACAAAACATTATTCTTAAGAAAATTAAACACAAAGTTACAGTAGCTACTGTACATTCGTCTGCATATGCGTAAAGGATGCTGCTGAAGCTAATCATAAACACTGAAAGTTAAGTATCACGGACGACCATTTGTGTGTAGCAGGGTTTGAGTGCAAATGAAATGCAATGAAAAGGAGACAGCATCTTGTGGTGAGTAAAATTGTGTAGCGAGGCTTGTTAAAGAAAAAAATGGATAAATGTCAGCTTCTGACTTTGAGAGAAACATATTCTGCCCTCACTTGGCCATGTCCGGTGTGTCTCCTACTGAGAACGTTATCTTTGATGTCTGCACTGGGATCTGTGATTTGAAGCAGGATTCCTTGTTAACTTCATCTGAGGACGACATGCCCTGGATACTCGGTTGAACTGTGGTATTGTGGCTGGGCATCAGGAACAGAAGTCACTGTGCCACAGGAGTGACTCATACAGAATGGGGTTTTGAATGGGATGTGATTATATCAATAACACACTGGCTCCTCTCCTGAGCGGTCCTGCACGTAGTTTACTCCACTTTGGCTGGCCCTAAAAATAGCAGGGAGCACACCGATCGTCTTAGATCTGTATGTTCGTCAGCAGACAGAGGTAAACGTTTTCCCGAATAAGTCGTGGGCACCACTGCAGACAGAGCAGTCATTTTGAGGGAACACTTTTTGAGTTCTGAGCAAGACTGAACTGATTTTTTTCAAATCACAAAGTCACAAATTCCTTTTTAAAAACATAAATTTCTTTTATTCAAGGATTTCATGCTTGATTACAATTATTAAATCTCACATCATAATAAAAGTTAGGACAGGCTGTGGATTGAAGTCATGTTCACATAAGCTTTTACTTTCCTCTGCGGTAATACAGGTATTACCAAATTAGGTGTGGCCTCACAAATCTTCCACAGTGGTAGCCAAAATTTGTAAGGAGAAGGACATTGAAATACTCACCAGTTTGAAACCGAACCAACCCAATACCTAATACACTTTTGAAAAGGAAAATGAGCTACTTGTTCAGTACATAAAAGAAAATGACAACTTTCTCTAATTACGTCTCACTTAAATGTCGTGCAATGACTAAAACATATTAACCACCGCCTGATTTTGGTACAAATAAAAGTAGAAAGAAGTCATATTAAACAAGTTCATTTATTTAATTACAGATTTTAAGATTTATAATTTGGACGCCTGCATGGGACATCGATATCAATTATTTATATGAGCAGGTCATTGCTGGAGAGAAAACAGTGAAACTAAGTGGATATAAGTGAAATGCCAGTTCTTGTATTATAAGTGAATAGAATGTTAAAATGCTTTTGAATTTGGATTCTGTCCAAACGGTGGGACACCTGGCTGTTAGGGATCTCAAAATGTGTGGTAAACTATAATATTTGATTCCCAATCATTATTCTACTGGAAGATTGGCAAAACCTTATTCCCACTAATGGAATGAGATAATTATATTAAATGATGTATGTCACATACATTAATTCATAAACATGCTTAAAATGCATGACTTTCATTCTTCATGCTTGTCAGTTCCGTGTAATGAACAACACCCCAGAGCTTATTGATGAGCTTTTAACTTCCCAAGCTCAGACAGATTCCTAGATGCTAAATGTTACACCCACGCAGGTTCTCTCATTCCCACTGCAGCAGTGTCAGCAGCAGTGTAAAGAACAATCACTCCCTAGGTTAACTCTGTGTTCCTGAGGGGCAGCAGAGACCACTGGTTTTGTTTCTACTGATATGACTGCTTTTGACTGCTTGTTTGGTCCCAGGGCTGCCCAGATGGACTGGACCGGACTGGGCCAGCTTGGCCTGTGAGCCATCTGTATCTTTCTCTATTCTGAGTTCCGCTATAGGCCCATGTGACTGCAGAAAGAATTTGCAAGAAAAAAAGTGACGTCATCAAGGGGTTTATTCCTTTGCTTTAGAAACATCGACTCTAATGCCAAGCAATGTCATGGCTATGCGTCTCCTCCGAATGAAGAGAAAATGAGCCCTCGCATGAAGAACATACAAATGAAAACAAACACATGCGGCCGAAGGAGCTGTTTTCCCTGGGATTGTTAATCGGAAGCAGGTGCGCCTCTCACCGGGCAGCCCTGGGGGCCGCTTTGACACAGCTTCGGCGTTTTGCACCGCACAGTGGAAACTCAGACTCCTCCCAGCAGCCCATGGGAGAGCAGAGAGTGGCTGCGAATGGCCACCGTCACGGAGGGAATCTCAGGCAGGGGCAGAGGGAGGTGAGAAGCCTGCGATTAGACTCAGGGGAGAGCACATGTGTGCCTCTGGTGTTCGCCCCAACCTAGCCCCAAGCACATCCACATCCACAACACAGCCTGCTGCGGCAGTGGATACTTTTCAAAAGATGCCAGTATTTAAAGCAGTTTCTTAAGGGATTTAAGGAGGGACTAATAATTATAACTGTACAATGCAAACAGAAACCATTTTAATGTAATTATCTTCTATAAGTATTTGCTATCGTTGTATTTATGTAAAGATCGAAGAAACTCCACTGCAATCAGTTCTGTACTAATCCTATTGCCTTTGACACTCAGTGTGGGCCCCTGCAGTCATAACCACTCATCTCTAATTACTGTAGATCAGTGGTTGTATCATTAAATAATCTGTTTGCATTGTTGAAGTGCCTGCTCCGTGCTACTTAGAGCTAAGCCTGGTGTGGTTGTAGAAAGAAGGTTCCTTCTATACTCAGAGGGGGAAAAAAATGACAGAGAGATGTATTTTGGGGATTTTAAAATCCAAACCCTGGTGGAATCTTGTGTCCTCTGGGCAAAGGCTGCATGTTTTTGGGATTTTGTTTTGTTGAGCTCATAATTCAAGACAGACATGATTTGTAAGCCAAAAAGCTTTTCTCAGTCTTTAAGGGGATGCCATTAAAAAAAAGACTTGAAGAGAGAGAGGGGGCGAAAAAGAGATGGACAGAGAGAGAGCGAGAGAGGGAGAAAGAGATGGACAGAGACAGAGAGAGCGAGAGAGGGAGAAAGGGAGAGAGGAGACTTTAGAAGGTGGTCCCGATTTTCTGTATTTGTTTCTTTTCTTGTTTCTGGCTGTACATGCTTGCTTTGGCATGGGGATTGTTTCCTCCCTAATATTTACGTCTTCTAATCCTCAGACCTGATCAGCCTCTTCATACTCCTTCGTCTCTCTCGATCTGTGTGTGTATGTGCATGTCCCTATCTTATCTCCATCTGCTTGTGTACTGTAGAACACAGGCCTGTGTGACACGGCATGGCCTGGCGGTCTCTGACACAGACTGCCGTTTGATTTGCCCCTGGTCTTCCGTGGAGGACTCAGAGGCAGAGTGCGATGGTATCAGACGTAGGGATCGGCTCTGAAATGTTGTTGACGAGATGATGGTAGGCACATGTTCACGTTATCAGATGCCCTTATTGCCTCCGCGTCACCTCCCACTGCGTGAGGGTGTGCTTAGTGCATCCACACAAACACACACACGCTCACAGAGCGCACTCAAAAATAATCATGTACATATATAATGTACATGCATGTTACATGTGCACATATACTGTTCATGCGTGTTCTTTTTCAGCTTTGGTCTATACCTTTGGTCTATACCTTACCGTGTCACATGATTTCTCATTAGATCTTGCTCTCTCACATACACAGACAGACACACAGCCCAAAGTCTTTTAAGACGTACATAAGTTATTAAGTATAGTAAGCAAAATGTATCAGTTAAACTTGAGACTTTCAAAATAAAACCAGAGTACTAATGGCTTCACACATCATACAGTTCACATGGGCTGTCTGTCAGTCGATTGGGGTCTCTTTTCGCTTTGGTTGGAAGAGCTGGAGCTGAAATAGCTGATTTCTTTTTGCGGGCTGCTAAGGCAACCACAATAACAGAGGAAGGGGAAAAAGAAGCAAATATGGAATGTGCTGCTTGGTGCTTGTATGATTTTTGTGTTAAGGCTGATGGGTGTTTGATCACTGGCACTGTGTTTGAGTATTAGTGTGTTTCTCTGTGTGGGTGTGTGTGTGTGTGTGTGTATGGGGGGGGGGTGTTGACCCCCGTGCCCCCTGTGTTGGGCTGCAGTATTGCCAGCGACAGGACCACCCTCAGAGTGTGTGAAGAGCAAGTGACTGGGGCAGACGACTGTGGGCTGGGGGTGTGATGATTAATAGCCCTCGTGCAAACAATATGCTCAGGCCGTGTGCTCACACACACACACACACACAACATGCACACACACACACATACTAATACACATCTTCATACCTTTAACCCTGCAGTCTAAGCTGGCTCTCCTGTTTCACAGTCACCTGACAGAGCTAGTGTGCGACACAACACAACATAACACACAAATATGTACATGCACACAACACACACGCACACATGAACTCGTTCACATGTTTTAAGACAGCTTTGAAGTGATGTCTTTGAATAATGAAGACTCTCAAGAGACATAGTGGCCCCTAGTGGTTTAGTTGGGAAAAGCGCCACTAATCTTCACTGGAGTGAAAGCGATAGCACTGGCAGAGAGCTCTGCCCCCTCCTCTGGCCTGGCCTCTGGCATCTCCCCTCCCTCTCCACAGCCTGTGGGCACCAGCTCCTCTCTCAACCCACCAACCACCCCCCCATCCCCTCCCCAGCTCCAGGGAAGAGAGTGACCCAACCGTGACGCATGAATGGAAGCCAAACAAGGGTACCAGCGGGAACGAGCCCAGCCAGCAGGAGGCTAATTGTTGGGGAGGGGGGCTCTCTTCCCTCCTCTGCCAGGGGTGCAGTCAACTGGGATCAGAGCTGGAAGGGTGGCCCCGCTGGGTGGCCCTGGCTAGACCCCAAGGTCCCCTGCCCACCCCAACCCCATCCCCCCTGCACCAGCCTCTCTCATCCTCATAGCCGCCATTCTCCAGCACTGTTTGCCAAAGAGTGTGTCACACTTCTTTAAGAAACTGATGTCAGACCGTGTGTTTTGTTTTCCACTATGTTTGTATGGGTTTGGTTCATTGTCCATCTCTTGCTCACTGGTGTTAATTTGAAGAAAGTGGTTCTCGCAATTCTCTCTCTAGATCCCTCTCCATATCCACTCATGGTTTTCTGCATCTGTTGAAAAGCTCTTCCACCACTGCTGGGCTGGGTTGCATACCTGAGGTTCTTAGGAACCTCTCTCGCCATCTGTCTCATAAAACCCAACTCTAATCTCCATAATGCACACAAGTAAACAAACACAAAACAAAAACCCAGTGCAGCACAGTCTTGGGGAAGGGTTCTGTTTTCCACCCCTAAGGTTTTTGTTAGAATAAAAAATACTCTTTAATTTTCTTTTGTGTTTATGTAAAACATGTCTGTTTTCAGTTGGATTCCTTACGGTCACGTAACCTGAGCACCGAAACGCTTGTCAATGAGTTCAAGGCACAGTGGCTAGAACGCATGTTTTTCCTTTTCTCTGTGTGAGAGAATGTGCCTTTGCTGATGGCTTTTCTTTACTGATTAAATATCCCGACTTTAAGGACATAAGGTAGAGAAAAAAAGAAAAAACCTCTAAAAATCAGCAATAGAGACACTCCAATTGAACAGCTTTCCTCTTGTAATTCCTCACACCTCCCTTAACTTGCTCTTCCTCCTTTCCATCCTTTTAAAATTAATGAATCACTCATTCTAATTAAGCTTAATATGCGGTGGCTAAATGTTATTCGTTCCTGTATAGCCTCATCTCATCTCATAGTTTATATAAGGAAATGCATGATACATGGTAAGGCTTCTATACTTGTCAGGGAACATTTGCTCTCTTAATGTACAGTGTGTGCTTTGAATTTTTGAATTTTTCTTTCCAACAACACGTGCACAGCTCACATATGGTGATGTGTGTTCTGTGTTTGTGCATACGTCCAGTCATCTCCAGATGACCAATCTCTTATTTCTTTTCTGACCCACTTCCTTGTCTGTTTCTAAGAGGTATGAATTAATCATTTCCATCAGGAGTTTGGACTGTTTAAAAACATTTTTCATTGTCATTTTGAACAACTGACTGAGATATAAAACTTCTAAGGCTGTGGCATCAGTGATACTAATACGATCAATTTAACTGTCTTCATTTTGTTTTAAACTAAATAACCAGATCACTATTTTGTGGTGCATCTCTGTTCACCACATGTGGACCTCTCATCATTTCTAACCCGTTCCCTTTAGATCTCCCCCAGCACACTGGAGAAATCAAGGGCAAATGACCAGTGAGACCAGATAAAAGAAACCTTCATTTTCCTCAGCTGACTTTGGAACTCTGAAACTTAATTGGGCCTGTGAAAGGGTTGTTTTTAAAAACACAAAACATTTGATGTACTAAATATACAAATGCATGCACAGACACACACACACACACACATGACACAAACACAGACACACCACCATGAGTGACTTCTGAGAATCAGGAACCACTTACAGGGTCTCAGGCTGGGAGATAAATAGCAGGCAGACAGAGTGAGAGGGCTGGAGGAGGATGACTACCAGACTCCCAGCCCCAGTGGACCCCTAAATAATCCCGGGCACATCGAAGCATCTGAGAGGCAGACACGGCACAAGACAGAGAGGGAGAGAGAGAGAGTGACAGACAGAGAGGGAAAGAGGGAACCTGGGGATTCATCCATTCATCCCGGGCGCTGTCATGCAGCAGACATTAATATTCTCTGCAGGGAGAGCCGTGATGAAGGGGTATCCATAACTCCTCTCTGGCTCCAGGAGCCGATGGGAGGAGTGCCAGCTGTCCGTCCGCACGACGGGCCGCTAGCTACCATGTCTCCTGGGCTAATGTGAGTAGCTGCTCCCCTCTCCACCCCAAAGCAGAAACCCTCCAGACGTGACCTTGTCCATCCACTCCCCACATGCCAGTTTCCCCTTGGAGACCATAGCTTACTCTTCTGCTCTTCCTTTTCCCTGGACATATGCAGTTTTACTGTCTATTTGTGTGTATCCATGTGTGTGAATGTATGTGTGTGAATGCGTGTGTTTCTGTTTGGGAATGTGTGTGTGTATGTGTGTGAATGTGTGTATGTGTGTGTGAACTTGTGTGTGTGTGTGTGTGTGTGTGTGTGTGTGTGTGTGTGTGTGTGAACTTGTTAGTAAATGTGTGAGTGTGTGTGTGTGTGTGTGTGTGCGAATGTGTGTGTGTGTGTGTGTGTGTGTGTGTGTGTGTGTGTGTGTGTGTGTGTGTGTGTGTGTGTGTGAGAATGTGTGTGAATGTGTGTGTCTATGTATGACACAGGGCCTCAGTTGGGTATTAAGATAGAGCAGTAGTGAGGAGGTGCTTTCATGTCACAGGCTTTATTTTCTCTGACAGTGAGGCCACTTTCCGCAGGATAACTGCGTGGCGATAGGATATCTAGCTTCCCTTCAGACGGGTGGGAAGAGGAATGAGTGGGGCCCCCCTCAATAATAAACACTGTCCAGTCTGCTGCTGTGATGTAACCTGTGGCCTGAGTCTGACCTAATTGTCCTGCACAGATAGCCCGTAACCCTAAGGGAGCTTCAGAAGTGATTCTATGAGTATATACACAAGGGATTGAAAAGTCCTTCAGAAAGAATATGTCCTCTTGATATACACAAACCAACAGATTGGGATTGAGTAGCATGTTAGTTCTGCCCCAAAAGTCTAACATTAGCAGGTGGACAACTGAACTTTTGACCCCGTTCTGTGGAATTCCTCTTATACACTTACTCACTTGGGTTAGGAATAGGTTAGGTGACAAGCTGGGAGAACGGAGCTGTTTGGAAGAAATTATGTGGTTTGCAGGAGGCTAGTTTCAGTCAGAGAACAACAACAAAGCTGACAGCATGGTTTCCAGTCGTGATGCAGGGATGGATTATAACTCAGGTGTATATGTCAGTGTTAAGTGTTTAGAAGGCTTTTTTTTGCTGCTTTTTAATTCTATAAGACCTGGGGAAAAATAGGATGAATAAATCATTTTTGGATCACCACAGATTTAGACACCAAGCACTTCCAGATTTTGTCCATACGCAAATAACTTCCCCATACCACTCCACTTACACATGCCTACTCAAACAGACACATTTGTTGAGGCCCATACAACTTGCAACTTATACTTTTATGTCTGATTCAAAGCCACAGAGACAACAATGAGTAAGAATTGTTGTTCCCCATGCTCTGTGTCTGTATGCGTGTGTGTGTGTGTGTGTGTGCCTGCCTGCCTGCAAGAGTAGCATATAAATTAAACTTGTAAACTTAACAGGTCATACACAAGAGGTGTGTGAATGGAAATTACCCCCGCAAATATAATTAACTGGCTGCTGCCACCTTTAAAACACAGCTGTGCTCCCATCGCAACCTTGTGGTATACAGTGATTGCTCTAATGACTCTTAAAGCCCTCTTTTGTCCCTTTACTGCTGAAATGTCCAAAGTACACAGACTGCAATTCTGGAAAACGTCAACACGTTTGAGCAGGAGAATGTTCTGAAGACCAGAGCAGACTTACTGAGCTGTGTGAACCCCCCCTTATGTGTGCTAACGACACTCTTAAATGGGGTTCGACCCTACCAACACCATAGAACAGTTAGGTGGTCCACCAGCCATCTTATACGCACCTCATATCCCAGGGATCCTTATGTCAGTGATCAAAAAAAGGCCCAAACTGGCGCTAATGGTTTTAATGGTGTTATTGGTCTACTACACTGGCTTGGCATGGATTTCTCCTGTAGTCCCCTGAGGTGTCTCTGGAGAGATATCTTCTCGCTTCATGTATAAATGTTATTGAGAGGTTCTAGAGAAATTTCAGTCACACTTGATGTATTTCTGCTGTCGAGACACTTTACTGAACCTGAACCTCAGTATGTTAACACTCCACTCTAAAAAAACGCCTCACAGTAACGGGTCCTAAATTGCAACACACACTGATGATGGCTGGAACCAAATTATTGGCCTATCAAGAATGTATTGGCAGCTCACTGGGAGAGCGGCAGGTTGCTTTAAATGTGGTATACGTTAAACATTACTTAGCATACAGAAAGTGACCAGTTAGAAAGAGTACCCTTCTCTAAAGCACAAAAGTTGTCATCAAGGCACGATTGTTGCGTCAGTGAGTACAAGCACATGTGGCCTCTGACTCTGGGGGAATTCAGTCACCTCATCTTTCCACAGCTTGTTAGTCTACCTCAACCCATCCAAGGACATGCCAATTAAGCCCTACTGTTAGCAACTTCATAAGCACCCCATTGAACACAGACTTGCTGAAGAGATGACTGAGAGGTTAGCCAAGCATCCTATCCCACCCAAAGCACGCAGCCAATCACACGCTCCGATACGCGCAGCCAGAAATGTTTAAGACGTGCTCAGGCTGGGGTTCTCAATGGTGGGAAAGTTCAGTGTCTTAAACCATGGGGCCAGTCAAAATAATGCACTAATGATGGAACAGATACCCCATAGTGCTTCCATATCTCCACCATGAACAGTATTCACACATTGGCCTCACAAGTGTGTGAGGAGCATGTGTCTCCCATTTTGTAAATCTGCACAAATCAGCTCCCAGCGGATGGATAGCCCTCCCCATTTTTTTCCCTTCCTTGAAGAGCAGTTGTGCTGGGATACTGTATGTTCTCCAATAACAGCTGAGCTAATTTGGGACTTTGTGCCATTGCTCCTCCAGGATAATGATGATGAACATTTTTACAAGTGTGTACGTTGTTCTCACCATTAAGCTTTGTGTTCTAAGGCTGTCTGGAACCATACCATTTTGTTCTCGTAAAATAAAATGTATTCATTTAGGGCTTTGGAGAGGAAAGATGTCATGTAGCCTGTTACCATGGCTCCCAGTCTTCTTTACTATGCACAGACTCTCTAACGCCTAATAAATTACAGCTAATTAAGCTTTTATTTGAACTATGTTCCTGATGCATCACACTTGAGCTACCTGTCCCACATCAAACTCTCCGCCAGCTGTCCCCAGGAACTAAAGAGCTGCTAAAAAGGCACCCTGTCTCAGCCTGGATGTATCCAGTAAATCCCTTAGTCCTCCATTTCCATCTTTCTCTCATCTATCTCTTGCTCTTTCTCAGTCACCCAGATAATTTTCACACCCAGTAATCTTTGTGAAGAACTTGCCCCCACCCAACTGTTGGGCTGCATTCCAAGCGAGCAGCATGAAAGGGGTGGGGTGTGGGGGTCGGGGCTTATTAACACCCTCCAAAGGGCTCTAAATCCTGTGAAGGGGGGCCAGAGGCGACGGTGCGCATTGATGACACCTGTGGCTGCGCTGCTGCGGAGCGCGTCTGGAAGGCTTTGGCTGTCATGCTTCAGAGAGACGACTGGGGCTCGGGAACCCAGGGCCACACATCTGCAGACCTGCCGGTCAAGGCAAGAAATTTATGGACTGCAGTGAGAAAGACAGAAAAAGAGAAAGAGAGAGAGAGAGAGGGAGAGAGTCAGAGTGAGAATGAGAGAAACAGGAATGCTGGTTGGAAAGGAACGTCTGACAGTGTGGTCCTCCGAGACGTGATTTATTGCCTAGAGAGAAGAACATCCATTCACCCTACATTTTTCTGCATTGGTGTCCCGACGTCTCTATCTTTCCTACTATCCAAGTGTTTTCTAGGCTCTTTGTCTCTGTCAGCTTGGCACCATCGTGCGTTATCTCAGAGGTCATTATTCCTTCATGACAGCAGTTTGATTGATCCAACTCATTGTCCGCAGGAGGGCCTGAGCGTGCAAGAATTTAAAAGCAGTCTGTAGATTTTGGAGCATTGTAATGATTGATGCAATCAGTTCATGCACTAAGGGTCCTCCACCACAGCCAGACCAGAAATGATGAAATCAGGGTAACGTTTTAGGCTGCCTAAAGAGATCCCTTGCCCATCCATCACCCAAACATCTGTTTCCTCACAGAGATAAGTATTCCCTGATATCATACATATTCTGGCCTTGGACAGGTCATCTCATTTTGAATTTGAGCCTGACACTCAATTCACCATTTTAGTTGTACTCATTTACAGGAAGATTTTATCTAATGTAACACATATTCGATGCCATGTTACAACACCTACTCAATCAGCTGAGCCACACAAACACTCACAGTGCTAGACACGAAAGATAGACCTTGATTATTAAGAGGAACGTAGAGAGTCAGAAAGTCTTTGGTCTCGGCCCCAGTCTTTTGTTGGCAGTTGTTGTGCTTGGCTTCACCCAACGGGGCCTCTGTTGTCTCTCCAGCTCTAAGGGAGAGCCACATCCATTTTAAAGAGCCCCTGGGATCTTTGTGTTCTGTGAGCTCACCGTGTTACAGACAGAACTTTCCAGAACCCTCATTAGTACAGTGGGCAGTCAGATCTCGACTTTAGAGAGTGGGGGAGAAAGGAGATGTCAAGATTGCTGAAGGTTGACTGGGTGGTTGCAGGAATATTATATTCTTGATTTTTTTAACACACACAACAAGGGTGAGTTTATCACAGGGTGATGACACAAAGGGTAGGGTGGGGGCAGTGTTCATCTTGGCACGCGTGTTTCCCTTATGCAAGGAATTGGACAGGAAATTAAACGTCTTAACTGACACCTCTTTTCTGAGTGTTTGCTTTTTTCACTCAGAGGCTCACTGCACAAAATGCTATCATGCAGCTTCTAATATATCAGTCACACTCATTCTCACTCAGGGAATTTTACAGCATAACACCTACCAGCCATTAGAACTGAAGTGTTCAATCATCATTATTATCAAGAGGGCTAACTGGCTTGCAGATACTTGACTTTTTTGGCTTTTAACTTCTCATAGGGGCACAGTAAGAGAGAGTAGAGTCAGTTGAAAGGGCGGATCAGGTCGTGCGTGGCGTCGGGTAACTGAACATATTGTTTCGGGTGCAAGCTAGGAACCATGAGAAGAGGACTCTTTCATTCAGAAAGCAACTCTCACTCCAGCTTCTTTTGATATGATGCTCATTAACACAGGAATTTACAGGGCCCTCCTGTGTAGGACACATGGTCGGTGTAAGATGGGCGTCCTGTGCTTTGTAACTCTGGCAACGGACCAGCATGTATTTTCATTGGCCAGTGTACACATGGTGTTTTAAAGAAGCTTCATAGGGGCTGTCATTACTTTCACAACCATATCACTTTTAAGAGCTCTCATGGCACCAAGCTCTTTTCTTTGAATGCCAGGTCAGGACCAAGGAGGAGCACCTAACAGTCACTCTGAGCTGCACTCTGGGGTACCAACCTCTGCTCATCCCAGTCTGCTCTATCTCACGATGCCAGATGATATGGCAAGAGACCGTTTAGACACGGGGCAGGCAGTACATGCCCAAACCGTGGTTCTCAGTCCAGAAAGAAGCCGGTGACATCATCTTGACAAAAAGAGGCAAAACCCCAGCACCAACCGTGATGAATTCCCACTCATTACCTCGCCAAAACATGAAGTAAAAATGCACCGACTTGGGCCACTCTACTGGACCTGTAGCAACATGGACTCATCACCCTGCTCAGTCATGTGCTATGTTGCATGGTATGCATGCATATAATGCCAAACCAGACTATTTGAAGTCCAATAATAATATATTTCTTCTAAATCATGGACCGCGCTAAAGCCTCAATAGCCAATAAAACGTACAGTAGTTTGCTCTGTAATCATAAAGTCCATCCCACCCCTACTTCATGCAGCCGGCTGTTTACATAAGTGAATAAAAAGGTAGGTCGAGCCCCGCCATTCGGGCAACGTGACACTTTTATAGTCTACTTAGTGAGAAAATGCTGTATTGCCACGTCAGACAAACGTACTGTGCATTCATTTCTCCCCAGTATTTTAGCCTTGGTTGTGTTTTGTTGAGACGCTGCACTGCACGCTCTGCCTAGGCAACCGCACCGGTTTACGAGGCGTGACTCACCCAGCGAAGCCGGGAGGTCCGATTGCTCAGCTAACTGAAGTCGGCTAGAGATCACAGGCTGAGCCTCAGCCCCTCAGCCCCCTCGTGTTACAAAAATTGCTCTCAAAACCCATTACATCACAGACGCCAGGAAGACAACAGGATGCCTTCTCCCCAGATGCCATTGGGAGAGAAACACCATGTTTTTCCCTGGGAGAGGCTTGTCTTGTTAGTTCCACATATTTGCCTCATAAGAATGATTCCCACCATAAAACAACTACAGAAGATGAGTTACTTTCCAGAACACAATGGAGGGAATACTATTCTATTCTGAAGGGGATACTACAGTCTTCAAACTCAGATTCCATCATGCATCGTGGATTATATGAGCCACTCAAGTCGTTGTGCTGGAGCAGAAGGCCAGAAACTAGGGTGTTAGTGTTAGCAGGAGCTCATTAGGTATCTTTTGTTGTCCGTAAGTCCAGCCTCAGGCCTTTGCTGGGGACAAAAAGCCCCATAAATCTTCTGGCTAAGGTGCCACAGCTCCTAATCCAGCAGCAGCCCCTTTCCATCCAACACACTGAATAATGATTAGCGCCGCTCAGGCTTGTGAAGCACCAGCGGTCAGATGTGACAGTGAAGTCCGCCATACTAAATCTTTTATCCACACAAGTCCGATACATACTGCTCTCTCTGAGATGAAGCTGCCGGGAGGAATGTGACATGTGGTCAATACTTTTGTGTCTATCTGTCCCACGGGCCTTAGGGAGTAGAGAAAATTAGCCAGGATTTCAGCTCGTGTACAGCTGGCGTCACACTGGTTGGTTCTGTCCTTTTATCAGTTGGTTAAATCATGCACTGAATCATGAAGATTTAAGACATTTAGAAATATTCCCAATGCACACAGTCATTTCTTACCTTAAAGTCATTTTTTCTGAACAGTGGAATTTCACAGTTTGGACATGATATAACGGCTGGTGCTGATAACATGAATTATGTTACCCACATAAGTTATGGCATAAATTGCGGTATGCATTGGCTTTGATTGGTGTGACTGTATATTTTATTTGAAACATACATCTGCCATTATTTATGTTTCTGACATACCAAAAGAATGCTGCAAACTAACTTTAATTGCTGATCCAGCAGCACTTTCTCATAGTCTGTTTCCCAAGGCTTAATCATGATGAGGGAGAAACACAGACGCTTGTCCAACATCAAAATATTACATCATGTGTCTTGTTTCACTCAACGTCCAGTGTGCGGCTAATTAAAAAGTATTGCCACCTCCACCTCTCTCTCTCTCTCTAGCTGTCTATAGTCTGTCCCCATTTATCTGTTGGTCTTTTTTCTCTGTCTGTCACTTTGAAATCCCTCCATTCA
The DNA here is from genome assembly GCF_963457725.1 of Sprattus sprattus. NCBI lineage: Eukaryota > Metazoa > Chordata > Actinopteri > Clupeiformes > Clupeidae > Sprattus > Sprattus sprattus. The sequence goes on along the minus strand of NC_137916.1, from coordinate 9,972,578 downwards.
CCATAGGCAGCACGCTCCTGCACCACACAAACTGCTGGTTGGCGGATTCTCTTCATCTTTTTATTTGTTTTCTGAATGCCAAGGTGACGTGTTTCCTGACAACAATGAGGCAATGAGGTGATTCCCTCTATAGAAGCAGACGTCCATGGTTTCGTTAAGTTTTTCCTTTCCATTTCTTTTATGTCCCCGGACTCATCATCAAAAGCGTTGCGGCTTGTTGTAAAAAGACTCATCATCGCTGAGGTTGAGCCTTAAAGGGGTGTTTTCCTACCAACTCCCAGCAAAGCAACAGCTGCTCCTGAGGTGTGCCGATGGGAAAAGCTGACTGTACGACATCTCATAACCTAGTTTGCTTAATTACACGGTCCGCACACGAGCCATCTGAATTCTCCCGAATAGAGATGGAAGCCCTGTTGTAATATGTCTGGGAGACAGCGTCAGAGCTCTGTAAGACCAAGAGTGGGATGAGAGTGATGTAATGGGCTGAGGAGCACCTCTGGCCTTTATCAAGCTTGTTTGTGCTCCGCTCTGTTGCTTACATGGCACTTGGATCCCACTGGCTACGTGGAGATTGGAAGCCTTCTCAGATGCTGAGCGTTGTTGTGACTCCATCCAGTGTTGGGGACTGGAGAGCATGAAAATGGAGGCTCAGCGTACCTCATGCCAGCAGGCCTGTAAGAAAATAATGCGATATGCTGCTCACACCTCTTATTTGCATTCCTCTGTCCTCGCCCCTCTCTTTGCAGTGATTCTAAAACTCGCTTTGAAATTAATACCTCGTATTATTTCCCCTGCGTGGACGTGCATGAGATAATAGCCGTTGTCAGCCCTCTTGAGTTTTAAGGGGTATTTCTGACACATCTCCCACACATTACACAAGTGTTACGCAAGTGCAATGAGAGCATCATGTGGGCTTGGTAATGAGCACTTTCACTAAGCACTACTGAGCTCATTTCTTTCTCTCCCTGAAACATAATTCAGTTTATAAGTGTAACTTAGCTTGCTGCCAGACATTGCATTTGCTGTGTGCTGCAAAGAGTAGTTGAACTTATAGTATTACTCTTTATATGACCCTGTAAACAGAGTATGAAATCAATATTCAAACAGGAACATCTTTCCTCTAGTGAAGCTAGATTTTGTGTCCTGAGAACAGAACAAATCCTATAATATCTGACCACAAAAAAGAGTTGGTAAGCCTTTACTATGAACTAAGTAATATTCACAGCATAGCATTATTAAAAAAGTAACACATTTATACAATTTGATATCAGAATGAATCTAGTCTAAATGCTAAATTGGGATCTTGTCGTCTTCTAGCAAAGGATACTGTTTGAGAGCTATGCTATGCCCTTCACTCTAGTCACGGATGGGCTGGTAATGATCTACTGATGATGATTGCTAAATTAGCTGATATTGGACAGGCTTGTGTTGAAACAGTGCAGGAACATATTCTCTCTAATTGAGAAAAAAAATCTGTGTAAGTGAGTGTTTTGTGGGAATTCAAACTCCCATATGTGGATATTACAGTCCCCGTGTGACTTTAAACAACTGGAAAAGAAGAGAGATTCATTAAAAAAATTCCATTCACTTCCGCCACAGCTGGGAAGGATGTCAGCCATGTCTGGCTGGGATTGAGGAATGATTTCACCCTGTTAAACACATTGCTGTCAAAAACACAAAGTGTGACAGATGCTCGGTGAGACATTGTGAGGCAGCCGATGTAAATAGAGTTTATCGGAGCAAAGCCATTGGCACTGAGAGACAATTAGGCTGGCGATAAGAGGGGCTGGACAGGGGGGATGTGTGTGTGAGATAGCACAGCGCCCATTACCATAGACTGAGGACAGCTGCGAGATAGCACCTATTCATCACGAGACATGAGATAAAAGAGAGAGAGGAAGAGAGGGAGAGAGAGACAGAGAGTGAGAAGGAGAGGCAGAGATAGACAGAGAGAGAGAGAGAAAAGTAGAGAGAGAAAAGGGAGAGGATAAGGAGGAAAAAAGTGTGATTGCAAACTGAGAGAGAAAAAGATGAAATTGAATGAGAGAAATATGGCACAGAAAAACTAGAGCGAGAGAGTGGAAGGGGAAGGCGGAGAGGGGGAAAGGGAGTGTGAGAAGGAGGGAGAGAGTGGAGAAAGACATCATGTCGAGTGGCCTGAAGGTGAGGGGGTCTGAGATAAGCTCCTCATAACTGACAAACACCGTGTGTGTGTGTGTGTGTGTGTGTGCGTGCTTGTGTGTGTGTGCGTGCGTGTGTATGTATGTGTGTGCGTGCCTGTGCTGAATAAATAAAGGCATTTGCCACTCCGAACCATAGCAGGCACAAGTGCCATAGGAGCTGTTGAATAACATGTCAGTGTGAGGGTTTTCAGGCATATGCATGTAACTTATAAGTCTTACTGGTCTTGCAAATGGGCCACCATGCCATCTCTCCTAGATCTATGCACAAGACATGAATGTGAAAGAGAAACACAATGAATGTGACTTATATATTAGATTCATGAAGTAAAGATAATCATGAAGTCAGTGAGAAGAGCACAATCAATCAAGGCGAGGTCATCAGGGCCCAAAGCCCTGCAGCAGGTGTCAACAAGGGTCTTAGCACGTCCAGTGACCCCTTCACCTCTTCCCAGCCTAGTCGAGCGAGGTCCCTCAAAGCCTGGCCTGGCTGCTTCAATAACCTGGTGTTCCTTAATGAAATCCTGGGAAGCACAGCCCACAGCTCGCTGATGTCATTAGAATAACAGTCCTTTCTCAAGTAACCACGGGAACCTTGGATGCTACTCAACCACTGGTGATACTCTCAGCTTACCAGAACTGAGATTTAAGACAGTTGTAATAGGGAATGAATAAAAGCCTCAGAGTTTTTCGGAGTCTCTGTGTGTTATAATAAACTGATGTAACTGGTGGCTTGGGGATTTTGTTATTCGATGCTTGTTCACTTGTTAAAACCAAACCAAATCAATTTCCTCCGTCTGTTTGTTCATTTCAGAGAGAGTTGGATGAAGTGGGTGCTAAGTGTACGTTTGAGAGTGTGTGTGTGTGTGTGTGTGTGTGTGTGTGCATATGTGGTGTTGGAGTAGGTTGGAGTGGTGTTGGAGTAGGTTGAAAATCAGGAGAGTCCACCAATGTTGAACTCTCATCCCCCTGCTCCCTCTCTCTCCCTCAGCTTGTCACTGTAACCTGCACGCCCGGCGCTGCCGTTTCAACATGGAGTTATACAAGCTGTCGGGCAGACGCAGCGGGGGGGTCTGCCTCAACTGCCGTCACAACACAGCTGGCCGCCACTGCCACTACTGCAAGGAGGGCTACTACCGCGACATGTCCAAGGCCATTTCCCATCGCAAAGCCTGCAAAGGTAATGCTTGCATATCAATGTTGTTGCATTTCTAATCTACTATGCACAGATCTATCAGCGTTTCTATTATGAATATGGTACACACCCTGTCACTGTCCGCTCTTCTCAGTCAGCTGGTGTACTGACCTGCAAAGGTATAACTGAAGATTAGGGTTGTCTTTTAAAGCTGAGTAAAGAAAAGACAAAAGTATATTCCATATTAAAACCGTCAGGTTTGCTGTTGTGCTCTTGGATTAATGTATATATCATTGGATTGATGTATTATAATGGATTAATTATACATTTTTCAAGCATTTTTAGAGGAAAAGTACCAGGAAAAAGCATATGCTTTAAGTACAGTTACCTTTGCTAGCTAATGTTGCGTGTTTTTGAAATAGCATTTTACATAACCACTATTTTGCATAAGTAACAGCCGACCACCAAATAAGATTCAGAAGATCAAAGCAACGGCACTACGAGAGGAAACAACTTGCGTTACTTGTTTATTGGTCAACAACTGTAAAACGTGGTATAGGCGAGCAGAACTGCTCCTGCTAAGTAAATTAGCTACTCACCCTGTTCTCAGGTTGCTAGCATCTCTGATATATAGGTTACTATTTGTATTACTATTTCTGTCTTACTATTTTATCACCATACTTTTTCACAAATATTCTATTGGTGCACGACATTTCCTCTTGAAACTTCTGTGTCTGTGCTGTAGTTGCACAGTACTTTTAAGTAGTGGGCACACAGAGAATGTGCAGAGGGATTCAAGGCCTCAATATACTTCTGCATCCCTCTCCATCCTCGAAAAAAAATGGGCGGCGGTGGATTCAGAAAAATTTGAACGTACTAGTCGGCCCTACATACTACTCCGACGGCTATCCGTGCTGAAACCTATTCAGCGCCGGACCACTGGGTGGGGTAACGACTGTTTGTCGAGGCTGTAGCAACCCCACTACCTCTTTGTTGGAAGTCATTGATTGTTTTTCCTCCCTCCTCCCATCTGTCACTGACATGACATGTGGGCTCCCTCTGGACATTGGAGACATGTAGCTCAGTCATAATTAGCATGTCTAATGCTATATATTCACTTGAGAAGGCAAATGTATCTCCATCGTGGTGGTAATTTTTTTGTGAAAAACATAGTAGCGATTTATAACAAAACGATATGCTTATCTTACATACAATAGAGAAACTATTATAAAACGATCCAATAAAATGAATACCTTCTTATTTTTTGGGGTATATTTGTCACATTCAGATTTGCAATGATTGCTGGGTAGCCTTTATATCACTACAACGCTATGACAACGCACTCATTGTTGGCCACGAGACGGTTGCCTTTGTCAAAAAGTGGTAACGTGAATGTGTCACTATGAAACAAAGCATGCAAACTTCGAACAAAATTACCCCCAAACACTGAGAAAAGGGCCAGAAAAATAAACCCACGGTAATCATCATACCAATCAACATGCAGTTTTATAGTTACTAGTGCAGTGCCCGTAGGAATTATGCATTCTGTAGTGTTAGCAGACGTCGGTGTAGCTGTTGGGTAGTGTAATAGCAAGACATATTTGCACTCCACATAGGTACAGGTTACACTGAAGTATTATTGTGATGCATGTTTCCTTTTCATTAAGAAATGTTTTAATGTTGTATAGCCTTTTTGGAGATACACCAACAAATAAAGTTTGAGATTATGTATGGATGCAGTTGAATATAGATGTCAAAGTTGCTGTCTAAACTATAAACTAAATGTCATAAAGAAAGAAAGAATTTTAAATGAAGTTATGGTTGAAATAGGATCACTTCTTTATTGTAAGGGTAAGTGTAGGGTAAGAATGGTCATGCAGTTGGACTCAAATGTAGGTTAATTTTAATGAATGTATGTACTGTACTGTATGTATGATCCACGTCTCATATCCACAAAGAAATGCTTTTACACACGGTCCGAAATACAAATATAGTTGACATTATGTGTGTGATTCAAAGGTATACAGAGACCATAAATGGACATGCAGTTGGACTCAAATGTAGGTTCATTTTATTGAATGTATGTATCAGACAGATCGTAATCTAATTATGTCCTTACAATGGGAACACAGTTTAAATACTCTGACTGGAGATGGCGTTACTATCCCCCACCCGAATTCAGTGCAGGACTGGGAGGATAACATGACGACGTGGGCCCAACATAACTTACAGCGAGATTTGCGCATATTTCGTGGACTCCATAGCAACAGACGGGAAAGCAATGGACAATCTGAAAGCCTCCGAGGCTTATCAAAATATTCATATTGTTTATTAGTAAAGCGTATTTTTTACAGTACATTTCTGCACTTATTTGACTTACAACTTGGCAAACTCATTTCATAAGCATGGTTGAAATGTAACTGTGATTACAGCACTTATTCATGGCATATGCAAAACGCATGAATTTTACTCTATACAACTCTCTCTCTGAATTCATAGTTCGCGAGATATTTCTATTTCATCGTTTGCGTTTGGATTACGCGTGGATTACTATTCCCTGTCTGTTATATGACTACAACTCTAGACATTACTTTGAAACTTAATATAAAGAAGCTTATATAAACGAATAGATAAAATCAATCACTGTCTTAAGATTACCTGAGCAAAAGTCTGTATCTGTTCACCAAGAAGAATTTGAATGCGGACCTCCTTATCATATCCAACGCTATTCTGAACTTTGAGTGAAGGCAGGATAGTTTTAATACCGCTAATATTGTTTGTGACGTAATTTGGGACGTCATTTCGGTGCTATGGGAAACGATAACCCATAGTGCCTACGGGAAACGGTAAAATACAAATATCTCGCAAACTATGAATTCAGAAATCTTCAAAATCAAGGATGCACAGGTTCATGACATGCGTAAGCTACATGCGAAATCTCATAACTAACGTAACTACCGTCAGGGAGATACGCCCTAGACAGACTGACACACATAGATTCCTGGATTTATAGATAGATATCAGCCACACAGCAAGAGCATGCATACCTCAACATACAGTTGTGGGACTGCCTTTTCAACCATGAATATGTTGAAAAACACATACAGAGGCGCAGGTGGTATGTACGTTTACTAGATTTTCCGCTTGATCAAGCGTTAGCGTATTCTCAATAACACTCAAAAGTGTGCTGCTAATGCTTAGACCAAAAACCCATTGAAACACATAGTAGCTAGCCTCGCTGCTAACAAGTACAACGTTATCCTGCTGATATGCTCTCACACGCCACCCTCATTGAGGCAAAAGTAATGTTTGCCTCAAATGTCTTTCACATGCCGTTTTATGTAAAGTCAGACATTCTAAATAGGTTCTACACATACATAAAATACATTTCCTATTTAATGGATGCAAAATGCTGCCAGCATTACTCCGTAGCAAATTACGTTAGATGTCAGTTCAAGCTGGTTGGAGAAGGCACTTTCAACACCGAGCCACCAGTCAAGAGACCAACAGTGGTCGGGAGCAATGTACTTTTCGAGGGTATATATAAAATACGGTAGGGCTCGGATGGGCGTTAACACCTGGGTGAAGGTGATGCCAAGGCGTGCCAAGGCGTGCCAAGGCGTGCCAAAGTGTCCCTCTACGACCAAATCGGAGAGAATCGTAGAAGTAAAAAACGGCCACACACTGAGAGCAATGTGGCTCTGTAAATCCTCTGATCTGTTGTATGGGAAGAGAAGCAGATTAGAGACAAAACCCCTCACCTGTCTCCCACCTGTCTTAGTCAGAGCCCTTTGACCCCATTAGGTTTAAAGTATTCAGACATGAGAATTCACACACACACACACACACACACCCTTAGGAACAGACCCCCCCCACACACACACACACACACACACACACAAACCACACACACACACACACACATAATATAAAACCCATCTTGTTGAAGATTCATGACAGAAGCGACACCCTTAGCTTTGCAGGGAACTAATGTAAGCTGCATATTCAAACAATCACACAAGACTATTTGCTAATCCACACACCATACAAACTCAATGGCACATACACACGTATGTACACACATAACAGGCCAGGTGTCTACAAGAACTCATATTTAATTCTGCTACTACAAAGCATGTAAGGACAATATGCAGTAGATAACACAAAGCAATTTCCTTGAGATGCCTTCCCTGAGACAAGCGATATTAACAAGACCCTTGAACCTGACACCTATATCCTCTCTAGCCCTACTCCTTTCTGGGAACACCATAAAGAATGAGATCTCACATGATACCTCTCTGCTGGGGCAGGAGAGGACCAAACTCATTTAGGATGAATAGGCACACACTGAGAGAGGACCTGGGAGAAGACCGCGACCCAGAGGCACAGCATGGGGCGCAGGAGTCCCTTATGGCCACGCTGCTCACATGCTTTATTGGATTTTATTGACTTAACTTGGAGGACTGTAATGAATCGAGCTGCGCCTGGGTGAGTTGGGATCCGGTGAACCCAGAGGAGTTATAAAAGAGGGGGAAGAAGAGAAGAAGAGAGAGAGAGCGGGAGAGAGAGAGAGAGAAAGACTGACAGACAGATGGAGGGTGAGAGAGAATGGTGGGACCACAGACTAGGCTGCTAGACTGCAAGTGTAGGCATCAGCTTTGGTGTCCCACCTTGTCAACACGCTATTACCCTGGCATGCAACAGGCCGGTTAGTACTGAACCATCAAATTAGCCTCCCATTGCTGTACCACACACCTGGACCAGCTTCAGGTAGATTAGCGTTTTGGCACTGGAGTCTGTAATGCACCCCAAGCTCCATTTCAGTAGGAGTAACGGATACGGGTGGAGCAATCCACTCCCTAAAAGTACCGTATTCGAACTTCGGATCTGTATCGGAAAGGTGCCCCATTCTCCTCTGCTCGCCCTGCCCTGAGCCAATCAGGCACAGGAAGCTTAACAGCACGGAGCGTTTCCTCCAGCGCGCCGAGGGGACTAGGATCTACAGTGCTCCCTCCCCTGCAGACGGGCCCAACATCCCCTCACCAAATCACAGCATCAACAGACCTCACCGGCGGCTAATTGGACTAAGCGCCCGCCTGGTGGGTCGCATGGGGCCGTTACATTCGTATAGCTGTCAGGAGCCCGGCCCCAACTGTAACTGATGGCAAACACTGGCCCTGGTTGGCTGTCATCACCCCTACGCTCCTGCCTGCCGGCGGAAGGGAGGGAGGGGAGGGAGAGGTGGGGTGGTGGGGGAGTCTAGTGGAGGTTACAAATGGTTTTTCAGCAATGCTGGTCTTCTTGCCCACTTGCTGTGCTGCCAGCCCAAACATTTACACAGTCTATATTTGGGATGTTGTTTTTGTTCAGTGCAGAGGAGGAGAGGATGTGGGCAGGTTACTCACTTACAGTTCTCTCTGTAATCGCTCACTTTATCGCTTATGTCAGGCATACACACACACACATGCGCACAAACACTCTCTCTCTCTCTCTTTGTCACTTGCTATAAACACTCTCACACTACGTCCATCTGTCTCTCTCCTCTTGCCTGTCCTGCTGGTAATGAGATTAGCACGTCCACCTCAGTGGGAGGTTTGGAGGGTGTGTGCAGGAGAGCAGCATTGAGGGGTTCCAGGGCGGCCTGTTTCAGCTCTCTGCCAGAGAGTGGACTGGCTGATGTGCAGAGCGTTACTCAGGTGACGGTGCTCCCTTCTCTGTGACATCACTCGGGGGACGCCGGTATTTATTGTTGGAGGCAGCCAACCATCTCGCCCCTGCTTGGCCTGGACAGGGGACGCCATGGCCTGCCAGCAAAAAGGCAGAGAGGGAAAGAATAAAAAAAGCAATCTCCTTCAGTGGCTGGTACAACTGTAGGCCACAGAAGAAATAGGAGGAGAGAGAGAGAGAAAATCAGAGAGAGAAAATATGCCCCCTACACACACACACACACACTTTCTCACACACACTCTTAGTCATGCACACACGCACCCGCACAAACAGAATGAGGTTTCATGGCCAGGGCGAATCTGTCTCTAGTGGTGCTGTGGAATGCCTCATGCTTTATTTCCCAGATTAACGACTTCATCCCTCATCAAGCGCCGTGTAAACACCCTGCTCCCCGTCCCCAGCTTGAGCGGTTTGTTTTACCCTCCCGCCCCCTCCAGCTCACACACACACACAACACACTCTCCTCACTAATTCTTTTTTTCTTTCAATTTGCTCACAGAGGGACTCAGAACCACTTGTTCCTCTCTCTGTTCTGTTCTCTTCTCTCTTCTCTCCTCCTCCTCCTCTCTCTCCATCTCCACCTCAGCCTCTCAGCGGCTCTCGCTGGGCTGTCTGCGTGATGAGGGAAAAATGAGTGCCTGCTCGCGGTGGCGCAGCGAGGCCCCTCCGCTGTGGGCTGTGAGGGCGGGAGGCTGCTGCTGAAGTGCCTGAGTGGAGCGGGGGTAGGGTGGGGTGGGGAGGCAGCTGTGGAGGGTGGGGTAGGGGGGTTCAGTGAGGTGGGCGGTTGGAGGCGCAGCCGGAGCGGGAGCCGGAGGCGGATCTGAAGTGGAGGTGCGCACGGCGGCATGCGTCAGGGTGACTGATCTCACACCGCTGCTGCTGCCACTCCAGTCCCACTTCACACGCCTGAGCCAAAGCTGGGGCCCCCGCCATCTGCCCATACACTCATCACAGTCCAGCCAACTCAATTATCCCAGCCCACTAAAAAAAATGTATCTGGATGGTGAGCTGTGGAGCAAAGGCATTAGGATGTGAGCTCACAAGATGCCGAGTAGAAGAAAAGAAAAAACAACCTAGATGGATTATGTACCTTTGAATAAATGGATTTGCTTTATTTGTCTTTGTGGTTTTGGATGGTGACAGAAAATCACCACGGGCCACAACAGCTCAGGCTTCTGCAAAGCAGTAACCATGAACTAGACACAGCCCCAGTGTGTTGACTACCCTGTCCGTACCACACCCTCCCAAACTGCAATTTGGTAGAGTTTACATTTCATTCCATTCATTTCAATGGAACATTCTATCAAGCAGAGGTCGGCCATCAGACTGTTCCATACCTATGCTGTTTATAATCTTTGTTTTGCCTTTGTATTGTGCAACTTAATTCCATTTTATATGAGACCGCTGTGAAATAAATGTGTAACGTGTGGCATTCCTGTTAAGTCGGGACTCTCCCATGTGTACGTTCAGATAAAAGCCGATACATAAAGCTATAAAATGGCTCACCCTTGGAAATTGTTTATGACCCATTCTCTTGGATGGAGAACGAAGGATAAACACCCCTGTTTAAAAAAGAAAAAACCTGTTTTATTCCCTTTCATCAAATTTCAACGAGCGACCTCTAATATTCATGAAGCCCACTCAGTCCCAACTAACGTTTCAACACCATTGCCGCTGCCGCACCACTTCAAGCGCTTCTCAAACGACTCAACAGCCCAGTGAAAAAAAAAAAGAAAGCAAAAGGGAGATGGGAAAAAAAAGAAAAACGAAACCCTGCAGGCCTAATGGGCCGAGCTAGGCCGGGACTTCAAACGGCCATCTTTATGGTTAACGCCTGGCAGAGAGCACACGCAAGGAAGAAATGCTCACATGAAAATGTGCGATCCTCTGGACTAACGGCTTAAACAGACGGCCTTTGAAGCCGTGCCCCGTACTCCCGTTAACGGCGAGTGTTATTCAGCCCTCATTTGCCCAGCCCACACCGCTATTGCCAAGGGCCTCCACGCTCGCTGGAAACTCGATCGGAGTGGCGTGGCACACACATGCTAATACACACACAGAGGACAGGCAAACATGAACACACTGCTCACACAGCACACACATTTTTTACACCCTCTACAGAAACATGCATACATACATACTGTACATGCAAGCATAAATGTGAATACGCAGGTGCATGTTTAAGCAGGTCACATACACACACACACACACACACACATTTGCGGACATCCGAATATGCATGGGTTGAAGCATACACCCGTTCATGGTTTGGCCTTGTGCACATGTTTGAGCTCAAGTAGTTCTCAGGCACACACATGCACACTCCCATACGGACACATGCATCCAAGGAGAGAGAGAGGAAAGTTCAAAAGTCCGCATCACATTTGCGGTCTCTCCGCTGGCCGGCTGTGATTGCTGCTCAGGCGTGTGGCGTTGGCCTTTATTGAGTGCTGGGAGGAATTTTCATTAAGTTGGAGGTCGTTCGTTGGGCTCATCTCATTTAAACATCTGGAGCCTACCTCTCTAACATGGGAGAGGCCGGTCCCCAATCACAAGAGCAAGCTTCCCAGACTGACCTTCATGTCAGCGAGACACCAGCGCTTAAAAAGCCAGTAAAACTAAGGCACAAAGTTATTAGATTTTCTTTCTTTTCTTTTTTCCGGCTCTCTGTGGAAACCCTCATTCTGTGCCTGTTGACATTAATGCATCAGAGTTTTACATTGTGTATGTTTATATGTCTGTCTGTCTGTCTGTGTATTTATGTAGGCCTGTGTTATCTATTTAAATCCCTCTGTCTCTGTCTTCCCTCTTGTCTTGTCTCCTGGTGACAGCCTGTGATTGCCACCCGGTGGGAGCAGCGGGCAAGACGTGTAACCAGACCACGGGCCAGTGCCCCTGCAAGGACGGCGTGACGGGGCTCACCTGCAACCGCTGTGCCAAGGGCTACCAGCAGAGCCGCTCCCCCATCGCACCCTGCATCAGTAAGACCACTCTCAGCCCCACGCTCTTTTTCTCTCTGGAACTTTCCGTGGCTGTCTTTCCATTTCGTTTACCTGCCATTGCCACTGATATGTTCCATTTTCTCGATGTGGAATTTCTTACCATCCTTCTGTATGAAAGTTTCTTGTGACTCTCTCTCCCTCTCCCCCACCTTTCCCACCATCTCGGCCTTGTGGCCTTGTGTGCTTGTACGCCCCTATTTGCAACCACCATGACCTCAGATCGCAACTTTTGATCCCCCCCACCCTCCACACACACACACTTTCCTTTTCTGAGACCTTGTCATTAACTCAGCCGTATCATCCAGCCTTTTCACTGCACATGGGTCCAGCTTTTTGTTATGCATGTATTTATGGCCTGGGTCCTTTTCATTTCCGCTCGTCTCTCCTCTGTTGCGTTATTGCTCTGGATGGACGTCTTGCTGTTTGACCTGAGCTAAAGCAAACAGAGTGCGAGACGCGCTAACGCAGACATGCCCCAGTTTGCCCTCGGACGCGTTGTGACTGCCGTTGCCATCGCCCCATAAATCTGTCCCGCAGGCAACTGTGGCAAGGCGGCCGGCATGTTTACTGGCCCTATCAGCCAGCTCACAGGTTCTTGCCTCTCGGACGATAAATGTCAGGACCACACAAAAGGAAAGAGTGGGATGGACGAGGAGAGGTTAGTACCCGCCTGTCCCGCTGGCAAACACAGATAAGGTAGAGGCAGCGGCACAACGAACTCCCCTGTTTTACACGAGCACTGCTATTTTACACGGCCGATCACAGATGATGGCGTCAATAAAGATGAATTTGGACATCAGTCAAAGCTGTGGCGGATATGGCATTGTTCTGATATGTTTGGCCCAGGTCCAGCCAGGCGAAATTAAACCTATGAACCCGTCTGGAATTGGATTTCCTTAATTTTGCTGGGAAAGTTACAAATGTTCTGTAAAAACTGGAGGGGGAGAAGAGGTCCCGCAGATTGAGTGGAAAAATATTTGGTTTCACGTAGACCTGTGAGATAATATGTTCTTTTTTTTAATAGCTTGATATTACATTTTTGTGCTATCGAGCCTCTTGCCAGCAGCCACTTTAACAAGGCCCTGGCCCCCGGTGGTGTCTTACCTTACTGCGCCGAGGGCTTTTCAGAGGCCTGGAGGAATGCTTTGTGAACCGTAGGCAAGTTATTTCTCGTATCCTAATCAGAGATCAATATCAGAACTGACGATGAATCACGTAGGAGGAACCCACTTAAATCCAAACTTGAGGGGGAAGGGAGGGGACATGTATTCTGGAAGGCTCTGGGGACTGGTGTGTAGTTTATGAATGGTGCTGTGTCTGTACTCTGTGTGTGATCGGCTGTTTTCTTGTGCTTTTACCCCCCCCCCCTCCCTCCCCATGACAGAGATCCCTGTGGCATCCCCCACCACCTCCTACAGCAGCTCAGAAGAACCCACAGGTGAGCGTCTGCCATGGCAACACTGAGAAAGGCATTCCGCCAGCCGGAAGAACTCTTTTACAATAAGCTGTGTGTGCATCAGTGTGTCGCTGTATGGCATTTTTTCCAATGACAATCAATTAAAACTGTTTATCAGACTGATTGATTACATTGATTGATTGTATTGAACTGCGTGATATTCAAGTTTCACAAACGAATGTAAAAAAAGAGAAGACATTTATATTGTTTTGTTCTTATACTTACTTAGTTTACATTGTTGTATCACCTCCCAAGTAAAGATACTTAATTGTCAGGGAGGCCCAACTTTTATAATAATCAAATCAAATGGCTCACTAGGATGTGTTTGTCTCTGAGCACCAGGGTCTTGCAGTGCTGTGCAGTGTTGTAGGTTCTGACGCCCCCCTCGCTCTTATTTACCGTGTCCATTATCTCACCGCCTCGCGCCCAGAGCGGGTGGCCCGGGCTGGGGCAAGTCTCACTGACACTCAGCCTCCTCAGGCCTCTCAGCAGCTCTCTCCCACCGCCTCAGCCAGCTAAAGAAAAGGGGGGCACAGACGCGGACACTGCTTGGCAGGCTCTCTTTCCCTGTCTAGTCTAAGCGCTTCGAGAGGGGGGTCCTTCATAATGAGGAGCTGAGAGAGGGCCGAGAGGGAGGTAGCTGGAGAGGTTTGTTTCTTACGGGGAAAGACAGAGGGAAGTTTTCATGGCATCCCTGAGCCGGGTGTACTTGACAGACTTTTAGTTGATGCTTACTTTCTTACTTGCTTACTATTAGCATGGAAAAATTGAACACATTGAAACAAATAGCAATTAAGCATAAAAGGTGTACCCTCATATGTAATCCGCCTAATCATTTTAGGTTGATTTTTCAGTAAGAGCGTCTATGTGCACCTTTTTACAGTTAAGGAGGTACAGAGGTAAAAGGGGATACAATCTTTTTCTTCCTGATGTGAGTCCTGGAGCTCCACAAAGGGTGCATTAGTCAGAGAAGCAATAGCAGCCTAATGACTGGTTTGGAGGGTGCTGCTGTGCTCAGCCGCAGGGCTTCACACTGCCAGACGTCATCAAAGCGAGGCAAGGCGAGGCTGGAGGCCCCCAGGGGCCAAAGAATGGAAAACAGGGGTTTCCCACCCCCACCCCTCCCAGCCCCTCTAAGACCCTAGTCCATTTCCTTTGCGTGGAGATGAGGCATGGTTGATATGGACTGATCAAATTAATTTACTTATGTGGGTGTCCATCACCCCTCGCTCTCACACACACACGAAACCCCCATAGTCCCCCATAGTCACCATTTACACTATTGAGGCGTTTCGGCAGAAAATATTTTCTCCTCAGACACAAAGGCTCCAATCCCACCATCGCTGCTACCGCAAACTTTTCTGGGGGGGGCAGAGGCGTTTTTTCCCCCTCTCTGCCGTTGCCCAGGCAACCTTATTCACACGGAACAGAAAGGGACATAAAGGGGAAGGAACGGACAGAAGGGCCCAGGGAAAATAATGAAGTTTGTCCATATTCAGGCTAGGCTGAAAGGTCCCCACTCTCTCCTAACCACTCTCTCTCTCTCTCTCTCTCTCTCTCTCTCTCTCTCACACACACACACACACACACACACGCACACAGAGAGAGACACAGATCCCCCCACCCTTCCTTCCCAACCCACATATACACACATACATATTTATACTTCATAAATATTTTTCTCACACACAGAGATATCTTGAGACCACTGCACAGGATTCAGGTAACCACGCTAGGAGACTCGCAGCTTCCAGTTTCAGTCTAAACAAACAATGAGAGAATGTTCTCGACTTTTCTCGCTGGCCCGGTGTGTCCACCTCAATCCTTCAATATCCTCAAGGTGCTATAGCGCAAAAGCGAGGTCAGGGACACACCACCTCTGGAGCGCCTTGGCAGGTTTGTCTGAATGATGGTCACCTCAGTGCACTGAAGTGATTAATCATTCAGCTAGAGGCAGCTCTGGCCAGGACCTCCAAGACCACCGGGCCAGTAGTCATCTTCCTGGAGAAGCGGCCTGGACCCATCAGTGAGGTCACTCATTGATATGCATCCTGGGACACCGGCTCCCCTTGGAGTCACTCACTGAGCTCCAGCAACCTCCTACAATTCAAGACAAATAAACTCCTAACAACCTGTTAGTGCTTTGACTGACCACAGCAGAGACTCACAGCCAGGGCTGTGGGGAGGTAGTGAAGAGTGTGGGGGGGGGCCTTGGTTTGGGTGGGGTTGAGGTGGGGTTCTCTATGTGAATTGATCTTTTAAGAATGTTCTGCTCCTGTTTTAGGGTTTGTGGGATGCCTTGAACTTTCCTTGACGTGTAGAGGATAAAATATAGCCATGCACACATAAACACGCATGAAAAAACTGTATATCTATGCGGTACCTTAACAGTACCTCGAGGCCAGACTATACTGTTAAAAGTGTGTTCAGAACCCGCAGCATATTACTGAGGACCATGCGGCAGAGTTTAACCCATAAATATCCTGCAGTCAGATTTCTCAGCTCTCTCGACTCAGACATCTGAGGAGAGAGTTATAGCTCTTGAATTTGTATCTCCGCCTCCCCCCATTTTCCCCTTTCTTTCCCTTTGTGTTTACCTATTTCTCTCTCTTTCTCTTTTTATCTATCCCTCTACTCTCTCTGTCTCTTTCTACAGACTGCGACACCCACTGCAAGGCATCCAAGGGAAAGATGAAGATCAACATGAAGAAGTACTGCAAGAAACACTACGGTGAGTGAGCAAGTGAGCGCTCCCCTCCCCTGCTGTCCTCTGTGTCTCTCTGACCACCCGCCAGGACCAGACCAGCGGGTCAGACATCTTTATTTTATCTGCCTCGGAATCGCACCTCTATTTCCAAAGACATTGTGGTGACGGCTCACTCACGCTGTTAGGATTATAGCCGCCATATCAAAGCCCACAGCCACAGCGGGGTCCTTCCTGACTGAGCTGCCTTCAGACATTACAACACCATGTGGATACCGCTCACAGGTGGTTTTCATTGTAAAAAAGGAGAGTGTAGCCGGATTGAGGAGATTTGTAGGCTCAAAGGCAACTTCAAGAGCAGATAAAGAAAGGATGTTGGAGGGATTTGAAGAGTTAAGAGTTGCTCGAGCTATTTTTCTTCTCGTCTTCCACACATAGTTGAGGCAATGCTGGTGATGATTTCTCGCTCAAAGGTCTACCTCTGACAGACCTTAAAATGTTCCCTCACCTTTTGTTTTATGGTGGGATACTGTTATTTAAGATTCATGAAGGCCTCATGCAGGGCACATAAGAGGGTCTTCTGGAAAGAGTTGGGGAGATAGAGCTAGCCGCATACTTCAGCGTACCTTCATTGAGGTGGGGGGTTGGTGTAGGGTGGACAGGCAGATGTTTTATAGCCAACTTCATGGTCGAACACCTTGTTCTCATTCTTGCCTGCTCGTCTCTGCTATGGGGAATGTAGCGTAGCAATTCCCAGACGTTTCTCAGGCTCCCGACTTTTTTCAGCTTCTTCAACAAAGCTCCATAGTCACCAGCTAAGGCCAAACCAAGCAGCTAAAAATCTCCACCACTCAGAGTTGAGCAGAGGAGCGCTGAGAGCTGAGAGCTGAGCGCTGAAAACCAGCTTACAGTCAGGCTCAGCTGGATCCTGCTAGCTCCACGGTGGGGGTACTTTGGGCTGTAGCTTAGAGGTCAGGTTGGCACTACTTGGTGAACAGCCAGGTTTCTGATCTTAGCCAGCTTTCCGCACTCCTAGCGCCTCCCCTGGTGCCCACCCCACTCTCTTCACACCCCCCGCTGCTCTTATTTGCGGGCCCACTCAATTACAGCTAACGGGTCATTTCCTCTCTCCCACCACGCTCCGTCAATGCACCTCACGGCACAGACCAGCAAATCCTCCCCCCCCCCCCCCCCCCCCCGACCCCACCACACAGCAACCTTTCAGTGCCAGCCCCTCACCACCCTAGGCTACCCAGCTCTTTGGAGAAACAGAAGGAGAAACAGACAAGAAAGAGAAAACGGGAAAGGGAGAGATAGGGAGTTAGAGGGAGAAAGAGCAAGTCGAAATGATTTTAAGGAAAACAATAATGAGAGAAAGGAGAGAGAAAGAAAGAGAAAATAAAGATACTGAACAAGAGAGAGAGAGACAGACAGACAGCGAAAGAAAGAGTTAGGGACAGGGAACAATACTGAGGGAGAGAGAGAGAGAGAGAGAGAGAGAGAGAGAGAGAGAGAGAGAGAGAAAGAAATGAGAGGGAGAAACGTGGATGCCACTACGGACTGGCCCTTGCGATCTATTTCCCAGGGTTCAGAGCATGTACAGAGATAGAGGTAGGGTTTCTGTGCTCTGTGCCCTGTTGTAAGCTGCCATACCCCCGCATACAGTTTCTCTCAGCGGATTCCAGAGTCCTCATTAATCATCGCATTATTGCAGTGGGGATATCCTATCAGCGGATTTGTTTCTCTTAAACCACAGGACAAATCACTACTCCCACGCATTCAAGTGAGGTTCCCCACCGCACAACCACATGGGTATGGTATGTGTGCGTGTGCGCGCCTGAATGTGTGTGAGGATTCGTGAGCATGTGTGTCAGTCTGTGTTTGGTTGAGATGTATGATGTGCATGTGTGTGTGTGTGTGCACTTTGCGTGTGTGAGGCTCTATGAGAGAGCTGAGCCCACAGCACAGGTCTGCATCAATGCCATCCTCTAAGCTCAAGTATTATTTTTCATGTCAGGAAACTCCACTTTCCCAGAGAAAAGACAGCAGAACATATGAAAGTCATCTGACCTAAACCACAATGTAATTTTGCCTTCGATGTTCATCATAGGATATGTCCACCACATCCAAATGTATTCCTTGTTGTTCTGACTACCTGTTATTTTGTTCAACAGTTCTAAAAATGGCCAGAGCACCTGCCTCTCAGGTCACCTATAAACCTGCGTTGCTCAGCATTAGAGACCTGCGATTTGCTTTGAAGGATGTAGACATTGGCTCCTACCACCGTACTGGGAAGGAACATACAATAGTTTTACTTCTGTACTGGAAAGTCTGATGCTCAGAAGCCTCTGAGTCTTTCGCAATTGGGAGATAATGCAGCGGGCAGTGAGAGACAGAGAAGAAGCAAACAACACTCAGCAAACAGCCCACCCTGTCACACACACACACACACACACACACACACACACACACACACACACACACACACACACACACACACACACACACACACACACACACACACACACACACACACAAACACAGGCTATGAAGTCCCATCAATCAACCAGCAAAGGGGCACAAGTCAGAGGTACTTTTAAGAGCCTCCAAGTAAATAAAAAAGAAGTCCCAGAGCCCTCTGTTTCCCTCGTTTGCCGCCGAGTAATAAAAAAGCAAGAGATTAATGTAACCCGTCTGCGGTAACCCAGCTGTCATCGTCATTCACATTGTGTATAATTCTCAACTGTGGGCCAGAAAGTTGTTTTTGTTTTTCACTGTTTTGAAACACCAGACTAATTTCTTCCTGCAGATGATCAGTAAATGCACCTCTTTTTCTAAATGGATAAACAGTGGGTGCGTTGATGTGTCCCTTGGCGGCATAGCGTTGGTGCCTTCCTCCCTCTCTCTATCTCTCCCTCTCTCTCCGACAGAGACAACTGAAGCCCAAAAGCGAGCTGTCATCTGGTGTGCGACACTTGTCTTTGTGATGATGCCTTTAAACCTGTCCGTTGCACTCTCTGATTGTGTTAGATGTGTGTGTGTGTGTGTTCAGGGGTGGGGGCTTATGGGGGTCACTCGAGAGGCCCTGCACTACAAACATAGGGGTGGGCTCCTGATGCAACTCTATACAGGGGAGCATCAGGTGCTAAACTGGGGGTCTAACA
This sequence comes from Sprattus sprattus, assembly GCF_963457725.1. Taxonomy (NCBI): domain Eukaryota; kingdom Metazoa; phylum Chordata; class Actinopteri; order Clupeiformes; family Clupeidae; genus Sprattus; species Sprattus sprattus. The sequence goes on along the minus strand of NC_137916.1, from coordinate 9,953,210 downwards.
TTAAAGGGGACAGCTGTGCCACGCTGGGAGAGCACAAATATGCCCTAACATTCGTTTGCATTGTTCTCTGTAGCTAAGACGACAGTGAGCACAATGGAGCAAAATGTAGCTCAATGAGTCAAACAGGGGTAATGGGTGACTTGATGTGTGTGTTTGAATGTGTATGTGTATGTGTGTGGGTTGTGTGTGTGTGTGTGTATGTTTGAATAAGCATTTGTGTTTGTGTGCCCAATGTGTTTGTGTTTTTCTGTATGTGTTTCCATGTATGTGGAAGTGTGTGCAGTATGCCTTCCTGTGTCTTTGCATGTGGACTCTGTTAGTGTGTGTGTGTGTGTGTGAGTGTGTGTGTGTGTGTGTGTGTGTGTGTGAGTGTGTGTGTGTGTGTGTGTGTCTATGTGTGTGTGATAAACTCAGCAGGGAAAGCACAGGGGGCCTCAGTGCTGTAATTAGGCGCACTAATTTGATTAGGTGCTGCTTGTTCGGCGGCATGCGAGTCAACCCCTCACGCATCGCCAGAAAGAGACGACCCAGCGGGAGACTTGGCAGCCCTCCGTGCTATCCCCCTTCTCTTTCCCTCCCTCTCTTTTACACTCTGTCTGTGTGTGTCTCTCTCTCCCTCTCTCTCTCTCCCTCTCTCTCTGTATCTGTCCCACATGCTGCATGTCTGTGTGATCTTGCGGATGTACTTTATTGTTTGCCCTCCCTAGTGAAGAAGAAAGGGAATTGCTTTCATGGAGGGCAGGGGGGCAGTGGGGCGTACTCTGGGCCACGGCCCTCCCTCTGTTAGGACGAGGGCCCAAGCCTTCAGGCAACAGATCTTGCAGCCATGCTACTGACACTGAGAGCTGCTGTCCTGCCCTCTGCTCCTCGAGACAGCACACCGAGTTTGAACCAAAGCATCGCCTGTGCTGCTGTTACTCATACCTCAAACCACTCTCGGCTGAGAGGTGCAACTGTGACAGTTTGCACACATAACCTTCAGCAGAGTGGCATAGAGGTGGGAGAGGGAGAGAGAGAGAGAGAGAGAGAGAGAGAGAGAGAGAGAGAGAGAGAGATAGAGAGAGAGAGAGCCGAGAGAGAGAGAGGCGAGAGAGCATTTCTCATGCCGCTTCTTTTGGAAGGGGAGAGGATGCTGGGAGTAGGCCCCCGGGTGCTGCTCATGAGGTCGAAAACACGTCAAGATTCCTCTGGAAGGCTCTCTGCGGCTGGGAAGATAAATAGCGTGACACCCCACCCCCACTCTCCCTTTCTCTCCTCACAACCACCCGCCTCCCCCTCCCCAATCCCATCTCCCCACATACACACATCCTCTTTATTCCTCTGGTCGAACAAGTCGGCTCCAGCCCAGGGACTCTTTGTGAGTGAATGGCATGGGCTGTGAGACTGTGTGCTCGATTCAGCCCCAACAGTCCCTTTTTTCCACTTTACACCCCCCCCCCCCCCCCCCCACACTCCAAACCCCCCCTCTCATTCTCAAATTGTGTGCAATTTGCTCACTCTGCTGTTCAATCAGAACATTCCAAGCTTCTTTTGTTGGAGCAGGAAAATAATGCCCCATCTCCAAAAAAGGAAAGTTGTCATTCAGCGGGGGTGAGGAAGAGAGAGAGAAGGAGCTGGAAAAAGTGAGAAGAGACAGAGAGAGAGAGAGACAGAGAGGGAGAGAGACTTTTAGATCCTTTCCTCCATCATGATATACCTGCAGAGACTGGCTTTTAAAAGAGAGAATCCAGTCATCCAAGGGTCTAGTCAGTGATGTCCTATGTGTATGCATCTGGAAGCACACACAAGTGTCCTTCAAAAATGTCCATAGCCCCAAAATCCAAGGACATCCAGGCTGCATTCCCTGCGCCTGAGGTAGGTTCTGGCCCCAGCTTTATAAACCTACCCCCAGAATGCATTGCCATGTTGAAATCCCAGCAACCCAGGGTTTTCTCTACAACTACAAAGGAATCTCACCTGATTACGATGCACTGGGTGAAAAAACAAGGTGACGCCCGAGGGAAGGTAGCGCACATGTTTGAAAAGAATATTTTTTGTATCTACATTAAATAGAATTCCCGGAAGCATTATGCAGCAATGCTCCCTCACACACTTAATATTCCGTTTCACCTTGTTTACCTTTGCGCATTCACCACCCGTACCCTGCCTTTGGCTTGTGGATATTTAAGCATGGCTGCTCTTTCACATCCCAAGTGCAGGAGTAGTATCATGTGTCATACCCCCTCCCTTCTCTTTAAAAAGGTGTCGGTGGAGGGCAGGAAAGCGTTTCTAAGGATACGTCCACTGTAGTCAAACATTATAGCGAGTCCCACTTGGCTGGGAGGGGCACATTTAAATGCTCTCTGCGGGCCCTCATTGTCTTTGCACCGGGAGCACTATGGCAACTGTTGCCGCAATACCAAGCATGCTGGGTAGAATAATGAGCCGGGGTCAGAGGTTAGTGATGGAGGAGGAACGGAGAGGGAGAGGCGGAGGGAGAAGCCTGTTCTCAGGGACTGGACTGCCTCTGGTGGGTAGCCTAGTCGCTGGATAGGAGTGTGCAGAACATAGAGACACAGTGCAAAATGAGCCCATCTGTGGGCTAGCCATGCTAAAAGTTCAAAGACTGAATATATTTTCTTTTTTGAAGGATTTGAGGTCTTTTGGCAAAATGTTTGTTAAAATGTGGAATCGGACATTTTAGAGCCAAGAGCACAGTTTATGTTTATACTGGTTACTGCCAACGTCAATTTGGATGAAATGCTTCGTTGTTAGCCAACAGCTTTCAAAATGACACGCATGGAAGAAAGACTGGGAGCAATTCTTTATTTATCGTGTCGAAAAATTATTTTGTTCCTTTCAAACAACATTAGGTTAAAATAAGGCCATTCAGGACATATTGACACCTGAGCTTTATTGTGTCCAAGTATCATGTTTTGTCTGTCTCTTTTATCCCATAGCGCTCCAGGTCCACGTGCTGAAGGGTGACAAGGCCGGCGAATGGTGGAAGTTCACTATCAATGTGATCTCCGTCTACAAGCAGGGCGGACAGCGCATCCGGCGCGGCGACCAGCTGCTTTGGGTGCGTGCCAAGGACGTGGCCTGCCGCTGCCCCAAGATTAAGCCTGGCCGCAAGTACTTGCTGCTGGGCTCTGACGAGGACGACTCGCGTGGCCAGAGTGGCGTGGTGGCCGACAAGGGCAGCCTGCTCATCCCCTGGAAGGACCTGTGGGCGCGACGCCTCCGCAAGTTCCAGCAGCGAGACAAGAGGGGCAAGTGCTAGGCCCTTGTCTGTCGGATGGGTGAGGTGGCAAGAAAGAAGGAGAAAAAAGTATGAAGAGAAATAGAGGAAGAGGGATAGATATGATTAAGTGATAATGTTGCCGTGGCTAAAAAGAACTGGAGTGCTGCTACCCTGGGTAGAGGCATACTGACAATATTATAAGCGAATGTTTTTTCCCCTCCATTTCCTCATTTTTAGGATTGTTTGTGAAGGAGCCCAGTGTTGCAGTCTCTGTTTTTTCTTCAAGGGTTATGTTTCTTCATTGTGGATTTGCAGAGTTTGCACCTAACCTGGCATATAAAATACTATGTACAAGTCCTCTGTGTTTCATTCACAATAGGTGTTATTGATTGTACCAGTCTGTTATCTTTTTTAAGACGACATTATACAAAAACAACCTACTGTATCTCATTTCAGAGTCAAAGGTGGCTCTTGTTGTGTGTATTTTGTGATTCTGCGTAGAGTTAAGGTGACTGAGACGAGCTGGGGATTGAAGTAGCCTTGGACGGCTGTTTGCATTGGCCGAGTCCCAGTGAAACAGTGTAAACCACTTGCCGCCAGAAGTGTTAACACTCTAAACCGATCATTAAACCGTGGTTTTGCTGTGGTTTCAGCTCACATTGGTAAAACTGTGGGGGGTGGGATGCGTGTGGAAGTACAGTCCATCACATTTCTTTTGTGCCTTAATGTTCAACTTGCGAATACCTCACCAGTAACACTCATGTTTTTTGTTCATTTTCTTACACTACCAGGTCCTACACAGGAAAATTACCCATCTGTGTTTTTTGACTGAAATTCTTTGCGGCCTCATTTTCTATGGCCATTTTATGATCAATGAACTGCGTGTCTGAACAAGGCGCCATTCCATTTCAAAGGGAAGATAAAGGAGACGGGGTTCATGTTCAATCATTTTTCTAATCATATCGTATAGATGTGGGGAGCAGCTAACAGATTCCACAGGGGTCACCGTCCAGTCTTTACCTGTTATTGTGTGGTTAACACTCTGTGGGCTTTCTTGTGTGACTGTTTGCTAACACAGACATGGATCAAAACCTCAATTCTCTGTTGAGGAGAAAATGCCTTTTGCTTAACAATAAATATAAATCTATAAATCATAAATTTAACATGCAGGCAGCAAAATCAGACCTAACGCAGCTGATATTAGCAGTCATCACAGTGATCCAAAAAGTATTCAAACTCAAAACTGTAATGTCTTGTATACACACAAACGGTGTAATTTTCTGTGTATTGTTTTACTTGAAATTAAACTCCAAATTGATTGTACATCATCTTAACATGGTAATCCTAAAAAATGCATGGTTAAAAAAAAACAAATCCAGTCCTGTCTTATAAAACTAGTTTTTATATCAATTGAGTGTACTATAATCTCATTAAGGCATATGGCTGTGGTTGGTAAAAAGAATTGTCTTGAATTTGTGGTAATTCAGTGAAACCCTCAAATTTTGCTTAATTAATTTACCCTCATGGAAAAACATCTATGAAGTATAAATGTCTATTTTTTAAAAAGTGACTTGGTACTTTACTTTTTTTTTTTTTTAATGAGGATACTGCTCTGTTCATTTTGTTTATTGTATAGATGTATAGTTATTTTTTTGTAAGGCATTAACTAGATTGTATACACATGCTATTAACCAGAGGTTTGAGAACCATAGATTTAATAAGGGGGCATAAAGAACATTAACTTTTATCCTTGTTTACATTCATTGACAGGAATGTTTTAGAAAAAGATCAAAAATAATCTATGAATTTTGTTTCAGACAGGCACATACACACCTAGCCACACACACAAATACACACACACACACACACACACACACACACACACACACACACACACACACACACACACACACACACACACACACACACACACACACACACACACACACACACACACACACACACACACACACACACACACACACACACACACACACCAAATGCTTTCTAAATGTTATTTACAATGTTGTATCAAACTGGTAATGAATACCTTCCTTCTCACTCATTTACTGAACTGAATTACAGAAACTCTTCAGCTGGAATCATTTATATTGAATGTTTCATCCTGTGAGTGTTGCCAACATACCTTTTATATTGAGACCAATTTTCCTAGTCTTTGGAGAATTCTTCATATGCTCTGATATTTGAGAATGACCTGTCATTTGTTCATAGTTGGTCTGTACAGTAAAGAATGTTTAGCTGTGTCCAGGGCAAAAAATGTTGTGTATTGTCTTGTAATGCATACTAATATATTATGGTTATCATAAATGGATATATTTAATGATGTGAAAAAGTGTGTGTTATGTTCTTTATTTGAGGTGAAAGTGAGCAGAATGACACAAAGAGAAAGTCATATAAACTGATAAGAATGGAATTCTTGCATCAACAAGACATCCCAGTGCTATAAAGGCAGTATAAACAACATTCAAGTTATACAATGAAGAGTCCCTCTGTGGATTCATGAGAATAGAAATAGGTGACATATGAACACACACAGTTTGTAAAAAATCTGAATACATGTCCATGTCCAAACTCCAAAGAAAATGACAGAAATAGCACAAGTTCCAGCCAAGAAAGTGAGAAAAGCATGTCTCTGACTGTAATTTCATTCTCTTAACGGAAAACAAAGAGATGATCCTGCACGGCATGTGTGAAAGAAATCTCATCTCTTTTAGCCTTGCCCTCGCTCTTAACTTTGTGTTACCCAGGGATAAGTAGTTTCAGACAGGCAGCCATGATGTAAATATTTGCCACTGGGCCCTCTTTGCATTGAAGCCAAATGTGGGTTATAACGAAATGGCTGATTTATTGAAAACACAAATGTTTGCACCATCATTCATCTTCTCATTTGCCCCTCATCGTTCAAGCTTACTATTGTGGGCTACAGATGTAAGCGTAGTGAACAACAAAAGTCAAATTCTGGAGCTATTGGTGATTGTTTGAATTCTTGCTTCATGAGCATGTTAGGGCTAAAGAGCGAGTTGGAAACCTATTTTGAAAACCTATGATGAAAACGGTAAACACTAGACTTGCATGGATGTACGGAAGTCAAAATGGTGTTGATGCTGTCCACAGCCAGGGGACTATTTATGGGTAAGTGTTTGATAGAAAGCTCACTTGGCCAACCTCTCCTTATACATACTTATTTGGACTTATATTTTAGACAGACATATAACTAATGCTACATCAGCGAAGCCTGAATCTTGACGGGAATCATCATTAGAGAGGGATAAGATTTACATAAATGGAATTGCAGGGTTATGATACTTAGGTAATATGTTATAGGCTAACACTCATGCTCAAGTTCAAATTAATTCAATTTCTTCTAAAAGAAATCCACATTATAAATATCAGCATGTGCAACATGAGCACCCTGTTGCCATCTTGTGTAAGCAATGCAGTGCAATGGAGACTGACACAATACCGCCAGCCCTACTAAGTACATCAAGGTCATGGTTAATGTCTAACTCTCTCTCTCCCACATACACACAGACACACACACACACACACACACACACAGTCCAACACTTCCCAAAAAACATTACTCACACTCACACTCCCTCCATTGTATCCCTGTTAGCAGCCATCAGACTGCTTCCTAAAACAATGAACTCTGAGAGCATGCAACAGGAAAGGGCTGGACCCCAACAGACCACAGCTGTCTGAGGCCTAATAGAAAACCACACTGCCTGCTCACTAGTCATGCAGCTCCACCATTACCCCAACATCAACAATTGACCATGAGGTCACCGCAGTAGCTGTACTGTAAATTAATATGCAGGATATACTGTTTACTCTTCACATGCGACAATCACTCTTTAAATTCAGCAGGGATGGCAGAGTTCCACTATAGTGCTACGTTCTGATACCAGCGCTCTACACAGGACAATAACAACACAGACCTTAGTACAGAAACAAGACCATTTCCCAACAATGGCTTTTGAAATAAACTGTAACTCAACCATTGCATACATTGGGAAGCTCTTTTTGGGCTGCTTCCTTCAAAATAAACCCCGAAGACTAACTACACTCAGGTAGCACTCCCTTATGTGTGATTGTGTCATAATCCTTTAATGCTCCCTGCCGTCGTAACATTCCAATTTAGCATACAAACCACTCCCAGTCCTTTCCTGATATGTCTACTACTGACAGAGTGGATTAACTGAACCCAAGCTAGAGTAGGTTGTTGGGGGATGGTAGTATTGATTCTCAATCCTGAGAAACTCTCACCATCTGTCTTCCTCCTCCTTCTGATGCTCCTGACGAGCAGGGGTCCCCCAGGGACCCCGAAAGCTAATCTGCCTGTGGGTGTGCTTTGCACCCCTCGATCTTTCTCACCCCACGCTCGAGGGCCACTGACTTAGAGAGAAAGACTTCATTTACCACTTTTTAAAAAGACTTCACGTTTTCATTATGACCAGGGGTGGCACTTTGAAAGCCATCAAAACAAGGCCACCAAAGCTGGATTTTGGCCACCAGGGATTCCAAGTGGCCCCTCACTCTCTCTTTCTTTCCTTTTCTCTCTTTTATTTCTCACTTTCTCTTTTTTCTGTCTCAATAAAAACTTTATGCAATCAAGATCCTTTCTCTCCTCTGCTCTGGAATCCTCTTGGCCCCCTGATCTGAGTCATTAACCCAGCGTAAATCCAGGGCTTTATCTCAGATGCCATTTTGTTTGCCTTCAGCACGGCCGATTCAGACGAGAACAACACCATCCAGTGTCTTCTCAGCAGACCAAACATATTTGTCAAGCACTCTTTGCTCTCTGACAGATGTACTGTAGGATAGTTGCCTCACTCGTTGATGTTTCCCCCCAATACCCAAGATCATGTGCCTCAAGGCCAAACATCTGAAGAGAATGTAGTCCTGATGGCATTGGGACAAGACCTTTGAGAAAAGCCTGTTTGCCTGACCCACCAACCTCTTTGTTTTGAAACACAGCACCATTTTTGGATAGAACGGTTCATTTAGGTGAGAGTATAAATGTCCCTATCAAAATCCTAGTATTAGCAATTGCCTAAATATCTGTATCTTTTGTGGAGACCACACAAAGGCTTGTTGAATAAGTTAAGGTTAAGAATCTTCAGTGCCCCCGTGAAGAGTTGCTCAATTCCAAACAAAAATAGATTCTAAGTTGAGGCCCGTTACCAGAGTCCTAAAGATTTTCAAATAAAAGTTTAGCTAAATGATATTACTCTTACAGGTTTTCAACTTTACCCCATAATTATTGCACATAGACCGATCCACACAAACAAGGGACCTTAGTGTTTGACACCAGCTCCCTCTTCATTGCTCCCTTCTCGTCTCCTTTTGCTCTTTTCACTCAGTTCAGTTCACTTCTTCACACTCCTGTCTCTCTTTCTCACCCATTTACTTCCCACTTATTTCTGCCTTACGAGACTCCAGCACAATGGCGGCTCTTGTGTGTGAGGGAGAAGCCCCTCTAGAAGGAGCAGGAACCCAATCCTTCAGCTGCAGTCTGGAGCACACAGCGAGATGTTTGGGATGGCATGGCCTTAACCTCATTAGCATTTCCATACTGGATTAAGCCACTTGGGTCAGGGGGGAGGTATGTATTATATACATTTCAACCTCTAGATGCCTCGCTCTCTTCCCCCGCCACTCTTCTGGTGGGCTACTTTCCCCACTTTAAGGCAAACACTTGCTGAGACGGTGTGCTAATGAATGGGGTAGCGCTGCTAATGAGTGCTCACACAGTAAGAAGCCAAGGACTTCACTCAGGAGGCTTTTCCCCTTTCTTCAGTCTACACCAGATTTGACAAGTGAAGATCAGCAAAAGAGGGGTAAATGTGTATCATTACTGATAAAATTCAACAAACCAACAAACCAAACCAATAACTGAAAATAGGACCTATGTTCTTACTCTAGTTCACAGTTCTTGAATTGAAGTTGGGAAGAGGAACAGCAAAAGAATCAGGGGACTAAAAGAAACAACAGAATGATTTGGAGCAGTGAAATTTTTCCAATGGGACAAACACACACACACACGCACACACATACACACAAAGAGAGAGAGAAAGACACACATACACACACACACCACTAATGATCTCTCGCCAGCCCATTTCATCAGAATACATTAATATCCTCAAGTGTTGGCACAGACGTGAAGGCACTCAGTGCCTGAACAAAGTGCGTGGTGGCTCGGAGGTCTGGGATCTTCAAATAAACCCCCTACTGGGTGTCATGGGGACCGGGAAGTGGAATTAACTGCTATATTAGCTGACCTTCACTGCTCTTGTTTCCCCCCAGTCCTGCCTGCCTGGAGGCCCCATAGCAGGGCGCGTCACCAGGGTCTCCAGGCCCAACAATGCGGGCATTTCCCCCGCAGCAATACACACTCCGGCCCCTGGGTTTACTGAGCAAACACGACCTGGTTCTGCCAAACATAAATGGCCCCTGCGGCTCCCACATTCCGCCTTCAACCGTCTGCCACAGGCCTTTGTGAATCCCTACTGCAGAGTCCCCCCCCGCCCCCCAACAAAAAGAGCCAAACCAGTGCTGAATGGGAGTGGTGAGAGTGGCCTCTATGGTGGAGTTGGGAAGAGCAGACTTACCGCCGAAACTCAGGGTAGGACTGGACCACAACAACCGGGCTATGGCCAACCCCAACCAATTGAGGATTCGTGTCAGTGTTTGGGTTTGGCATTATGCTTGCCAGGGTCTGTGTGACAAGGATCAATAAAATACATGAATGGGGGGAAAATCTTTTAAAATTCTGTCCCTCCATTTTTACAAGTATGAATCTGGTTTTGCCATTGCCACTAGCCTGCTATTACTCCCCAAAGAGAAATCTAGGGCCAGCTGAGACGAGTAGTCCTTGACTCCAGCTACATTTGGGATTTGTATTGCTGTAACAGACATTAAGACTGTTAACACTGTTTTCGAAAGGTTTGAGCAGTGAGTGAAGAGACTGAAATGTTAAGATTCATGAGCAATGTTCTGGCATGCAGACAGAGTCCGTTAGTCTGCCTACTGATATTGTCGTTAACAGCCCTTTGAAATCTCCAACTCTTTTATGACAGAAGAGGGGTTGGTCTCCTCCAGCTCACAAACCTTGTTTTGACATAAAAGCATGTCATTAATAATTATCAAAGACATTAAGTATATTTCCACCATGTCAGTATTAACCTTGGAATTTTGGAAACACATAGCTACTTATGTTGAGTTTCTTCCTCAAAATGTTCTAAAATGTGCCTGCGTTTTCTTTTTCATATTGGTGTGACTGGTATAGTGCAGAAGTAAGGGGCTGTCATAACCCCCGATCTTCTACCTCACATTTCTCTTCTGTTTCATATTGCACCTGAACATCTGAGCCGTGATCCATCTACAGCCATCAAACAAGGCACCACTGCTTTTAGTTCATTGTAACCTTGACAACTGGGCTTTAGGACGTGTCCCAGGGAGCTCTCTGTGCCAAGTGAGGAGGGGGGGGGGAAAAATTGAAAAATAAAATGTAATAAAAGAAATAAGTGCTCAAAAAGCAATCAAACCCTGTGTCATGCAGGGCAAGTCACACAGACACACGGGTGGTGCAGGGTCAGGTGTTATCTTTTCAACCTGACCGGCTGAGCAGAAGACCAATTCCAGACCTCTGCCTTTCATGAAGCACACCATGCTTCCTGCAATCTGAAGGCCAGGAGCTGGGCCGACAAACCACAAGCATGATTCTAAGCCTGGACCCTGCAGGAGGAAGATTGAAAATGTTCTGCTGCACTCCAAGATACAGGTGCTTTTCAAAGAGTTAAGAACAGCATGGCAGGGCAGGCAATCATGTCAGCCCAGTGGTTTACAGAAGAGTTGAATGAGATTTCTCATCTGAAGACTCTGTATGCTTTTCCCAGGTAGTTCCTGAGTGCTTCAAAAACAAGCCTAAAAACAGTCTGATGGCAAGACGTCGACTTTTTCTTCCTGGTACATGACATGCATCAGAACACGAAAAGATGAAGTCATAGAAGTGTCCCTCTCATAGTAATAGTGATTTCGGTCAACAGCATAGGTGTGTCCCCTCTTTTGTGTAGAGGGAATATTCTGTGCCAAGTGTTATGGCTCATTCTGTGAGGCAACCAACAACAACATCCTCCAGATACAAAAAAAAAACATTCACATTTGTTCACAAATCTCACTTAAACAAATGCCAGTGTCTAGTGCATGAGAACAAATGAACTAAGGTCTTGCATCCTAAATCAATTTTTTATGTATTAAATCAATTTTTTATGTGTCTGGTCTGCACACTGTGACTATAAATGTCAGAGCAAACTGATATTACAGTTCCCCTTTGCTGTGGAATGATGTGCCTGCCTCCATCAAGTCGTGACTTCAGGGCTCCACCCAACGCGGACACCCATGCGAGCCCTGTGGTATCTCCATGACAGGAGGCTGACAGGAGATACGTTGATGACTGTCTTTAGTGTTTTTGGGGCGGAGAGGAGTGGAGAGCAAGCTGACACAATGATCCACTGACACACCCTGACACTTGGCTGTGTCATGTATGCATGCATATTTGTGTGAGAGTGTGAGCGTGTGTGAAAGAGAATGAAAGATGCAGTAATGGTTCCCATACGGTTCTGTCGCCCCTGTGACAGGACAGAAAGAGATAAACATTCAGGGGAAATGGTGACGTGTGTGTGTAGGAAATGGCAGGCTTTGTCAGCTGACAGTGAGCAGGTTCTCATCAAAGAGCTGAGGTATACCCTTCTACACACACATTCTCTCTCTCTCACACACACCCATCATTGACACACACATACAACTGTGCTGCTTGCAATATTATTATGCATGTACTCCCACCAAATCATAACTACAAATAGTTACAAATAACTACAAATAGTGTGTGAGCACTGTGTGCCGATAGCTTTGAGTAAGAAACTCATTTCTAATATTCTTACATTACATTAAGTATGTGTAATTATGCTTAATTACATCATTTCAAACAAGCAAGAAAGAAAAATAAAGAAGCACACGATGAAAAGACCCTCAGAGTGACATTGCCTTGACCAGCGTGGTTCTGTTATGTGTGTGTTTGTGTGTGTGTGAGTGTTTGTGTGTGTTCTTCCACATTTCTTGCTGGGATTTCACAGTGAATCAAACAGGAGGAGCTAAGGGCCACATCCTCTAAGTACACAAAAAAATTAGTCTGGATTGTGAGCCAGCCTCAAGCATTTCCACAGAGCGAGAGGTCTTCTCCTGGCCAGGGATGCACAGGAGCACCATTTCAGACATAAACACCATGGAGTAACTGAAACAACACGCTCACAGTCTCTCTCTCTAACCCCCTCTGTGTATGTATGCGTGTGTGTGTGTGTGTGTGTAACCCATGGATGCGGCATTCGGCTGCCTCATTCTCTTTTTCCTCTTCCTTTCTCTCACACTGAGATGCTGTTGCATCAAACTGGCCTCTTAAAACCGACTTCTGAGCGACTGTCACAGGATTACGCTGGGCCCCATCTAGGCCTCTAAAGTCTCCTCTGAGTGAAACACATGGGAGTAGGGTTCATTCTGTCCCTCTCGCAGAGGTTGCGTGTCAGGCACTTTGCTCTCTGATCCTCTTGCAAACCTGCGGAAGTCATTCAGAGGAATGTGGGGAGGTAGGAAAGGGTGGTGTCACTATCTGGGATCCAGCTTTCCGCTCCGGATAGATGAGGATTCCAGGGATGTCCAGCCGCACTTCACATGAGATGGATTATTTTCCCACACCATCCAGAAGCTTTCGTGTGCTGGGAGTGTGCATTTCATGGGGAAGCCGGTTGCCCAACTACGAGTTATGCCACGGCTCTGCCAAATGAAAATGTTTTCAGTCCACATCACCTCATGGGAGTAATTTATGCATTAAAGTCATTAACATCTGTCTTAGTTGTAGACTTTTTTTCTTCAGAATTTTATGTTCATTCACTCCAGTTGTGCAGTGCCATATGGAACAAAAGTCTGGGTCTCTAGACTTCTAAGTGCCATAAAGCATTTTACTTTAAGCTTATAAACTGACTCTTGACCCTTGCTTGGCTAAGCCAAGGGCTCAGTATTGAAATATTTAAAATCCTGCCAAATGACGTTGCCAAACACCATTGTAGAGTCTTGTTTATGTGGAAACACTGACCTGGAGTGTGTAAAAATGAAACAAATGTAGGGGGATGACGAGGAGTGGAAAACAATGTAGGCATATCAAAGCCAAATTAAAACAAGCAGCAAAAAAAGCCTTGCCCAGAATTGGCCCTGTGCCCTGCTGTGCCCAGCCAGTGATGCTGTGTGCAACTCTCATCTCCACACAGAAAATAGGGACACCATGCAGCTCCACATTTCTGGCCAGCTGCACACATTAGCTGTTCCCCACAATATCCACAGTAGCCTGCATTACAAGAGCTATGAAGCGTCTGGACAGATGTACCAAGACGAAGTAATCAATCATGGCTGTGTCATTCGCCCTCGTAAAGGACAGAACACATGAAATAATCACACCCTCAGGATTTTGCTTCTGGAGGTGTTTCTGTGGAATTGAAGTCACTGACCTCTAACAGAGAAATGATTGTAAATTGGACTTCACTTAATAACTCAGGTCATCACCTCCGTCATCTCAGAGTGACCCACATTTTTACGATGCTGTCACCTATGAGGGATTTATGACATAGCATCTGCAACAGCGGTATGGTAATCATTAGGTGCATCAAATAAGACGTCAGATTCTTAACACTGACAAAGAGTCAGTAACAGGCGTGACCCATTGCACCGAAGCCTGTGCGTGACTTTTACAGAGACAGGCACATCATATGGAAGAGATAGACATTAGCCAGAGCCAAATTTATTGGTGTGCTTCACCCCTCTTGCACACATCAGTGAAAAAAGGGCGACTTTCCTGACAAAAAGAAAATGTTTCCTGTCCTTCTCTGTGTATGTGATCATGAGAATCGTGTGATTATCTAGGGTGTATGTGTGTATATTTTTTCTTAGTTATGTCCAAACATGTGTGAAACATAGATAGGTGAGCACGACCAATAAAAAAAAAAAACATGCTTCAGGGCGCATGTGTGAGCTGGTAAACAATCTCTCTGACTCTTTCACGTTCATTCTCACTACCCCCCGTTCTCTCTGGGGGCTGTGGTGTGAACATTCCAGGCCCTCCATGCAGCATCTGGTCCTCAGAAGTGTCTGTGAACACTTGGGCCCATTAGTTCCACCTCCGGGCCGGGCCACGGCGTGATCCCACTGATCGCATCTCACAGAGGGGCCCGGCGGGGGCCATCCCAGAGGACCCATAACCACACAGGCACCAGAACAAATAGCTCACCGCTTACTCACGCCTCCGGACATCTTTATGGCAGGTGATTTCTGCCGGGCCACCACCCAACCCCAACCCCCATCCCCACCTCAAACCTTTTCAAACCCACACCTCTTCTGCTGTGTTCTTTTCTGGAGGCATACTTCAAAAGCCAGTGCCGTCACCCCTTGCCTCTCTCGCTCCTCTTGCTTTGGCTTTCTTCCTTCGCTGTTGCCACGTAGCACTCTTTCACTCAAAACCCTGAGACAGAAAGAGAGAGAGAGAGGGATGGAGAGAAAGAAAGTGAGAGAGGACAGACGGCTGGACCGGTGGACGAGAGAAAGAAGCCAACATGTTTGCGTGCATGTTTTACGGCGCACCGTGCCAAAAACACTGGACAGGAGCTGCCATCACACATGATAGATCGGGAGCGACCATGACCGAGCTGAGACACGGAACTGACACAGGACCAGGAAAATTGAGACAAAGTGAGACGACTGCTCTTGACAATCTGCAGATCTAAAGGAAGCAGAGCAGCTCAGCCAATTTAATGCAAGAACACAGCTCTGCCAAGTGGGAGGCCCCAATGGCTGAGTAACATTTCCAGGCAGCGATGGTCAATCCAGGTTCAGAAAATAGAAGCCGTACCCCATTCCAGGCGTCTTGTATCACCTGGATTTGCATATTCCTTTGCCAATAGATGAATGTAATTAGGGATGTAGTCACCACCAAAAGTGGACCGAATGCTGCTTTCTGAGCCCAACCTTATCCATTTCTGCTAGAAGACAAACTCTGAGAAGTCAGCTAAACATTATATCAGTTTCAGCAACCAATTTAGCCTAAAAGATGTTGCCAAGGGACAACAACAACAAGCAACAATTGAATGTTTATTAAGAACACCCATCAATCGTTTCTTCTTAACTCAGTTCTTGGATGGAATTGAAGAATCGTTGGCAAGAGAGTTGGAGAGGTGTGCGGTCTCGAAAACCTGCTGTACAGATGTGAAGTATGCCGCGCTCAGGGGTCGAATGCTTCTCACCTTTGACCATGCCGTGCAGACTGGCTTTTGATAGCCAGCCAGAACTGACTGACATACACACTCTTACCAAGTTATGACTGAAGGCCCACTGGCACTTCAGTCCAGAAGTGAATGGCCTCCCCCACCATCCACCATGCTTAGCTTTATAGAAGGATTTATACGTCGGTTCTTTCAATGAATACACTTTTTTTGTTTGGCTCACCAGTCTTCAAGGAGATGATACAAAGATCCAGACTTCACCAAGCTCCTCCTTATCTGCATTCTTCACAAAACCACACAATCTGTTTATCTAATTACAGTACATTACTGTGTTAACACTGTATGGGTAAAACAACACCAGACATAGTATAAGGAGGTTTGCATGCATGGACGTGATCTCGTTCTGATTGCTGTTGAGGTCATTCGAATTGTAATAAGGACAATTTCCTGGATGAGCTTGATTACAAGAAGATGTATTTTCTTTCCTTCTGGAATCGGACAGCTTCTTGAGTCTTACTCAGCAGCAGTAAATTAACGAATAGCCTGTAAGTCACAGAGGTCCGCTGTCAGAGGGGACAAGGGGAGGGTCAAAGGGTACAGATGACCCACCCCAGCGGGGTCCCGTGCATAG
This sequence comes from Sprattus sprattus, assembly GCF_963457725.1. NCBI lineage: Eukaryota > Metazoa > Chordata > Actinopteri > Clupeiformes > Clupeidae > Sprattus > Sprattus sprattus. The sequence goes on along the minus strand of NC_137916.1, from coordinate 9,937,009 downwards.
GTCTATGATTAGACTAAACAGTGTGTGGAGGAGAACTGAGAGCTATTTTACCGTGCACAAATGAAACATGCGCTGTGTGTGCGTCATGGTCAGTCAGCAACCTGTGCCTGGGGAGGGGGAGGGGGGCATTTTGGACATCTTGTTCCCGTCTCTCGGCCCAAGCAAGACACACGGCCGGCCTTACGCCACATATGAATTATTATTGAAGAGAAACAGAAGTTCAGAGAAAGACAAAGGAAAGTAAGGAAATGCAAGAGTGAGAAAGAGGGAAGAAAGTGCAAGTAGAGCAGACAGGAGGGGCAGGACAGACAAGTAAGAGAGAGATAAAAAAAACATGAAAGTGCATGCAATCAAGAAAAGAGCACAGACACTGAGAGAGGAGAGCAAGTAAGAGAGGGAGGGGGAGATATGGTGGAGGTTATCCTCCAGCTGAGGAAACACTTCTGTTGGCAGGCTGCGTCTTGCTTGTGGTGAATCTCAAGTTGGAGGCCAAAGAAAATGTTGTAGTACAATGCCTGAGCATAAACAATACCAAAGAGCAGCAAAGAGCACTGTTATTCACACAGACACAGACACACATACACTCATACATGGACTTCTTTACCCTTGTCTTGACAGTTGCTTTCATCAAATCGTAAGGTCACACCACAGCTTGTTTTGCAGATACACTCTACACCTTCTGACCATATTGAGCACACCAAACAAGGAGCTTTTATCTCAAGGCTCTGAACACAGTCTTTTTTCCCCAAAGTAAATGTGAGAGAAACTGCCTGTCATGTCACCAAATAACTTCACTTTCCTGTAGTCTGCTTCCAAGGCAGTGAAGACACAGGTTCATTAAAGACCATAATAATAACCGGTGTTTCATCTGCCCCATTATTTCTATGCACCAAATTGTGTTGTGTTTCTCACATGTTAAACGTGGCATCATGTTTGACAGGGCTCCACAGTGCGACCATTTCACTCGCATATAAGCATATTAAATGTTTAATCGCACTGGTGTGAGTGACTCTAACAATGTTCATATTGGCCCATGAAATCATCTACAACGTCAAAAAGCACAGCATAAGAAAACCTCACGTCCAAACGACCCTATTTCAATGCAAGTTACGCATAACACTACAATTGGAAAACTCACGGCTCACTTCTCTGAAATTCAAGGGCATGAGAGAAAGTGAGCCTACTAAGATGTAAAGTATAACTAATGTCTTCAAATCACCAGCAGTATTAGGCTCGCGGCAACATTGAGTAGAAACCGGATATAGCCTAGAATGTTTATCTTAACAGAACTCAATTCACCAAATGGGCCGGAAAAAGACTAAGAACAGCCTACTAGTGAAGAAGAAAGTGCCAGGAAGAAGATGAGAATGGGGAGTGAAGGAAAGGAACAAGTAAAGGGATTTTTAGTGGCTTGAATATGAAAAGCCTAGTATGTATGATGTTCTCCAAGTTTTGTAAGAATGCCCTCTTATAACTTGCAGGCTGTACTGTCACTGGAAACCTGCATATAAGGTGTGATGTAGTGGTCAAACAATGCGTCTGTGGGGCTTTTTTACGCTGCAGGAATGGGTTCAGGAGGATGCGTTCATAAGGATGCATCTGGTCACAGCTCAACAATCCACGCACTGTGCAATCCACTGTTACCAGGCAGGAGGCCATGACAACTCAGTAAGCTATTTGGCAATTGATGTGCTGAAAACTGCCTGTGTTGTGGAAAGCGGTCAAGATGACCAAAATCAAACCTGGCAAGCCGTAAAGTATGATAAAAACATTAAATTAAACATAAAATATAAACATAAAAATACGATGAACTGAAAATAAAATGTCCTGTATTTTGTGTCAGTAATTTTTTATCTTCCCAATTGTTTAATTACATCCATGGAATTTGGTGGAAACATGGCGTCTCCAAGAATTCAGTTTCGGTAACTTTGCGAAATACTGTGCGACTAAATATTTGTCTTTGCAACAAAACGTTTTTTAATTGCAAGCTTAAAAGGCAGAAAACAGGGACAGATAGAAATGGATGAAGTTACAAATCTAAGGATACGAATAGCAGTACATTGAAGAGGTAGACAGAGGCACAGAGAGACAGGGGAAAAATGGGAACCTGAAGCCCTACTATTTTCCTGCACATCAGCTTCCACACCCATGTTTCTCTTGCAATAATGACCCAATTTCATCTCTATTTCTCATTATTTCCTCCCTCTCTCATTCTGAAACAGCTCTCTGAAGCAGGTCAGAGAGTCCATCGAACCTGCAGGAGTGACTCCAACACCCTTGTAATTATCATCATCATCTTCGACTATAACCACTGAACGAGCCCAGCACAGCCCACAGCTGCACTTCTCCAACACCCCCTCACCAATCTAAATCTGGCTCAGGGGTTGAGGCACACACAGACCAAAGCACCGGCGCAGCGCGCACACAGACATGAGCACACCGATGGGCACACAAACACACTGATGTGGAGAGACACAAGCATGCATAAGCTCACACACACACACGCATAGTTCAAACATTAACTCGGCATTGTGTGGCAAATGATTTTGTGGTGACAGGACTCAAAAACCCACAACAATTACACACTCCAGACTGGTGATCCAGCCAGGGTGAAACTACATTTACGGGATGGCTCATACAATGGCAAGCACTGAGATCAGCTAATAAAACATAATCTACTCATCAGACAGGTCAAAGAAGTGGCTGAAGTGACCGAATGAGCGGAATTAGGCAAGCCAAGTGTTTATATAGCACATTTCATACACAGAACCAATTCAATGTGCTTTAAATCACTTTACAAGTGCAGTAAGAACAGAGAGCAAGGTTTAGGGCTCAATCTCAGGCACATGAAAAGATAGTTTTAACCTAGATTTTGAAATGACTACATTTGGGGCACATCTAGGATCTTCTGGCAGTTTGATCCAGTTGCATGCTGCATAACGGCTAAATGCTGCTTCACCCTTTTTGGTTTGGACTCTGGACTCTAATGTACCCAGTTTTTATTTGTATTCATATCAGAGATGTTTTCTGGGCCCAAGCCACTAAGTGATTTATAGACTGGTAGCCTCACTTTAAAATCCATTCTGTTACTAACTGTAGCCAATGTAAAGATTTTAGAACTGGAATAATGTGCTCTGTTCTCCGGGTCCTGGATAAAACTCTAGCAGCAGCATTTTGAATGAGCTGCAGCTGTTTATTGGTCTTTATTTGGAAGACTTTAAGAGACCATTACAATAGTCCAACCTACCAGATTTGGGCTCATCAAATTACTTATTTGCTCTAAACATTGACACAGTCAGTGTGTGCACATGATGGCAGTACTCCGATCCGATCCGATTCTCTCCATGGGGTCTCCATGGGGGGTTAATCTAAAAGCACATGGCAGTGACAAATCCAGAACTTGGCCGCGTCAGTTCAAATCAAATGCGGAATGTTTACATCTGCTACCGTTGATTATACAGTAAATACGTTGTGAAATGAAACAAAAACACACCACAGTTAAAGTTGTATTAGTATTGATTGAATCAAATCGATATGAATGGATTACATGACTAACAACTGGTGGAAAAGTAATATGAAAATATTTGTTCACTGAATTAGCGCCTTCTGTCCAAAACAGTTGCGTTCCAGTTTCAAAGTTTCAGTTTCGGTTTCAGTATTTCAACGTGAATGAGAGGGAGCACAAGAACTGAGCGTCTAGCAGCGATTATCATATCATAGACATATATGATGCATGTATATGTCTGTGGGCAGGATCTCAAGCACGTGCAAAAGTTGTTGTTGTCTAATTGGAATCTAGATTTGAGAGACACATGCGTGCCCAGTCCGTTTCCCAGCGGAATCGAATCGTGTAATCACTGAGAGAGTACATTTGGCTGTAGTCATCTGGTGAGTGAGTCCGATATATATCTGTGTATCATCTGCATTACTATAGTAATCAATGTTGTTGTTCTGTGGAATTTGCCCCAAAGGCAGCATATAGAGATTGAACAGAAGAGGTCTGGGAACTGATCCCTGGGGGACCCCACATGCCATAGCCTCTATATCAGAATCATAACTGCCAATGATGAAAGAGTAACTCTGGCCTTCTAAATAAGACCTGAACCAATCAAGGACTGCTCCAGAAAATATACCTAATTTTCCAACCTGTCCAGCAGTATTGTCAAAATTGTCAAATGCAGATCAGAACTGACATTTTATCGGAATCAGAATTCAGCTGTTTATCATCTAACTCTTTTATAAGAGGTTGGAAGTCTGATTAAAATTTATAAAAATGACCACTTGGGTTCAAGAAAACGGCCTTCTCAATGATCTTAGCTATAAAGAAAGATTTGAAACAGGCCTATAGTTGTTAAAAACAGAGGCACAGAGTTATACTTTTTAAGATGCTTAATGGTAGCTGTTCTTAGTGCCTGATAGCAGTGAGCCATTAACTAATTTGCTGGAAATCAGTTTTTCAGTTTTCAACGGCAGTGTGTCAATACACTACATTGATGATTTAATACGCTGTACTGTTTCCAAACTGTTTTTGGGTCCATTTATTAAAATTGTACCATAGTCGTCAAATTATTTCTAGGTGGTCGTAGAGATGGCATAGTTGTATTGTTTGACTGTGTGGTGTTGATGGTCCGCTTGATAATATCTACAGTTGCATTAATTTGGATTAAATCTCCATAAAAACAGACTCCTTATTTCTCTCGGTGAGCCACAATATTTATTTTAATAACTACCCATGCTATCATAACCAACGCTTTAATGTACAATAAACTGAAAGTAAAAGATTTCTAATGCAACTGTAGATATAATTTGTGCCAGCCATATGCATTGATGACATAATCTACAGACCCAAGATCAGATATCCAGAGAGGACAAAGAGTAATGTAAACACACCTTGTATGCTGAAGAAAAAGCATTATAATTACCAAATGGAAACTGATATAATTTATGAAATAACAATCTCTTTTTAACAGACATGTTAACAGACATGTCCAAAATGTGTCGTTATTCAAGTATTCACAAAGGAAAGTAAAATGTTACGATACACAGCTGAAAGAGGTCAATGATAATTTTGAAAAAGTAGTTCCAGAGTCATGGCATGCCATTTTTCTCCTTCTGTAAGCATGTGAAAGTCCATTCCCTCCCCTACCACTGACACTGTGCATCTGGATCATAACCTTTTCACGGGAGGAAAGTGGACAAATCCAGCACCATTCATGCGGTTTCCTTTTTAAAGTACAACTTCCATTTCCTCTGCAAGGGCTTGTTCATCAACTATTTTCAGCTCAGTTTCTGGCAAAACATACATGGTTGCAAAAAATGTCATAATTTCAAATACGCCATTGGTACGGCCTGGGTCATATCTCTAACAGCTTACTCGAGCCAAATCACTGGACCTCACAGGCTCCTACCTTTATTACAGTGATTGAGTTTCTGACATGTTCTCTGGTCTGTGTCTCTCTGACTTTGTGTGCCTGCTCCACTTATACGACCATACGCTTAAACATCTTAAACTTCATAGACAACAGTCCGTGTGTGTCTGGACGATGGGCATGTTCAGTGTCAGAACAAGATTCACTACATATACATATACGATGCACATACATGGACACTCAACACATGTGGTGGTGTAGAATCTCTTATGGCCAATGTCAAAGTCAAAGTCTGTGAAATCCACGTGTGAAGATTAGGCAGCTTTCCCTTACACTTCAACCGATGAGCAATAAAAGCTATCCTATTCCCTACGGAGGAAGAAAGCAGTTTGCATATCCAAGGCAAATTGTGCAGATACTATTAGTGACCTTTGGCCTTGCTATTCTGCAATGACTAGATCTGACTATGTTACGGTAAACACCAGCACTGAGGACCACTGTGCTGCAGTAAACTGCTGGTTTCATTCATGATCATCCCCAGGGACACTGGCAGTTCAGCATGCTTTGCTGATGCCCACTGTAGGAGAAAAGGGCAAAGTAAACCTCTGGTTTATTTCAACAAATCAGCCAAGAACTTGTTTTGTTTCGGGCCCCCCATAGCCACAACCACAAAATGTAGTATGTCGGTAGGTCTCAGGTAGGCAATAAGAGGATGAAGTCGGTAATGCGAATGCTTTACAACTATATTTATTCAAGGAGCTCTAGCATTCTGTTACACTGTACACAATATACTGCTCACTGCCTATATGCTAGCCGAATACACAGCTGTGTTGGCAGGCCAGACCTGAGTCCCACTGGAAACCCCCCGTGCCATGATAAACACAAAGTGGCTATCAGAAAATTTGTTTGCACAAATGTGTGTGATTTTCAGAACGGATCACATCTGCAACCCTTATGGCATTTTTGTTACAATTCCACAGCTGTGCAAAATAATTTGTTTCTTGAAATAAAAATAAATAGCAAATAAATCTGTCGGTCCTCATTTTGGAAAGCAAATCTGCGAGGGCTCTTCAGCAATGATGATGTGAGAGAGCTGTGAAGAGCTTGTGAGAGATTCATTACAAAAGCGCTTCTCATGCATGTGCGTGTTCATCAATAGAAGCTGCATACCAGGGCAACACTTTGCCATGGCAAGGACTAAGGAACTTAAGGAAAAGAAGAAGAAAGGAAAGAAAAAAGAATTCCACATGCTCTTGTGGTCCTCTAGAGAGACCTGAGATGCTGTCTTAGCATGTGAAGGTCTCATAGGAACTCTCGGTACTATGTGAGATAATGAGCAAAAAGTACAAGATCATTTTTGAATAGGGTTCAAAACAAACACAAAGACATTTTTTTATTATTGGTTGAGTCTCTCTCTCTTTAAGTACCTACATGCCGATAAATCATATTTCAAACATCATGCAACAACATCATTTATGGATCAAACTTTCACAAAACCTGGATTAAATAGCAGTACATTCCAAAGGATAAGCTACTCAATTGAAAATGTTCCAACAATGTTCACATAATTTAAACAGTTTTTTTGTTTTGTTTTTTGTTTTTTTACTTCATGGGCTGACTATGAATCCTGTGGTTGAGGAGGAGCCAGCACTGGGTTCAGATATGGTTCTGTAACTGCAGGGTTTATTTAGTTTAATGTGAAGATTAAATGCTTATCCCATTAATGACCCACTGTGCGCCTGCTGAGCCTATCAGGCAGTTCTAAAAGCCCGGTCATCCTGGAGTGTTGCCAGGCACAGCACCGACAACTTGGGTCAAACAGAAAAGATTTCCTGAGTTGTGTCCCTTTTATCCCATCATCTATTTGATTCTTTCACATAAAACGGGTAGGGACAGAGAGAGAGAGAGAGGGGGAAAGCTTAGATCAGTCAGCCGTGAGTGAAAGCATCACAGCTGACACAGAGACCTCACACTGAGTTTTTCACTCCCTCCATGGTTGGGGCTGCCTCCAATTTGTAATGTCGCCCCAATGATTAACAATGGACCTGCCATACTGGAGACAGCCCAAGCTATCCATGTGGGGATCAAGTCAAAACAAAGTCTCTGATACCCTAAAAACCTGGATTTGTGGACCTGCTTAGCTGATCACAGCCATTTATTACTCATTATCATTATTATCTCATCATCATTAGCTCTTCCAGAGAGCAGTGAATTGAGCGGATGTAACGGTGCGAGGATATGATTCACAGTGAGGTAAGAGTCACTGAAGTAGGACAGGGGAGTGCTCTTTGTTTGGTAGCCACGGATGACCATTGCTTACTGATGGCTATCATGCAATTGGAATGACTGTCTAACAGACTCACTGCACTGATCGATGGCTCATTTCTTTCTAAACACTGCCCCCCTCAGGATATTCATTCATGGGTGAAGTCTTGGCTATCAGCAAAGATTTCCAGTGCACCCTCTAGTATCAAACAGGCCAACAAAATTACATGAAGTAATTTAATGGGCTATTAGACCAATCATAATTAGGCCAACATTATGTGTATGCTACAAACTATACACAGTAAAATTGTATTATTACAAGAAATATAGTAGCCTATCCTTTCCTAAAATTACAACTTCTTCAAGCGGTTCAACAAATCATAAAACAGAAGTGATGCCATGTCAGTGCTAATAATGTGAAAAATGTTTCCACCAGGCACACATAAGGAACTCAGTGTTCAGCGACCCCATCAGTGCTTTTCTACTCAAAGGATCGATTCTTCATCAAGAAGAAGACAACTGCCCAGTTGCATGCAAGACATGAGTTTATGGCGTCCACCCTTCATTTTCCAACCATAACTCAACTGAAGTGCTACCTCGCACAAGCTGGCATGAATAGGCATCACACAGAGTTGGGTGGTCTTGGACGGATATGACCCTGATTAAGATACTGGCATGTCTAAGAGTGACCTCTCACCTTTGCAAATATGTGGTGAGGGCAGAAGGACATAGCATATTATGCAGAATGCAAAAGTAAGTCAGAGGTTGTCTGTCACAAGGATATGGGTGCAAAAAATTGTGTAGGGTTTCACAGAAGGCCTATACGCGAGGGCATGATGTCTTCCTTCCATGATGCCATTGGGCCTTCCTAAACAGGATGAACTTGATTCTATCTCAAACATCGTTGCTAGGTTACTCCGAAAATCATCTTAGCCTAGCTAGCTGTCTATTTGGAATATCCTAATAAAAACAAATAACGTTATAAAGACCAATATTAAGACCTTATTGCCATGGCTGGAGATTCAGAAGAAGCTCCGCAACTTGAACTTGAAGTTGTTATAGGATTTAATGGTAAAACACATTGACACATGCATTTTCGCACTTCCAGTAACATTAACTGTTAGGTGCCGCTAACTAGCAAGTTAAGGCAATGGTAAACAGCTGTGTGCCCACTCGTGTATTTTTACAGTGGCATGCTAGCTAGACAGCTAGCTGTGGTGATGTATCTTAAGAAAGAAAATTGGTCAATGGTATCGATAGCCGCTTTTTAAAATTAAGTCTGATCATTTAAAAAAAATGGTTTAAAGTTACTGTCGAAAAGTTTCCTTTTAATGTTAATATAAGTTTAACGTTAGCCTTTAAGCTAGTTTCAGCTTCAACATTAGCTTTCAAGCTTTTTGTGTGAAATTTGAACAAGACAACGTTTATTGTTTCAGGTTCAACTAAATGCCTGTACTGTAGTCATTCAACTAGACAAACAATTGATTTAATATCCTTTAAAATAAAATGTTCCATTGAGGTGTAATGGCTTGAACTATTGTTACCTCTGTTCTTTATCCCAGGACACATCGTTTCTGGAATGGTTGCACATCCAGACAGGGAGCATCTAATTTACTGCCTTGGGTGCAATATCATAATAAAAAGCCTACTCACCAATAAGCAGGATATTCTTTATGGCCATACAAACAATGTTTCTTGCGTCAATGTGTCAAAAAGTGGAAGATATCTGGCTTCTGGACAGGTCACTTTCATGGGGTTCAAGGTATGTTGATTAGCTGAGGATATGTTGATACGCTTTTCAATTTGGTTATAGCAAGTTTTGTTGAATCTTACTTCCTCTGTACTCTAGGCAGACGTTATCATCTGGGATTTTTCAAAGAAGTGTATTCATGCTCGTCTTCAGTTGCACAAGGCAAAAGTTGAAGCACTAGCTTTTTCTCCAGGTGAAAAGTACCTAGTAACCCTTGGGGGCCAAGATGACAACAAGTAAGTCTACAGTTTTTTTTTTAAATAAATTATGAGAGGCTGTGTAATGGCAACCTGTGTAATATCACTTTTATATTGCTAAGATGCACAAAACAGAAAATAGTATTACAAAGTAAACGGTACACTAATGACTACATGTAATTGCAGTGTGGTTGTGTGGAATGTGGAGACCAAAGAGGCCATTTGTGGCAGCCCTGCATCGGCCAACAGTTCTGGCCATTGCCTGACTGTGCAGTTCTGCAATAACACAGATGAGGTGTTTGTGTCTGCTGGCAAGTAAGACATGTGTTATGTTGTGAGAAACAAACTAAAATACATGATACATTGACATCAAGACAATGTTATCTTACCTCATGAAGTAAGATTCAAGGTATTAAGAAGTATGGAAGTTTTTTAAATCTCTTTATTTAAATGGCAATGCATTTTGCAATTGCCAATTCAATGTGCAGTTTTGTCATGCAATTAGAAAATGCATTTTATAATTAGTAATGTGATATGCAAAGTGGCAAGGCAATCCTTAATTCAATTTGAATAACTTATTTTAAAACTTCACTTGAATCCATTTAAGGCAGCACTGCGATTCTGGCGAAAGATTGTTAATACTTCAATAGCAATCAAATTACCTCCTTTCCTTCCAGGCTCCTGAAGCAACGCGTTGGTTGGCTGGAATTGTTTATGGTTCGGCGCGAACCACTATGTTTGTTTCCCATTTACAGCGACAGGAGGGTATTCGAAGTGAACCAAGTTACTGAATAAAAAAGTGACATCTTAACTGAAGACCCGCCTTGATGAGATGCTTGACGGACTGAATTATCAGTTGAATTTTGACACCAAAAGAGAGTGGTGACATGTAATGAAATGACTGGATGCGCTGTTTCGCTGTTTATACATTGCCATTAGAATAAAGAGACAAAAAAACTTCCATTAGGAAGTCGGTGTCTGTCAATCAGCCTCACAGAACCAAAATTGTCATTTCTTCTTCAATTAGTGGAACTGTTCGAGTTTGGGAACTAGATCTTGCCAACAGAAAAATTCGGGCAACGGAGTGTCAGAGTGGCCAACTGAAGAGGATTGTCAAGTGTGTTGAGGTGGGCTAAACAAGATGACACATGTGTGCACAAGTTTTTCAGATTCTCTTAGGGATTTGAATTGAATAGAATTACATCTTTTGTCTACAGTAACCATTTTTATCTGTTTTTAATCAATTCACTTCCAGATCCGTCAAGATGATACCTATTTCTACTGTGGCACAACCAGTGGTGACATACTGAAATTTAACCTGAAGACCAGGCTTCTTAACCGCTTTGGTCCTGTGAAACAAAAATGCATCAAAGTGAGACATCTCTCTTTCAAGATCTATATTTGGGTTTCTGATTCTGTCATTCTCATGTATTGACATTTTATATTTGTGAGTAAATGCCCTTACTTTGTGTCATTCATTCATTTTCATTTTTCTCCAGGGAGTGAATGCTATGAAAGAACTAATTACAGGTGACTTGTTGGTCGGGTCAGGAGATGGCACAATTACCCTGTGTTCTGAGTCCAACTTTAAAACTTTGAAGTAAGTATAGGATCACTGGATCATGACAACCAGACATTAAACTGTAGTAAACTAGACTGTATGCCATTTTCACTCAGAAATGACCAATCATTTTTCATATTTGGTGTCAACCACCTGAATCTATGGCACTCATAAGAAAGTAGTCAGAGGTACAGCTTAAGGTGGTAATTGAGCGGTTAGGTGGTCACTGTATGTGTGAACCAGTGAAGCATTTGAAGCCTCGGACTCAGAGAGTGTCCACCTCTTTCAGACGGGTGCAGCTGGAGGGAGGGGTGACCTCCGTCACCCTGCGGGGTGAGGGTCAGCAGTTCTTTGTGGGCACAGAGGCTTCTCAGATGTACCGCTTTAACTACGTGGACTTCAAGGAAGAAGTCATCGCCACCAGTCACAGCAGTGCAGTCGTGGATGCCGCTTTTCCCCAGTGAGTGCATTTTGTGCTGAGTAGGACGTCAGTCTTTGATGTATTCTGTTGTTTAGGTGAAACAAAAGGTTACTTGACCTGATGTCCTGTTTGTTGCCTGCAATACAGTCTCTTTTGCCACAAGAGGGTGCTATAGGACAGAATATGCAGGTGCAGGTGGAACAGGTTTTCAGTGCAAGATGTATTTGGGGACCCTGGGGCTGTAACAAAGTGTGTGTGTGTGTGTGTGTGTGTGTGTGTGTGTGTGTGTGATCAGACTAAATCATCAGTTATTACATACATTAAGCAGCCGATGTTCTGTCATTGTTGTGGTTGCAGTGGCAAATGGTAAAATTCACTTGAATGTAGTATACCTCACTCCCATATGAATTGACCTGCATGCACTGGTGCAGCAGTTTGCCATATTTACTGCTCAGAACAATTTGCTGACTAAGTACAGAGTGTTTGCAGCTAAATTCAATACGATAATATGCAATGTTTTGTGCTATCGAGGATGTGATACCCGTAAGAAAATGCAGTGCTTAAGTAATCCTTGAAGTGTTATGACTAATTGTGAGCTGAACTGTTTCCTTCTCTTAGTGGTTCCTCTGAGCTCTTTGCCACCTGCTCAGGGAGCGACATCAGAGTGTGGCACACTGACATGTCCAAGGAGATGCTGCGGATCTCTGTGTCCAACATGACTTGCAATGCCATCACTTTTACAACAGATGGCACAAGCATTATCAGTGGTAGGGTCCCTATCTCCCAAGCTGTCCAGTAGTCTCTGATGTCCTGGTGTGGTGTCTCTCACCTTTAACAGACTAGTGCAATGATCAGCAGCTCCTATGTAAATATTACTGCCAGTATTATGAATATGAAGAATAGGAATATATGAGATTAATTGTTGGTTAAAATGTGACTTCATTTCTAGATTGAGTCCTTATGCAAATGCCTCAGGGAAAGCTCTAATGTGTAACATTATCTGCCAAGTAAACAAATAGTCACATGCTTGAGACTCACATGGTGGAATGTGTCCCTCCAGCCTGGAATGATGGGAAGATTCGAGGCTTCACACCTGAAACAGGGAAGCTGAGGTTAACAGTGGAGAACGCCCACAGCATGGGGGTAACTGCCATTGCTATCACCAAGGACAGTAGCAGGATCGTGAGCGGGGGTGGTGAGGGGCAGGTGAGGCTGTTTGTGTTCTGTTTATGTCCTGTTTGTGTCCTGTTTATGTCCAATTTCATTGAAAATGTGATGACATCGTGTTCATGCATCTATTTTGCTTTAAAATACTACTAAATGCTCTGAACCTAGTTGTGAGGTTATGCCTAACTCCTACCGTGTCTGAATACCAGGACCTCATTGCTGTTGTGTTTGGACTGCCTTTGATCATTGATATTTAGTTTTATTGTCATAGCCCCTCACAATGATGCGATAATGTAGATAGCATAGTGTAATGCAACACATAGCCTAAACATGGATTTGTGGTTGGAGAGAAGGTTCGGGTCTGGAAAATCCTGAAAGACTCACACACACTACTGGAGATCATGAAGGAGCATAAAGCTTCAGTCAACTGCATTAAGATCAAGAGCAATGACAAGGAGTGTGTCACGGCGAGCTCAGATGGTACCTGTATCATCTGGGATCTAGTGTGAGTGAAATGGCGACTTTGTGCTTTACTGACTGACTGATGTCTTTTGAAGCCACAACATTGATGTTATGCGTCACATCTGTTAATAAGTAATGGTTATGTGGTAGTGTGGTTTCAGCTATTTTCAGTTACTTGTGTAACAAGACTTATGACAGGTGTAAAAAAAGAGCTTGATAACCTGGGCAGATTTGTATTTAAGTGTGGTATAGCGCAATTCATCTCCAAATTCTTTCATTGAGGCTTTAGATTAAACCAATTTTCTAGTTCTTGAACCTATAATCTTGGTGCTGGTGCCATATAGTTGAATTGTTGAGGTAATGGTAATGGGCTCAGTACATACTCTATGCTGATTGTGTCTCATAATTTTACATAAGTTCTGATATTGGTATACTATCCCTGCAGACGTTTTGTCAGAAATCAGATGGTGTTGGCCAACACTTTGTTCAAAACTGTCTGCTACCATCCTGACGAGGATCAGATCATCACCAGTGGCACAGACAGAAAGGTAAATTACTATAATTGGTATGTAAATGTGCCTTCCTCAAAAGCTCATCCTGTTTATGGGTATGCATCTTCAAAGTAAACATATATAATAACAATATAGTTTAATTTTCTCTATATCCTTAAGACTGTAGTTATAGTAGCACTGGTGAAAACATCACAAAAGCAGTCAAACAAACAACAGAGTAAAACAGGCCAACCAGGTTCAGGTTTCTTGCTGGTGCTTCATCTTAGATCCCTTACAAAGCCCAGGAAATGCGAGATAAACCTGAAACAACTCAGATGTCTGCTTCTGCTCACTGTCTTTCCCATCGTTGTGCTTTTATTATGCTTATGTAGATGAGAACGCTACTGTGGCAGTAAGCACCATGCAAACATTACAGACATTCAAACTAAAGATGTGGCTCGAGGATGGCAAGCATACCAGCATTGACAATAAAATGCCATTTCCTACATATTTTGTGTTCCTAATTACCAAGAAAGCAGCACAGTAAAAGCGGGATGTGTGTCTTAAACGGAAGTTAGGTTATTTCTATAAATAACTCCAAATAACAATTGCAATAGGAGGCCAGCCTCAGAAGGAGACAGTTGGCTACCCAAGAGACGATCACAGGCACATTCACAGGCACAAACATGTTCTTAAGCACAGCTTCTTGTTTGGTTTGACAGACACATCCAGCTTTAGTTTGCATAGGGAGAACTCATTATGAGAAACTGAAGAAAGCAGTTTGCAGTCCAGAAATAAGTTATCTGTTGCTGTTACATGCTGACACACACTATATCCCCTGATGTTAAAGTAACATAATGCAACAATATTACCTTTAAATAGCAGCTTAAAAATCATTTGTATGTGACTTGACTTGTATTACGGAGAACTGCATCTGTGCCACTGCCTCGGCATGCCTGGTGTGCCTAGTATTCACTATGTCATTTTGGGGTATAGGGCGTGAGGCCTCTCGCAAGAACTACGTAACGCTTTATGGCACCACCTTATACATCAACAACTAAACCCATGTGCATGTTGCATGTGCAACTAAACCCATATAAGAGGAAGTCTGTATGGACATCATGGTAGAGGCGACGAAAAACTGCGAAAGATGTTGTCGGAGATAGAAAGAGAAAAAGCGAGAGTAACCAGGCAACTTTGAAAACCTAACTCGGCTATCTTAAAATAAATTACGCTGTCCAATGTATATTAAGCATGTTGCCGACATAATTTTATAAGATTACACATAATACGCAACGCTATCATATAGGGGGCTGAAAACGCAAGCATTATCTCAGCAAATTTAAAATTGGTCATTCTTGTTTTAGTTTTTGGTTATGTTAGCGTTCATCTCCCATATCAAAATGAACAAAACTATGCAAAGTCATATTTGTGGACAATTTTGTGATATCCCTTTACCTTGTCAGTCTTCATGCTTCTTTGGCTTCAGCTGTTGTCTTTGCCGGTTCCATATCCTCCATATCCCATATCCTGTGTCTTTGCGTTTAGGAGTGCTACAACTACTTTTCAACTTACTTTTAGGAATGACAGATTGCTGAAGTTACATATGTAGCAGGAGAGACTGTTGTGTAGGATAGCCTTTCAATGAAGGGCGTATTAATCTGACTTAATAACCCATACACTCACAAATGTAAATGCTGGCTAGCATTAGCTCTTGGCCCCATAGACTAAGCTTTCTAACATTGGCTTGTTAAACTTGGATGTTTCTTGCCTGGTATGAAGCCGTAGGCAAATGTTCCACTATTTTACAAATTAACACTTTCAAACATACAAGATGTAAGAGCATCATCCCGCAGTTTTCCATTTTTGTATTTTCTCTTCTGCTCTTGACTATAGGGCCTTTCCACCTTTACCATTTTTCTTCTGTAAATTGTTGCCTATAGCCTTCATATTGTCACTATGGGGGCAATCAAAACAAACCACAGGGAGAGAAAGGGGCACCACAATTCCTAATATTATTATGTCAGTGAAATATAGAGTGTATAACCTATATCCGTTTAATGGTGGAGTAGTCTGAAAGGTAGATTGTAAATTATTATTATCTATTTCAATTTATTTGTATGCATATATTTTTTTGGTGCCCCTTGGTGCACTTCCTGTTGAGCAGTAAAACATAGAAAGGGCCTTGTAGCAGATTATACTTGGTTGACTACTTTACTTTACTTCTATGGAAACATGTAATTTTATATTTGTTGGTGATGTATGTATTTGTGGGTTACATGCTGTGTGGAATGTCTCTTGATAGATTGCTTATTGGGAGGTATATGATGGGTCTGCTATCCGGACGTTGGAAGGATCTCTCTCAGGTGCCATCAATGGCATGCACATCACCCTGGATGGAAAGTATTTTGTGACAGGTATAGTAAATGTGTTCTCTTTTTATATTCATTGACTCTGGACATGTTCAAAATAGACACACAAAGCAGATTTGACACGCAGACCTGATGATGTTTCAAATTCTTAAAGGAGTGGAAAACCCCACAGTTGCATTATCCTTCTTTTACTTAGAGGCAATTTTTAGGACAAACCCCAGGCAGGCCCCAGTGGGCTTGGAGGCTACGTTAACCTTGGAGGATTTTGAACAATTGACTTTCTTTAAAAGTAACACTTTTCCAACTCTGTCTGCCATGCCTAAATAGTGATGAGGTGTTATAATGTCATCCTGCATACAGGGGGAGGTGACAAGCTGGTCAAGTTGTGGGGATATGACAATGGAGACATGTCACATGTGGGTATCGGACACAGTGGCAGCATCACCAGTGTTAAAATCTGCTCCAACAACAAGTACATTATCAGCACCAGTACAGATGGAGGAGTGCTGAGGTGGAGGTTCCCTGAGCCTGCTCATTGAGTACTGGTCTTAAACTGAATTCAAAAGGGGACTCATGAACAGAAGGAGAATGGCTGGTCCTACCAGTTTACTAACTTGTCATTTGAAATATTATTATTATATTTTCGTACCAAACATTGGAGAACTGTTCTTGAGACACTTCTGTTTTTTTTCTTTAATCTTTATAAATGGTTTGACATTTATTTTCTGTAGACTTGATTCATTACAGCCTAAATTGCTGTCACCTGTGAGTACATTTAATCTGTTGAAATTTGAGCTATGAGACAATCTCACACATTACACAACAGCAGAGGGCTCAGTGTGCAACTGTTAAACACATCCAACTACTGTAACAATTGTAGCCAAACATAGGCTATGACGTTGTATTCTTAAAAATATTCTCGCTTTAATAGACCGAGAAAATCAAAGCATTTCATGTTGTGTGATATAGTGCATAACCAATTTAGTGCCTTTAAATGGTTAACTGTTAAATTGAGTGGGGTGATGTTTTCGTGCTTGGCCTGAGGTGAAATGTAGCTAGGTGAAGCCTACTGCCAGTTCAGCGCGCTTTACAAAAACCTCCAACTGCGAGCGTGATCAGCGGGAGGATCACTACGTGCAAACACTGGGCGCGGCGTCCCTCTCGCGCGCAGAGAATGACAGCTCTAGCAAGTCTGAACTGTCGGAATGCTCGAGACGTGGAAATGTTCATGGCTGTTTTCCCCCGTGCCTTGGCACCGTTTGTCCGTGCCATCATAGTTAAACCTCTGCCCGTGCTGTGCCGCTTTTGGGCTGAAAGACCTTAACTGCAGACAGGTGAAGAAGCTTTTACCAGAACTGCCTCCGGTTTTCTCTCTGTGAGTAGTGAAGGCTCTTCGGATAGTAATGGATACAATAGAGACCAAAGCAAAAGACGAATCAATGAAAACCAAGACCGCGAAGAACAAAGAGAAGAAACAAACTGCAGCAAAGTTGTTTCGAAAGAAATCTTTCAAGTCAGTGGGAAGTCTTATGAATAAAATTCTGAAAACTTTGGGCACATGGACTCATGTAGGGGACGCTGATGGAGAAGGACGGGAAGGAGAAGATGATGACGGGGGATTTCGGGACGGTACACCTTGCACCCTCAGTGCGAACTCAGGCTATATGAAAGAAGACATCCAGGTCGCGTCCGAGCGATTGACGAAAAAAAGTTTCACAGTTTCGTCCCGTAACTGCCTCAAAGAAAGATTGTCCTTGTCTTACGGGGACAAAACTCCAGGTGTCCTTGGTTTGAAAAACCACGGAAACACTTGCTTCATGAATGCAGCTGTTCAGTGCTTAAGTAATACCGATTTACTGGCGGAATACCTTTGCCTTGAACGGTACAAATTGGATTTCAGTGAAAGGAGAATCAATGGAATTGTAAAGACTGAAGACGTGCAGTCTGCCCAGGGAGAGGTGACCGAGCAGTTGGCGACGCTTGTTAGGGGGCTATGGACTCTGGAATACACTCCTCAGTTATCCGTGGAATTTAAGGTAAGCTAAGTTACGTATGGCAGCACTCTAAAGCATTTGAATTATGCCAGTTACAATAGCCTCAATGTTTAAATGACACACATTGGATACATAAAACTGGCCCATATGTAGCCTTTTGATATGTATATAGACGCGAGGTTACAGGATTACAATTTGGGAAGAGTCCAGTGGGTTTCTAACGGAAGAACCCCTTATTCTGTAAAGGCTGGTGTGAAGAGTAGGATGTGATTTTGTGTTCACTGCCCTTTTTTCTCAAGGTCAAAGTGCGCGGGATTCCGTTGTTGGTGTGACAACAACAGCGCGCTACTGCTGCACTACTAAAGAACCATGCTTACATAAAATCAACCTGTGTTGAACCGTGGTCGCTGCATTGGTATGAATTATTAGACATGAACCATTTGAATAGCTGTTGTGTTCCACACATAAGCTGGATCTCACAAAAATTGTTATCCTCTAATCATTAAACAAAATTCTGTGCCATCAAAGGTTTCAGCAAAAGTTCTGAGTTTCTGGAGTGCTTGTAGACAAACAAACATGCTGTTGGGGGGGGGGGGGGGGGGGTAAAAAGTTTGGAAAAGCACTTCTGCTGAACCAGACAAGTGACTTTGGACAAACATTTAATGGCTTTCATCACAGAGGGCAACACATATCATACTTCAAATAATTTTTACATTTTTTACTGTAAGAGTCCATCATATACTCTTTAAATAATATCTGTTTTAGTCCAAATCTGTTGAATAATCATTTTTGATATGGAAGTGTTTTCACCCAAAACTGAGTCTCTTATCGACAGAGCTGTTTATGCAGCTTATCAGCAGGACTCAACACAAAGTCCTCCCCTGTGGGACAGAGGGCCCATTGAGTCTGCTGCTCCCTGAATGCTGATGCTGCAGGTGGCCAGCAGCGGTGCGCCACAGAGCCCAGGGGCACAGGGTCACCAGGTGTCTGGGCAGAAGCGCTGAGCTGACAGTCTGCGCTGAGCAGGACAACATTACAAAGCACTCTAAGAACTATAAGCTTCAGCAATAGGATGCCGCTCACTTTGTTAAGCCAAAATTAGCCAGAGTGACGTCTCACGTAGCTTGGGAATACAAATCTGTCTCATATTTCGCTGTGTCAAGGCTTTTATGGTCTTATCATGATTGTGAGTTCAGCCGTGACTAGAGGATGAAAGACCAGTGGTATTTAAGCTGCCACACAAAAGGCCACTG
The DNA here is from genome assembly GCF_963457725.1 of Sprattus sprattus. Lineage (NCBI taxonomy): Eukaryota > Metazoa > Chordata > Actinopteri > Clupeiformes > Clupeidae > Sprattus > Sprattus sprattus. The sequence goes on along the minus strand of NC_137916.1, from coordinate 9,917,707 downwards.
GGAGTAATTTGTTTGGGAACATTTCACAGCAGTTATCAGAGGTGATATACATGTTAATGTGCATTAATGCTGGTGGGGGATCTTATTTATTCATGCATCACAGGTATTGTAAGTTGACTTGTGAATGCAGAAAGATTCAGCCAAGTAGGGGAAAAAAAACATTACAAAAAGAATCCCTCTGAAGTGTGGACAGAGGATCACTTGATCATGGCTGTTAAAATCAAGGCTTTTCTTTTCTCCCTTGATAGTGACTGATGAAAGAGTCTGATTGGCCAGGGTCTCGCCATGTATCTCCTGGGTCTAGAGAGTGATTGACAACAGACTTCTGAACTCCAAAATCCAGACATAAAGTAAAAAGGCTCTTGGCTTCCCCCAGTCTGGACGATGTGTATAGAGACAGATTACATACTCCTTGGGCCTACAGAAAACAATATTTGTGGAGCATGTGACAGTATCAGCTCAACCACCCCCACCCCAAACCCTCCAGCTCTCCCACACTGCCCACATATTCTGAGGAGCAGAGAGAATGAATCACCCTGCTCCGATGCCTGAGGCGCTAAGCTCTGGATTGTAGCTAAGCTTCATATCTCAAGGTAAGAGCAGAGAAGGGAGGATGATGTGGGCATAGGGGGAGAAAGTCCACGTTATGTTATTCCCGGAAATGGTAATCACTCTAGAAGAAGTGGAGGTCCAAGGCTTATGTTTGCATGAGAACACCCAACATTGTTCACATCTTGAAACAGGATTTTTGCTGTGCTTATTCTCCTGTGTCAGAAATTGTACAGTGTACAGTGATAGACTTAAGGAGTTGGCGCTTTAAAAAGCCATTTAGAGCATCAAAATAATTGATTGGGTGGCAATGATTAGAGGGGATGTTTTGATGCATGTTGCCATTATGGCTAACCACAGTGGTAGGTGACACACTTGGTCATTTAGATGAATTGCAGTCATCCTTAGGCAGTTTTTCAGTTTTTTTTCAAAGCCCTGACTTCCCACAACCAAGTACTACAGGTTGTCAGTGTTACAGTAGGGCATATGGGGTCCATTGACAATACAGTATGTTAGTACTTTACTGTTTTTAAACAAGGTGAACCTCGTAGATACGTTTACTGTGACGGTGACCTTCTGTTTGTTTGAAAGTGTACGGTGCATATGGTGGTGTAAAGTTGGATCACAGTCCCAGTCTTCTCAGACAGTAATTCACATACAGTATCTCATCACTCTATGATTTCAGCATCGTGTCTTAATAGGACTTAGTAATATAGACTAAGTCCTATTAAGACTAATTGTATAAGTTACAATTGACTAGACTTGATGAAATACTTTAAGTTTCCCTTGAACTGGGGAAGTCTTCCTGTTCAACGCAAAGCCCCTCTGTTGTGTTTAGTTAGGTCTTGTGATGTGCTACCATGTTGAGTTAATGTCCAGGCCATCTAAAATGGGATCTTCAAGCACTCCGAGCAACTGCTATAGCCCTGTAAAATTATCTGTTGTCACAAAGAGTTTTGTGTGGTAGACCTAATGATTCCCTTGAACCTGACTGCAAATTCCACCCATAAACAGTCTAGGACCGTAGACCTATAATTTGATCAAGAACTCTTCAAGAGTAATATACGTTTTATGAAGTCAGTAATTATCCAGTGCAAAACAAGTCTGATCAGGCTTAGGACGTGACACAGGGGGCAGGACCTTGAAGAAATGGAAATGTCCCTAGCTAAAACAAATTAACCTGCTTTTGTGTTTCGAGATCTCTGGAATGCAAAACAGAAGGGGGTTGAGAAAGTTCAAGAGAATGTTATGCATTTGTGCTTTGTTATAGTGGTCTGAGAGGACCAAAAGCACTTTAAATCTTAACATTAAATTCTACAACCTTGAGAAGTTTCCTTAAGTGTGAAACACATTCAGTTGTATTAGTGGTTGTGGGTAGTCTGGGAAGTCCCGCCCCACTTCTTTCGGCCAAATTGATTTTGCCTCTGCAGTGGGTCTGGCCAACTTTGGATACCCGTTCATTTCAAGATTTCCAGAATCCTTGGAGCCAATCACAAACTGGCTTTTGGCTACCTGGCGCGCCATTGGCGGATTTAAACTTACCACGGCTACTTTACAAAATCTACTGCACGGAGAGTTTTTAAACATTGGACATGGTGGCCGCCGAAGCACCGCAAAACTTCGATAAGGCAAGTTTTCTTTGAAAACAGAACAGAAACTTGCCCTGGAACAATTCATACAGAAAAAATATGTGTTTGCTTTATTACCGATCGTTGTATCGTTGTATAGTATCGTTGGTCTGATTGGTTAAAGGCGTGTCCAATTACGTGAGTGAAGTGGATCGCTGATGAGTAGTTGGCCAGACTAACTGAGCAAATGCAATGCAGTGAAGGGGCAGGGAATTCCCAGACAAGGTTGTGGGTCTAATGTCAGAAGGTTTGTTTTCCCCTCATCTTTGGTTAGCTAAGGTTTAGCTTCATGCTTGTCTTTCAAGAGTAATATTAGCATCTAGCTACTATGCCTTCATTGCAATTGTGGAATTTCTTGGGGGTTGACAGGATATAGTAGTTAACTGGATTAGGGTGATACTCTTCTTGACCGCCCTCAGAGTCCAAGTTAATTATCGACCTGTGTGCATTTCTGCATATGTGTATGACGGCTTCATGCAGCCACACCACAACCAGAGTTAAGGAATGCGTCAATATTTGGGATTGTGGTAACTAGGAGATAAAACGCCTACACACCCACACTTCTGTCTGTCCACTCTGGACCAAAACATTCCCCCTGATCAATATACATCTGCAACTCTGCATAGTGTGAAAGCTTGTCCGTTGGACGTGAATCTTTTGCAGTCATTTATTGTTGGAGGTTTACAAACAGAAATGCGATTAAAATTCTGAACATTTGTGAGACTCTGTCCATTTGCTGTGTTGCAGTGATAATTTATTTCGGTAAATCTTGTTTATTGACGAGTCGTTCCATCCGCACATAGAATTGCAAGCTGGCTGCTTTTATATAGCCGTAATAATTTTATCTTTGCAATGCGTCTCTAAGCAATATGCATTCAAAGAGCTCATAATTTGCCGTGTCAATTGTCAGATCTCTTCAGAAGGCAGCTCTGTCATATAAGTACACGAGCAGTTATTTCAGGGAACTCGGTCAGTAATGAACTTGTGTAGAACTGAAGTGGGTGAAGTCTATTTATTTATGCTGTTGTGAGCTGTAAGGAATGTCTCTCAGTAGGATGCAATCGGAGCAGAGTCTGGTTTCAGTTCTCGGTTACAGCAGCACCATAGCAGTGTTGTTATTAAAGCTGGTCTGATAGATACGTGTTGATCACACTATGTAGTCTGCCTGGAGTTTTTAAAATAAACATTCACTGAACAGTGCAGTTTTTTTTTTTTTTAAAGGACATTGGCTGCATTCACTGCAACTTCATCTTACTTGTTTTATCCGCCAGATCCGTTCACAGGGCCTCAGGAGCTAATGAGAAGGAAAGCAGTCAGTTTTTCACAAGTTGTAACATCAGTTAAGAAGAAAAAGGTGTAAGAATCACATTTACAGGTCTGTTTGGTCAATTGTTGGATTGCTCCGAGCTAAACTGTTAAGTTTTTCTGCAAGTACATGTTTCCCCATAAGGGGGACTGGGCCAGCAACACCACAGAAAAGTTCATTTAGCTAACAGCTGGCTCTCTATTGTGTCATTTGACCAAAATCTTGTGTAGTAATGCAGTGTGACCAGACTATGAGGACATCGACAGTTTTAAACATTCACTTGTTCTTTATTTTTGAAGTACGAATTAGACCAAATGTAATGTTAATCGGAATCATTGCAATTCAGACAGTTAATAGTTAATAAGGGGTTGTTGGACAAATTGTAAGGCATTGTCCATGTCTAGACCATTAATATTCTTTCTCTTTTTACTTCTGTTCCATTCAGTTGTGATCTTTTGATCAGATTCACCATCCTCTGTCAGCCTCTCAGCAGAGCATGTATCATTATCTCAAATTAGTGTTTTCAAACTTGGTTGACTTTCAAGGTCAGGTCACTCTTCACTGCGCACAAACCCTACTCTTTTGTGCTCGTCTTGAGTTTCCATGCTCAAACCAACTGAATACACAACAATTCTTTCCATGGTGCAGCTAGTGGAAAGGTTCTGTTCACGTTTTGAAAGGTGTGGGTATATGTACATATAACTGCTGTACAATGAAGTTGCTTTGGATGTAGTCTTGCATAAAAAGGAAACCTACACTCTCATGTCTCTACTGGAAACTCCTGCCAGTCCTTGCTCTTTGAAATGGTGTGGCAAAACATCAAGCTCCTTTGAGTCCCTGTAATTCCCCCAAGCTTTATGTATGAGAGGTTGGTCTTGGACATGGTCCAGTGGAGTGATTGGTCTTTGAAGATGTGTCTCTTACAGCCACTCCTTAACAGTTTAAGGTGGCTCACCTGTGTCAGTGGTGCAGAGGTGCTCTTAACCAAAATCTGTGGGTAATTGCTTAGGCTTTCCATGCACCACTCCACATTTCCCCTTTGTGTATCTAGTGAACATCAAGTGTTACTTGCCTCTCTTGTGGCAGTGAAAAAGTACTGGGCAGTGTAAGTATTTTGAACAAGCTGACACGCTGGGTAGCAAAAGTACTGCCGACTGCACATTGTCCGTCATCATAGAGTATGTGTTTGTGTTCTGCATTTTAGACCAGTGGAAAGGCTTGAAGATAGACCTTCCTTCTGCAATTATTATCTGATCCAAATCACCTTAACCAAATCCTGATGAGGGACATAATTAGTTAGCTGAATCAGCTATTGTTAGGGTAGCAGCGAAGCTCAGATGGAGAATACATCCTCAGAAGCAGGGTAAAATCTCACTGCTGTTGAGACCATGAGCCAACAGTGATTCATCAAAGTGCACTAAACCAAAGATTTGCATCAGAGCAGTATTGGCTCAAGCAAGATAAACATATATTTATGCAGATGTCGTTACTGTTGTTCTGCATGGTGGCCCATATAAATATAGACGCCCATTTTGCGGCACTGAGTGTGTCATAGAACAAACAATTGTCATTGTTACTAGTGGAAACAAAGACATCTGAAATAGCAGTTGATCAAGGTGGTCCATTCTTTGATTAGGGTCAAAAAAGTGCAGGCTAGTGGTATCACAGGAATGGTTCAATGTGAGGAGCTTAAGCCCAATTTGCAATGCAAGCATACCACTGTGCCATGATGGCCATCTGACTGATGCAAGACAAAGAAGTGGGAATCACAGTGGTCGCTTTGGATGAAGGGATGCCACTGCTGCCACGTGTGTGTGTGTGTGTGTGTGTGTGTGTGTGTGTGTGTGTGTGTGTGTGTGTGTGTGTGTGTGTGTGTGTGTGTGTGTGTGTGTGTGTGTGTGTGTGTGTGTGTGTGTGTGTGTGTGCGCGCGTGTGCGTGTGTGCGTGTGTGAATGAGTGAGTGATCACAGATGCTGTGGTGAATGCACACAAAGATGGTGAATTTCACGCTGTGGTCTACAGCCTGCTTGGGCTGTGGATAACACTGGAAGAAACAGTCTTAAAAAGCACATAATCATTTCTATTTTCCAGCTGTTCCTGATTGCTTCCTCTCATCCTGATATGCTGTCAGTGCCTGCGATTAAAATCATTTGGTGCTGTTTGTCTTCCTCTGTATTTAGTTTGGTGATGATTTACACAACTCAAGAGAAAAGTGTGTGTGTGTATGTGTGTGTGTGTGTGTGTGTATGTGTGTGTTTGTGTTTGTGTGTTGTGAGAAATGTGTGTATCATCATAATCTTTTATTCATGAAACATGAATGCTGTTTATTTTTGTCTGAAATTGGGCCACTCTCAAGTCTGAGTGGAGAAGCAGCGTAGAAATATTTTAAGGGAGTAGCCATCAGCTGCAACAAAAAAATGTTGAATTGCTCAGGTGACCCTCTCCTTGTTTTCTTTTGTTCAGAGTATTGTGTCCAAATATGGCACTCAGTTCCGGGGAAATTCCCAACATGATGCCCTGGAATTCCTCCTCTGGCTCTTGGACCGTGTTCACGAAGACATCAATCCCACCTTCACAAACCACCAAAACAAGGGCAAAGCTTCTGGAAAGGTATGAGGGGGTCACTCTTAGCATCCTTTCACCTTTATGCTTTTCTTCCCCTGTCCTGTACTTCGGTTGTGCTGTGGTATTCACTGTTTAAATGGGCTGAACTGTTTTGAACTAGAAAGAATATGATACATAGAATAGTGTTATGAAAAGGTTTTAGTATTACAAGTTTTTCTTCTGTATATTCTCTGTCTTGGGTTAAATGATTGTGAGGCAAATGTGTGTAGCTAGTGGTGTGTATTTGCCCTCTAACTGTACACCAAAGATGAAGGGGACTGTCCTTTTAAAACGTCCTATCCCTGGCCATGTTCAATGCTGTTCTTGTCTGACAGTGGCTGTTCGCACCTAAAGTTGAATGTTTGGCCCCTAAATATACATTCCCTAATCCTAAAGAATCCAGAGGTATGTTTTGTTTTGACTGGCTACTTCCTGTGATTACTAAGCATGAGGTTCTCACTGAGTGCTTACATTTCCCAAATGGTACGAGAGACAGTCAACGGTTTCATGTCCGTGCTGTTAAAAAGTGGCCAAACAAGGTTTTATGTCGTTTTATGGCTGTTTTGTGTCGTGGTTGTGTCTTTTGGTGAAGATTTACAGTAGAAAGCATGGAGCCATTTGTAGATGTCTGTGTTCTCTTCATGCACCTCCAGGAACACCCACGGCTTACTATGAAGCCTGAAGCCCCCTGGGTAGAACTTTGATCTGTGCTATTGTCGCTATTCCTGTAGAAATGGATGTATTATTAAAATTTGCATATGTGTATGTGTGTTTGTGTGTGTGTGTGTGTGTGTGTGTGCGTGTGTGTGTGTGTGTGTGCGTGCGTGTGTTTACATTTATGGATGTGCATTTAACAAAGACCCCCTGCATCATTAAAACTGTCATTAAGAGGTATCAGTTCCATCACAACATTGTAGCAGAAACCCATGGCTATTGTATGTAAGCATTTAAGTGGTAGCTGATGCCTAATTATGATTTAAGTAATTGTTTAATGGCAGTATTGAATGACCAGACCAACTTTTCCATGGGGCTGTTCTAACATTTTGATTCAGACAGTGAAACAGATAATGTAACCCAGGAAAGGTGTCAAGACGCCATGTCTGTTCTCACCACAAGGATGAAGAGAAGCTCTGAGTCTGGAATCTGTCATCCTGAGATAAGGACTGTCAGCATGACCTGATGACACGTTCATGGGAAAGGGAAAAAGGCTACATATTTTACAAACACAGTGGGACTTAATCATGGAGCAAATCCTGTCAGACATGCCGCAGGATTTAGTCCGGACCAGTTAAGGTTTAGCCCGGACCAGTTTCTGTTGAGTTATTGTGGTTTATCTGTTGTACCCCCCTTATGTTTTTCCATGATTCCATTATTCTTATGTTACATGTTCCTGTACACTGAAAAAAACAAGATAATATGTTTTTAGGTTTTTGGAAACACAAACAGTGGTTAGCTTTTCTGCATTTGTTTACAGCACACTTTGTCCATATGGATAAAACTATCTATTGAGATGAAGAGTAACTGTCCAGTCTGGTTTTTATGGCACTGGACTTGACCCTTGAATCCATCGACTGCGAGTCACTCTTCCTGAGTGATAGCTCCGCTCAGGCTGTGTAAATAAATGAATGAAACGTAAAAACCAACGTCAACATTCCCACTTCCCTGCAGCTGGGGCACAGAGTGAGAATCCTCGGAAGCCGTCCCCATTGTGAGCCAGGGCTTTGGCCCGTGACCAGGAAAATCCTCATATCACTCTGGTGTGAGTGGGGCCTGAAGAGGCCGGTGTTTCTCTGAGGAAACATCACGTCAGTCCTGTCAGCGTGAAAAGACACAAGACATCACTAAAACCGCTGAGATCCATCTGGAAGGCTGGGTGCTTGCACTTAGCCTTGCGTCTGCCAGCTACCTCTTTCTGGACATGATGGATGTGCCTGCATGGGAAAGCATAAAGATCGGTCTGTTATGAATGGGACTGGCACATGATATCAAACAGGAAAGATACAAGGAAGGAGAAGACTGCCAGGAGTGTGTGACCAAGTCCAAAGGCACATGTGAAAATCTGCTCATGGGGCCAGTTCAGTAAACTGGTAAACGGAAGAAGTGACAAACTTGGGATTAAAAATGCCCCTTCTGTGGTAAACACACACCGTCATTGTCGTATCCTTGTGCAGGACAGAAAATCATTTTTGACAGTTGTCTCTAATATGTGGCCATCTCCCCTGTGAAACTGCCACTGAAGGCTCTGCCGACACAAGTGTTGCCATGGATATTATTTTTTATCAGCATGAAAACATGCGGCCTGGCGGTCCACTGCCTAAGAACCTAAAGAAAAATTGCTCACCCCCTCACCTTCTGTCCCATCTCATGGGATTTTGCTCTGAAGGACAGGCGTTCTTTTGACCCATATGTGCTGTAGTGTGTTTGATGATTCACTCCATCCTCTTATGAGACTAGTCTCACATTTAGTGTGCAGGATAGATGTGAGGAGAAAGATAGAAAAGAGACTCGGAGAGAGTGTCTGTGGCTTCTGGGTTTGGAGACCGTAAGCCCATGGGTGTGTGCTATGTCATTTGTGTCCAAAATATGGGTCACTAACCCCTCAATTGGCTAGGATCATTTTGACATCCTGAGATTTTACATTCCTTATGACCACTTCAGTATTTCATACCATACACACAGTGACTACATTTTCACACAGGGTAATAATACAGCTAGCCTTTCACCGTCTCTCAAAGGATCTGAGTGCCACAGCCTCAGAAATGTGGCCAGGATAAAAGACTAGTGAAACCCTTTTTACAAAAGGGTTGCTCACACAGAGAGAGACTCAGTTCGTATAGTTGTGACTTGGCAGCGAGTGAAGCAGTACGCTCTCTGCTTTTTAAGAAACACTCTTGAAAAGAATTGGGGTTCATTTTGGGGTCATGTTGCTCCTTTCACATAGCAGTGAAATATTCATAATTACTCTGTTGAACACAATTATAATGCAGTTGAAGTTTGTCTTGAGTGCTTCAGATGGGATTGGAAAGAGTGGTTGCCGTGTATTCCATTTAAAACCATTACGCTGCAGTGTTGAGAGTGTCTGAGACTTAATTGTGGTCTTGATGGTTTTGGATGGTTGCTCCTCTAACATTATGCTGATTTTGTCTTCCAGTGCACAACAAAAGAGACCTTAGGAAAGTAGGCAGACAGAGTTGACATTTGTGTGAGCCTTGTGATTTTCTGATTCCCCAGATTTTTGCTCTAACAAACATTTAGTAACATTTAGTGTTCATGAATGTTAGAAAAAGTCTGATTTGAATTCAGAAAAGAGAGTGTGTGTGTGTGTGTTTCTGTGTGTGTGTGTGTTTCTGTGTGTGAGAGAGGTTTGTGTTTGTGTGGTTTAGTATATTTTAACTATTTGGTGTAGAAAAGCCACACAGCACAAACAGTGTCTAAATAAGGCAGAGGCTTTGCAGTGATCCCCGTGTAAGAGTCAGTCTGGCGATTGCGATTGTGTAGATCGCAAGGCAGAGCATCCAGTGGGTTTAACACTGCACATGAAAGCATTTCGCTAGTGTTACACCATGAGCAAGACCCTAAGCACAAACATGGGTCACACACAAACACAAACCTCTTTCACGCACTCAAACAAAAAGACACACACACATCTGTGTGTGTGTTTATGTATCTTCCTCATTTACTACACACGCTCAACATAACTCTTACTTCATCCCTGGTTTGTTGACCGTGCATCACTGTGGAGACAGAGTACCGTACGTGCCATCTTGCTGTGTGATGAATGAGGGCTTTTGTGAGCTGCGTGAAGAAAGAGTTGCTTGTTTCCACACGGCCAGGCGTGAGGGAGAGAGGTGAGAAGCGCATCGGCAATGTCACCGAGCTCAGGGCAGGGTGGAATGTGATGGGAAAGAGAGGGTGGAATGGAACTATATCTCTGCCTGAGCACCTCTGACCAAAAGCTGTCAGTGTCAAGCGGCATGTCTCTGTTGCGATCGGACATCCTGGCAGGTCTCACCGCACGTTTATTAGTCTAGTCACAGACATACCACCATCATCAGTGTGTTACTTAGCATTACAAGGTGTTTTGATATTAAACTAGAAGAAATGTGGCAACTGAAAATTAGGGGTGTGCAAAAAAATCGATTCACATTCGTATCGCGATTC